>NC_059149.1:9975914-10330997 GCF_020740605.2 Lemur catta | reverse complement strand
TAGGTGCATACTTTGATTAATTGTACTGCTTCTTGTTTGAGATATAATAAACTAAACTTTTGATTCAAAATTAGACATTTTGTATTTAATGACCTTAATAGTTACAGAAGAGGCAGTGATTCCTTAATCTGAAGCCCGAAGAAACCGATACACCATAATCAGACTCCCACCTTTATATTTCACGTTACCCTCATGAGAATAATGTGGAGTTGAAACGGAAGTAAGAGTGTACACGTGGCTCTTCTTAAAATAGAATTTGGTTCCTAGGTGAATACTTAAAGGCATGTGACTGTCCTCACGGGGCTGAATCCACCTGGCTCTCTGGCTGCACAGGGCCAGCAAGAAAGGACAAGCTTTTGAAAACCAATTGAGCTCTAAGTACAAGGCAGTGCACTGGAGATTTTCTTGCTTTTTGTAACTAGGTCTTTGTGTTCTTAAGGTGCAGGGCTTGGGTCTCAGAATTAGCTCACAGAGGTGAAAAAAATTCCAGAAAAGAGAATAAAAGCCTTGTTATGACTCTAACACATTTAGAAGAAAAGGTCTGGACAGACTGAAGTTTATGGTTCCCTATATACCTTCTCCATTCTACTCAGGGATGAGTCTATAATCCATTCCTCCACAAGACAAATACTGCTTCTCTTTGCTTAAAAAATTGTTTTTAATTTAATCACCACTCTTGCTGGCTCTGCTTCAGGCCTCATAATAAAGAAAAACATTTCTTCCTCCCTTGAATTAAACCTGATGCCAGGGTTTGCCAGATTCGCGCACTGTAGTCTCGGCAGAAGCAAACACTATCTGGCGCGCTCAGAGAAACATCAGTCAGCCTGTCATTGGCATATTGCTTCCCATTTGTAGGAAATGGAAATGGAAAAGGCTGCTCATGTTCAGAAATACTAATGTGGTCCACGTAGCAATCTCCAGGTGTTTGAGTTAGAAGGTGTTCTGTGTCCCACCCCTGCCCGGCTCTCATGGCAGATCTTGAAGGACTGGCATCAGTCATCAGGGTGCCACTTGCTTTGTGCATGGACATGTGTATTCTTTATCCATATGAATAAATAATTATATATTCAGAATAATAATTAACCATACAATGGTTAATTAACTCAGAATTAACCATGCAATGTAAATATAATGCCCAATGGAATGTGAAAACCTTTGGTGCTATAGTCAAATCGACAGCACCTGTGGGAGAGGGGAGGGGAAAGCTTGACTCCAGTTGACCTTGACCTTTCAAACTGGGCAAAAATCCGGGCATTAATAATGTGCCTGTCATGTACCACAGGTCCTTGTTACAACAGTTATGGCCCGAACTGGCCTGTCCAGAGCTCGAGTTAATTGCACCCATTAGCTGTGCTTACAGTATGTAAAAATAGCATCAGAAGGCGAGGATGCTCATCATTGCAGATGGCCATAGATGTCTAAGGTCCCTAAGCATGTTCAGATGCACCAGAATATGGCATTGGAAGCACCCATGATACGCTTACTGATTCTTTTAATTAATTAGGGCTTAGTCTCAGGAGACTGCTACTTAATGCCGGTTCATCCTAGGTCTTTAGCTATCCCAAGGAACTTTGTATTAGGAGGCTGCCATATGTTCGCACAACTTAGTTATAGATTTAACAATCAAAACAAAAGTACCCAGTTATTCAATATTTAAACATAGTGTTAAGAAAAATGCTTTCTATTGGAAAGGTTTTCATTACTCTCAGGGCCAATCTCAGGGCCATAGTCAATGTATTTGAAGTCTCTTTTCAATGAAAAGTTGTATACTTTTTCACTCTGCAAAGTCACATCTGGGTTGTTCTAGTGTCATCAAACTCACTGAAGCAGCTGAGTTATTATATTGGCGAAATTAATTATTAAAATGAAGACATGCTTTGTTCTGCTTTAAAAGGAAGATAAAAGCCTGAACAATTAACAATGGTTTTCTATTACAGCTAATGTGCAATATGAATTCTAACACAATTAGTTGAGTTTTGAAAACTATTTTTATATTATCTAAGCCTTCATTTAATGCATTTATACATTCATCCATTTATTCACTCAAAAATATTAATTGAACGTCTTCTGAGTGCCAAACCTTGTGAAGGGAAGTGGAAATACAAAGATAAATAAAACTAAAGTCTTACCATTTGAAAGCTCTCTACTTAATAGATCTCTGGATTCTCCCGGCCCTGAAAGTCAGCAGGGGTGTTAAATGGATCACGTGTGGCGCTTTTCCCACAAACCCAGCATTGCTCTGAGAAATAGGTTGTGTCAATATGCTGTCTGTTTTGTCCTGGACACAGTCCAAATTTGCTTCATAAAATTTAATTTTACTTAACTGAAATGTTCCTTCTGGTATTTACAGTGCTCTAATGAGCATAAATTGATTTATTTAAACCAGAGTCATCTTAAATACTTGCGTATTTTTTTTCCTGTTTGGTAGCTGTATTTTGTTTTTATCAACATTGGCAGGTACTAGTTCTTTTTAAAAATAAATTATAATCACATTCCCTTGTAATTATATTTTAGAGAAAACTAGTGTTCCGTAGTACAGGGTTATACACCCAAAAATATCTTTGTATTGGACAATTCCTTTCATTTTCTTTAAATTGACTTCCAGCTTGGAACTTCTCCTAATGACAGTAGTTTCTGGTATCACTTTCATGTATTGAGAGACAAGCACTAGTAATTTCCATGGAAAGTTAAGTAATTCCTCACTTTGTTTCAAGATGGCATTTCCAGCAAAGAGTAATGGCTCAGAAATGAACTGGAGAGGAAAATAGCAGCTTAAAAGGTAAAAAGTAAGTGAACCTCACAATGATGTAGAGCTGATACCTCTATGTTCCACAAGGAAGATTCCGGTAACTTACTGATTGCCTGAGCCTGTGGGCACACCCATCGCAGTACCTGGATCTTGCATTGCTTCCCTCTGTATTTTCTTACCGGCACCTTCTCAGAGTTTAAGTTAATAAAGATTTAACTGGCTAAGAGCTCTGGTGCTTTGTGAAAAAGTTAACACAGAATATATATATATATATATATATATATATATATATATATATATATATATAAATTCCAGTTCTTTCACAGTCAAACTTGGGATCCATAGCCAAAATCAAGTCTCTCTGGTCTTATAAAACTACCAAAATATTTTCTATACCCCTTTCTCTGTTCCCTTATAATTCTTCACTAATTTTTATTTTTCCTTCCTCTCCCTCACTTTATCAAATTTCTCCATAAGGCCTTAAATAAAACATCTTTATTTTTAAAAAAAAACCTACTATTTGAATAGTGCTTTACATCTTCAAAGCATTTCTTAGTTCATTCAATGATAAGATTAATTATGTTGTCAATTGTTTAATCATCCATTCATTCATTGACTGATTCAACTGGTCAGTCAGGTTCCAGATTAGAACAGAGGTCGAAGTAGAAATTAAAAATACTTGAGTGACTTCCACAGTAGCAATGAGTACCTCTAAGTGACCAGATCTCTGTTTTAAGATACTAATTTCATCTACAATCATCTAGGACTTCTTGGAGAAATGACTGACTCCAGGTAAAATTTCAAGGCAAATTTTAGATAACTTGCTGTGTTATAAGGCAAGGAGGTATTTGAAGTTTAATTGAATTATGTCAATATAATTTTAGGATCTGACTGAATGGGTTCACACTGGTTCCACAGGGGCTAATTTGAGAATAAAAAAATACATATACAGCAATGATAACACATTTAATAATAGTAGTATCAGTAACAATAAAGTGCTCAAGATCATCATAATATTTTAAATAAAGCAGGAGCAAATGTTCTCCTTTACAGAAGAATGTCAGATAATAAAATTAAGTGACAGTAGAATTAGGTGATAGAATCAGGAAGTCACCATTTTTCAACTTCCAACATAATAAATTGTTGCTTACAACTATTGTGTAAAATATTGTGGTGAAAACAGATATTTATACAATATCAAAGTGTTCCTTTCCAAATTATTTACTAAATCAAGAAAAATAGTACCTTTATAGTAGAGTGATGGAAGTTTACTGGAACCAGGTATCAAGATTAGCATTGTCAATACTGGTGATACGAATTAGTAAAATATACATAGTGTCACAAATGATGTGCTCTTACCAAAATTACGTCTGAACCTAATTATGGAAAAATAATCTATTATAGGCAGAATATTGGCTACTTAACAAAGTAACTGATCTGTTTTCTTCATAAAACTCACTGTCTTAAAATAAATGTGTGTTCGTTGAAAGTGGGGTGAGGAGCCAGGATTATGTAAAATTCCCAAACATAAGAATCCTAGGTAGTCCTGGGGTAGAACAAGAAAAAGCAAAAAGCGTGGAAAACCTATTTCAGAGAATAATAGAAGAAAACTTCCCTGGTCTTGCTAGACATTTAGACATACAAGAAGTTCAGCAAACTCCTGGAAGATTTATTGCAAAAGGGACATCACCAAGGCATATAGTCATCAGACTGGCCAAAGTCAATATAAAGGAGAAAATCTTAGGGTCTGTGAGACAAAAATAACAAGCAACTGACAAACAAAAACCCATTAGACTAACAGAAGACTTCTCAGCAGAAGTCTTACAATCCAGAACAGATTGGGGTCCTACCTTTAATTTCCTTAATTGGAATAATTGTCAGCCAAGAATTTTGTGTACTAAAAAACTAAGTTTTATAGTTGAAGGAGAATAAAGTCTTTCCCAGACAAGCAAACACTAAGAGAATTTGTCCCCAAAGACTGGCACTTCAAGAAATGCTCAAAAGAGTTTTAAACATTGAAACAAAAGGTCAGTACTCTAGTATAAAAACACCCAAAAGTAAAATAACAAAACTCACAGCTTTTACAAAACAGTAGCACCAGGGAGAATAAAAAGCAACTAAGTAACCATCAACATAATGTCTGGAGCAGTATCTCATACATTAATATTAACATTAAATGTAAATGGTCTAAATGCTCCCACATAAAAGATGTAGATTGGAGGAATAGATTAAAAAAAAAAAAACACAGCTCAAATATCTGCTGTCTCCAAAAGATGCATTTAACTTTCAAATATTCTCATACGCTCAAAGTAAAAGGGTGGAAAAAATATTTAATACAAATAGAAACCAAAAGTGAATAGAAGTGCTATTCACACATCAGATAAAATAGATGTTAAGAAAAAGTTAAAAAAGACAAAGAAGGTCATTATATAGCAATGAAGGGATTGATTCAACAAGAAGATATAATAATCCCATATACATATGCACCCATGACTGAAACTCACAGATTCATACAGTAAATAACTCTAGAACTAAGAAAAGAAATAAACAACAATACACAAATTGTGGGAGATTTCAACAACCTCCTGACAGAACTAGACAGATCACTGAGGCAAAAAATCAACAGAAAAATGCTAGACTTAAATGGGACTCTAGAACAAATGGACCTAACAGAAGTTTATAGAACATTCTATCCCCAAACTGCAGAATATACATTCATCTCATAAGTATATGGAACATTTTCCAAGATAGACCACATACTAGACCACAAAACAAGTATCAACAAATTTTTAAAAATTGGAATCATATCAAATATCTCCTCAAAGCACAGTGAAATGAAACTAGAAATCAATCACAAAAGGAACTCTCTAAACTACACAAGTACATGAAAATTAAACAATCTGCTGCTGAATGATCTTTGAATTAACAGTGAAATCATGATGAAAATAAAAAATATTTTTGAAATGAGTGATAAAAATGGCATGAGTTATCAAAATCTCTCAGATATAGCAAAAGCAATGATAAAGGGGAACTTTATAGCTCTAAATGTTTGCATCAAAAAGAAAGATAACAAATTAACAACCTAATGTCACACCTCAGGGAAGTAGAAAAACAAGGACAAGACAAACCCAAAGGCAGCAGAAAACAAGAAACATCAAAGATAAGAGCAAAAGTAAATGACATTAAACCAAAAAACAATACAAAGGATCAATGAAATGAAGAGTTGTTTCTTTGAGAAGATAAACAAAATCAATAGACTACTAGCTAGATTAACCAAGAAAAGAAAAGAGATTATTCAAATAAGCTCAATCAGAAATGAAAAAGGAGACATGACAACTGATACCACAGAAATACAAAAGACCATCTGAGACAACTATGAACACCTCTATGCACACAAACTAGAAAATCTAAGGATAATGGATGCATTGCTGGAGACATACAACCTCCCAAGATTAAATCAGGATGAAATAGAAATTCTGAACAGACTAGTAATGAGTAGTGAGATTGAATCAGTAATAAAAAATCTTCCAACTAAAAAACTCCTAGGACCAAATGGAGTCATTGCTGAGTCCTACCAGACCTACAAAGAAGATCTGGTACCAATCCTACTGAAACTGTTCCAAAAGATCGACAAGGAGGGAATCATTGCTGACTCATTTTATGAAGCTGATGTAACACTGATACCAAAGCCAGTAAAGGACACAACAACAATAAAAACACTATAGACAAATATACTTGATGAACAGAGATGCAAAAATCCTCAACAAAGTACTAGCAAATGGAATCTGAAAGCACATTAAAAACAATACCTCAAAATAATAAAAGCCATATATGACAAACCCACAGCCAACATTATACTGAATGGGAAAAAGTTGAAAGCATTCTCCCGAAGAACTAGAATAAGATAAGAATGTTCGCTTTCACCACTTCAGTTCAACAAAGTACTGGCATTCCTAGCCAGAGCAGTCAGGCAAAAGAAAGATATAAAGAGCATTCATATCAGGAAAGAGGAGGTCAAACTATCTCTGCCAATGATACAATTTTATACCTAGAAAACCCTAAAAAGTCCTCCAAAAGACACTTAGAATTAATAAATGAATTCAGTAAAATCTCAGGTTACAAAATCAATGTATACAAATCGGTAGCATTTCTATACACTAATAACAACCAAGCTGAGAATCAAATCAAGAGCTCAATTCCATTTACAATAGCTGCAAAAAGAAAAAAAAGCCTACAACTATATTTAACCAAAGAGGTGAAAGATTTCTACAAGGAGAACTACATAACACAATGAAAGAAATCATAGACGACACCAACAAATAAAAAAGTGTCCCATGCTCCTGGAGTGGAAGAATCAATATTGTTAAAATGTCCATACCGCTCAAAGTAATCTATAGATTCAGTGCAATTCATATCAAAATACCAATGTCATTTTTCACAAAATTAGAAAAAACAATCCTCAAATTCATATGAAACCAAAAAAGAGCACTAATAGCCAAAGCAATCCTAAGCAAAAAGAATAAATCTAGAGGCATCGTATTACCCAACTTCAAATTATACAATAAAGCAATAGTAACCAAAGCAGCATGTTACAGATTTAAAAGTAGACACGTAGACCATTGGAACAGAATAGAGAACCCAGAAATAAAGCCAAACGTCTACAGCCAACTGATCTTTGACAAAGCAGACAAAAATATACACTGTTGAAAGGACACCCTATTCATTAAATGGTGCTGGGAAAATTGGATAGCCACATGCAGAAGAACGAAAATGGATCTCTATCCCTCACCAGGCACAAAAATTAACTAAAGATTGATTAGAGAGTTAAATGTATGAACTCAAACCATACAAATATTGGAAGAAAAGCTATTCTCTACATTGGCATATGTAAAGAATTTATGACTGATACTCAAAAAGCAAATACAACAAAAACAAAAATAAATAAGTGGAACCTAAACAAACTAAAAAGCTTCTGCATGACAAAATATATAATCAGCAGAGTAAATAAACAACCTGCAGAATGGGAGAAAATATTTATGAGGTATACATCTGACAAAGGCCTAATATACAGAATCTATTAGGAACTCAAATAGATCAGCAAGAAAAATCCAAATATACTTATTAAAACGTGGGCAAAAACATGAACAGACATTTTCAAAAGAAAAGAAACAAATGGCCGACAAATGTGAAAAAATGCTCAACATCACTTGTCAACAGGGAAATGCAAATTAAAACCACATTGAAATACTACCTGTTAGAATGGCCATACTAAAAAGTCAAAAAAACAATAGATGATGGCATGGATGTGGTGAAAAGGGAACTCTTATGCACTGTTGATGGGAATGTAAATTAGTACAACTTCTGTGGAAAACAGTATGGAGATTCCTCAAAGAACTAAAAGTAGACCTACCATTCAATCCAGCAATCCCACTACTGGGTGTTTACCCAAAGGAAAAGAAGTCACTCTATAAAAAAGATACATGCATCCAAATGTTTATCACAGCACAATTTACAATTGCAAAAATATGAAATCAACCTAAGTACCCATCAACTAATGACTAGATAAAAGAAATGTGTGTGTGTGTATATGTGCACACACAAACACATTCATACACACCTACATACACACACATACACACCATGGAGTAGCAGTCAGCCATGAAGAAGAATGAAATGTCTTTTACAGCAATTTGGAGGGAACTAGAGGCCATTATCCTAAGTGAAATAATCTAGGAACAAAAAAACAAATAGCTCATGTTCTCGCTTATAAATGAGAGCTATGCATGGTCATACAGAGTGACAGTGGATATTATAGACTCATAAAGGGAAGGGTTGGGGGTGTCAGATTAAAAATTACCTATTTGGTACAATGTACACTACTCAGGTGATAGTTTCACTTAAAAGCCTAGACTTCACCACTATGCAATTCATCCATGTAACAAAACCCCATTTGTACTCCCTAAAACTATTAAAATAAAAATTTAAAAAAAAAAGGAATGTGGATAGCCTCTAGGAACTGGAAAAGTTAAGAAAAAAGTTTCTGTCTTAGATATTCCAGAAAGAAACATAGCCTTACAGATACCTTGATTTTAGCCCAGTGAGAGGCATTTCATACATCTGAACTTCAGAACTGAAAAATAATAAATATGTGTTGTTTTGAGCCACTAAATTGGTGGTCATTGGTTACAGTAGTAACAGGAAACTAATAGAAATTTTGGTATCAAAAGTGGAGTGCTGCTTTAACAAATACCTGAAAGTGTGGAAATGGCTTTGGAATTAGGGATTGGGCAGAGGTTGAAAGAATTTTAAGAAGCATGGTAGAAAAGGCCTAGAGAGCCTTGAGAAAGCTATTAGTGGAAATGTGGATTTTTAAAACTATGTCAGTGAGTCTCAGAAGAAAATGAAGATTTTGTTATTGGAAACTGGAGGACAGAGGTCCTTGTTAGATAGCAGCAGAAAGCTTTGCAGAACTGGGTTCTGCAGTTACACAGAAAGCAGACATCCCAAACTACGAAAGTGCATTTAGCTGAAGAGCTTTACAGGCAAAATGTTTAAGGTACAGCCAGGTTTCTTCTTGATGCTCGTAGTAATACATGAGATGAAAGAAATAGATTGCAGAAAGAACTGTTAAGTTAAAACAAACCAAGAACTGATGATTTAGGAAATTCTCCATCTACGTAGATTACAAAGAATGCTAAAATTAGGAGATTTACTGTCAGGAAAGCATGCGGCCTTCCAAGGGTGAGGCTGCATAACCTTTGGCTCATGCCTGGAAAGATGGCAGGGTCAGTATATTCAGTCACACAGGGACAATTGAAAAGATTAGGTATATGATTTAGGGATTCCCTCAACTAACTCTGCAGAATGCAGACTAGATGGGAAGAGCCTTTTGCCTAATTGAGTGAATCTCCGTGACATACACCAGAGACACACAAGGTTCTTGAAAACTTTATACCAGCAGAAACACTGCCAGCTTGGGTTGAAAGAGAAGGGAGAATATGAAGTGATAGAACACGTCGGGCCCCCAAAATTCTACAGGTGAGAAAGAGGCTGATAAGATTACTCAACCGCAAACACACCTTTCATGAAAAGGAAGGATGACTCAGAGCATAGAACCTACATCCCAGAGGACAGATGATGAGGATTAACTGTAGGTGTTAATGGATTTTGATATTTGTTGAAACGGTTGACTTCTTTTTTCCTTCCGTAGTATCTCTTTTTGAATGAGAATGTCTTTGGGAAAAGGGAACTCGTTTCTTGAGTCTCATAGGTCTATAGATAGAGATGATTTTTGCTCCAGGTTGTATCAAAGCTACATTTTCACAAAGCAGGACATTTCAGTGTCAACCAATCTGCACGATCACCCTATTTGTCTAAATGTCTAATTGTCTAAATGTCTAAACCTAGGCATTTTCAATGAGGAGACACTAATGATATTTAGAAAAGGGATTGACAGAAGGAAAAGCCGAGTTGTAAGATTTAGGAAGATCAGTCTGACAGCGTTCAATGGGTGAGATAGATTTGGAGGCATCTTGGATTAGAGGTACGGGAAGCAGGTAGGATATTGTTTCAGGAATCTGGTGTGAGACCACCAGTGCCTCCCCCAGCCTGGCAAGAGGGAGAAGCAGCCGAAAAGCCCAACATAAATTTCTTTCGTTGTTTCTTTCTTTTTCTTTGTACTTATTTTGTTTTTTAAGAAAGAAGGGTTTTAAGAGAGTTTTTATTTGGTTTGCTTTAATTAAATATGCTTTAAGAATCTGCCTGCCACACTAGCTGGCTCTGTGTGCTCGTGTTTACTTTTCTGGCAGAGTGTTCGAGCTCCTCCCAGACAAAGCAACATTAAAAAGCCAACTATTTAAATCAAGTGCAAATGTATTTCTATGAACCAGCCGCATATCTGCTGAACTGATAGGAGCTGATTCCTGGAACATTGATGTCTCTCTTTCACGATTAACGTTAAGGGTTAGCAGGCTTTGAGGAGCAACAGGGTACGCACCCAAAGTTATTTATTCTAGTGGTGTTCAGGTGCCCCCATGAATGGCTCTCCTCTATTAAAGCCTTTGTGGTTTGAGACCTTCTATTGTGTAAGGAGTAAGTCATCTCAGCATAAATATTCCGGCATTAGCTTAGAGAAAGCCACATGGCCCAGAAAATGTGACACCCAGAAGATTGCTTTGCTGGTGAGGGCTGGGGGTGGCGGAGGATTGATAGAAAATCTCAGAGCTTTCAGAGAATTTGTAGCTTGGAAATCTATAAACAAACGCAAAAAACAAAAATCAAACCAAAGAATTATTATCCTCCTGAGAAAAGGGGTGGGAAATTTTGTCTTCATTCTTCACCACGTATTGCCTGACGTGACTTCTGCCTTAACGTGTCACCTACAGCTGCGGTTTTGGTTTTCCCAGTGGAGGCATCTTGCCTTTTTCTCTGCTGTGTGCCCAGCCCAGTGCTCCAAAAGGAGACTCAAGGTATATATGACTTGAATGAGTGAGTGAATGAATGTGGGTACAATAATTCACATACGTTCCAACCATGGCTGCCCCTGGTCATGGGGCTGATCTCAGAGAACTCATGGCCTTGTGATAAAAAGAAATACTCATGCAGCAGGGAACTTTCTTTAGTTTTCTATAGCTCAGTTAAACACACTCTGAAGCCGCATTCCACCAAAATATGAGAAACTTAATCTCAGTTAATCTAGGGTTTCCTTGATATCTTAGTTTTTTGAGTGGGTGGAGGATGGGGAAGCTTGTTTCATATCTTCTATGGGACCGGGGTTGACCATCCCCTCTGGGTTTCCATCTAGCCATCTGCAGAGATGTCCTGCTTTCAATGTGGTCCTCAACCGCTTGCCTGTGGAGCACATTGCTGCACGATTCTGCATGTGTGTTTCTTTTCATCACAAGACGGTGAGTTCTCTGCTCCAAGTACAAGGCTTGCTAAGGCCCAGAGCTTTACCAGCCATTTCTATGTCCCTCACTAGTGCACTGGGGACACTCTACTACTCCTCTCCTGAGCCACACACAGGGACACTTGGTGAGACCATTTATGGCCTTGTCAGCTGAAGGCAGGATTTTCTCCTGTTTTGTTTATTGCTGTATCCCCAGCACTTAGAACAGGTGCCTGGCACAAGGTAGGAGCTCAACAGGTAGAGACTAAATAATTCATCTGCTCTCTGATTTTCCCGAGAAGGGATTCTCCCATCCACTCCCAGGGTTCCATCAGGGTGTGAGGGAAGAGCTGCCTGTAGTCTCCCTTAACCAGAATTCATGTCAACCTACCACCCTCTCCAAAGAGTGTCCTTATATCTATCCGGAAAATGAAGTGTTTATCTAGTTGGGTTCTTGCTCCTCAGATGGTTCCAGGACTCTTTTGTCCAAGTCCTGTGTTCTTCCCTTTACCTCTACAGGGATTTTGAAAGTCAAAGGCCAGAAATTGATTCCTATCCTTCTGTGTATATTGTTTGTCATTCTGTCCCCAAAATATTGAACGAAGGCATGCTGAATGCATGTGGGATGAGTTAAGAGATATAATGGAAAACAAGGGTAAAAACAATGTGAATTGCATTCCAAGATATCACCCCACCCAGTTAGAATAATATGTAATAAACAGTTTACCTTATGTAGGTATGGAGTGCTGTGAGAGAACAGAGAAAGCTCCCAGGGCCATGGGCAAAAGAAAATAGCAAGGAAGGAGTTTCATATGTAGTGGCTATTTTATTTCACTCTTAAAGAAGAGGCATTTATTAGGAGAACAAGACGAGGAAGAGAGAGAAAACAGGAGGTACAACAGAGCAGAGGAAGCATGATGTAGCAGTTAAGATGGCAAGTTCTGAAGTCAGGACAAGCCTGGGTCCAAACTGGGATTTACCACCTCTGAGCTTGGTGATCCTGGCGGTTAGTTAAGTTCTCTTAGCCTCAGTTTTCTCATTTTTAAAATGGGGATGATAATATCCCCAGCAGCTTGCTTGTGAAGATAAAATTAGATAATGCACTAAACTATCATTTGCTGATTACTGAATCTGTGCTAAGCAATCATTATCAGCTATTTTGAGAGGGCAGAATTAAGGCAATGCCAGTAGGGGAGATCAGATTTGAGCTGTATTTTGGACATATGAAAGATGTGGGGAAAATGGAGATGGGAATTGAATTAAAGGTAGCTTCTAGTCTGGGTCATGACAGTGACCAATTTACAAAAGGAGGGCCAGGTTTTTGGGAAGGAGTGAAGTCATTCTAGTCTGCATGTGGGGACACAGCATCCACGCGTAAACACTCTCAGCTGCTGGAAGTATGTGTAGTGGGACTAAATATCCTCTCCCTTTTCCAATAAATACTAATAATGCTGAATTGATCTTTCTAATGCAAAGCACCTACAATGAAAAGACACTGATCACTGCCAAACTTAAATAGTTCCAAAAATGTCAGAATGCAGAGTTAATTAAAATGGTGAATCATTTTTAAACATTTTCTCTGCATCAGAAACTAGATTAGGAAGTTATACATCACTGTGCCAAGAACTGCACATTATTTCATTTATTTCATCCTCCCCATGGTGGACATAGAGTGTTTTAACATAAAAATGCATTGAAGTCATACTGTGAAAAGTGAAAAACAGTATTAAATGGAAAGTGTATTTATCTTGTTGATGCTCTATTTTGAAGAATTAAGATCCACTGTCTGCCGCCAGAATAGAACCATTCGTGTGTCTTTCTCTGGCTGGCCATAAAGACGCTGGCTGAATAGAGCTTGGGGCTGGGAAAGGGCAAAATGATGGAAAATAGAGAAATGCAAGAGATTCAGTGAGGAGGTGCCCAGTGGAGGAGGTTTCTGCACAACAAAGAATGATGGGCACAGGGAAAAACTCTTTCGTACCTTTCTTTTGACTCTCAGAATTTTTGTGATCAACAACCAGGAAGAAGGGATTATTCCTGTGTGCCATTCTAGTGCCTTAGAGTAGAAGAGTAGAGCTACTATACCTTGGGGTCTGGCACTAAGGAGGGAAGTTAGGGGCAGAGTAAAGCTTTGGGAATCACTGAAGTCAGTGGTTTGGCAAAACCACCTAGGGGGAGAATGAATTGAGAAGAGAGAGGTGCAAGGATAGACCTGTAGGCAAGATCAACATTCAATGTGCAGGGAGAATAAAGATTCACCAAACGAGACTGGGCAGAGTGCCTAGAAGGGAAGAGGACATCTGAGAAAAGGTGGTGTGAATAAGCTGGAAGAGAAGGGAAAGCTTCCACTGGGTTGTATAATTACTCTACCTGCAATCACCAGCGTGCCATCATTAACCTCACAGTGGTGGCAGAAACCAGATTTTAGTAGGTCGAGGCAATAATTAGTAATGTAGAAGGTTAAGAACATTCTTGTAAGAAGTTTGGCTGTGAGAGTATGAGATATTAATAGGATCATAGTTAGGAAAAAACACTGCAAGAGGGAAGCAAATTGCTGACATGGAAGAGAATTTAACATGTTTATAGGTATGGGTGTCTATAGGTATCTGTATGTATTGTGGAGCTAAGGATGTAGGTGGATGTTTCCAGTGTTGTTTCTATGTTTGCTGTGTCTTTAACTAAGATATTAATTAACTCTTAGTTAGGTATGGGTTGTTTTGGGAAGATATACCAGGTCAAAGCATCAGTTGTAGCCTGATGGGTTTTGGGGAAAAGAAAAAAGAAGGGCAGAAACACAAGCAGTATTGGAATTGAGCAAATGTCAAATAGGAAAGAGTGTTTTCAGTACTTTTTATTCAACCCAGGCTCCTGTTTTCAGTGAGTGTTCTCAGGCCCACAATACCCTTATGCTAAAATCACACTGCCCTAAGTGGCCTCTCCCTCTGCCATGACATCTGTTGGGATAAATATATTTATGTTAATTTTCTTTCTTCTCCTATAAATACATATCTATCCTTCTCTTGATCACATTTTTTTTTTTATCTTTGCTAATGTCAGTGTAACTAGTTAACTAACTCACATGGTGCATCTGTTACCTGTCAGTTGCATCAAAAAGCTTAGAGATACAGAAAAAAAAGCTGTGGTTATGTTCTCAGGTATACAAATCTAAGTGGAGTGAAGGTACATTGGAATCACCTAGGGGGATATTTCAAAATATACCCGCTTCCCAGAGATTCTGATAGGGCTCCCAAATATTACATTTCCTTCCTCCTCCATTTTACCTCCCAAGAATCATAACATCATGATCCACTGTTAGTGTTAGAGATGTTACATATCCATCAAGTGTTTTTCAAACCTCTGATTTCAAAACAGTGGAATACATAATAAATGAACTAGTACAACACAGTAGTCTAATTCAAGCTAACGTGTTATTGGCTGATTTTTTTTTCATGTCGAATTCTCTTGTGAAGGCAACAGGTAAGGCACAAGGAGGGCTTTCTAATCAACTCCAAAGGTCCTTAGAATTCTCTGGAACAGAGTCACAAGAAATTCCAGGTAAGTGGGGTCTTGGATTTATTTTAATTTGTGTATTCAAGGGTAATTTACCTGGACATTTGGATTCTGAGTGATTCAACTTTCCTGGAGGAAATGCTATGTGGCAGGCCAGTGAAAAGTAGTTAAGAAAACTAATTCTCTGCCAATAAAAAAATTCATTTATTAATGGAGGCCAGGGACACTAAATAGTGTGATAATCGTGTTCTGCTGGGAGAGAGCTTGTGGGCTAGGGAAAGAGTCACACAGGAGGCACATATAATGATTCTAAAAAAGAGTTAGGGAAGGTTTCCTATTGGAGGCTTTATTTGATAATAATGTTTTACATTTCAGCAGAAGAATTAAATGCCTTAACAGAAAGGAATGGCCAAAAATTGGAACTGTGGTGGGAGAAGTTTGTAGGTGTGTTAAACTTTGTCATGTTGCTAAAACAGAATGCCACAGACTGGGTAATTTATAATGGACAGGAATTTATTTGGCTCATGGTTCTAGAGGCTGGGAAGTCCAAGGTCAAGGGGCCACACCTGGTGAGGGTCTTCTTGCTGCGTGATTCCACGGTGGTGAAAGCAGAAGAGAAAGAGCACACATGAGAGAGAGAGACAGAGACAGAGACAGAGAAGGCCAAACTGGCTTTTATAACAACCCACTCCTGCAATCAAGACATTAATCAATTAATGAGGGCCTAACTCTCATGGCTTAATTACCTCTTAATAGTCCTACCTCTTAATACTGTCACACTGGTAATTAGATTTCAACATGAGTTTTGGAGGCGACGTTCAAACCATATAGCAAGATGTGTTTTGTTCTTACGGGTCTCTGGGCCCCTGTTACACTAAGCACATTAGACAGGCCACGTCTACACTCTGCGCGATTGCAGGGATAGATCACATCAATCAGAACATTCCCTTTAGGGAAACTGACGCTCCCTGGAGTTAGAAACATGCACTGATGAATTTTACTGTGAGGGATTTTCATATTCTGCACTCCCCCCCTTTCCTACTGAATTTACTCCAAAGGGAATGTAGAACAAAAATGAAGAATAAATCAGCCATTTTTTTTTTTATCACAGCTGTGACTACCACTAAAAAGAAAACGTCTATGAGAAATAACCTTGATTCATAATACTATGCATACCGGGCAAATGGCTCAATAAAACGCAATATCTCAGATGGATTGCCGGGCACGGTGACATCACAGGCAGGGGTGAACTCAGCGTGCTCCATACATAACGATGCGGAGCACATCGTAGAGCGATGGGGACTGTTAGCAACACGTTCATTGTGTCTTAATTGATGTAAATGGCCTTTGAGACGTGTGTGATAGGAACATACTCATGAAGGAACACAAATAAAAAGCTTTGCTTTTCCTGCCAGTAATGTTATTTTATCAGAAAAGAAGTAATTTTAAGTCCAACTGAAGCTGAGAGTGAACAATTCTTTTACAGGCATGCAGCAAACAACACAATACTCTCAAAACCGAAGAGACAAAAGAATTAGCACTTCAGAATTACTTTCCATAGGGAAGAGCAAACATCTCAATTGAAACTGCCTTACTGCTTTCCGGATCTCTACACGTTACAAGAGTCCGAAATCTATAAAATATAAGTAAAGTCTGTTTTTAGAGATTTCTATTCTTGCTAATACAGATCCACTATTATATTTATAAATGCTAAATTGATCTTTTTGATTCATAACTCATACATTGAAAAGGCACTGATCATTGCCAAAATTAAACCTTTCCAAATAATGTCAAATGCAGACTAAATAATAGCTAACCATTTATTAAACATTTTTACTGAGCCAGAAATTGAGTTAAGGAACAATACATTATAGTGCCAGCTGCTATGTATTAGTTCATTATTTAATCCTTATAAAAACCTCACATGGCATTTTTATCTCCCCTTTACAGTGATACTGATTATTAAGCAATTTGTTCAGGGTTACACAATTAGAAGGAAAACACAACCAGAATATACTATTGCCAATGTACATTGCCAACAAGCCTATTGCCAATGACCATGCTAGATACCTGAAGAGAATCTGGCCAGAGAAAACATTCCAATTATCCATTCAGTCACCTGTTCAATGCTATACACTAAGTCTGGGGATGGACAGGTTGTGTGTGGAGAGCCAGAGGGTTCTGAACACATGGGTCCGTCCTTTAACAATTTATAATCCCATGTTGGACAAGGTATATGTATGTTAGGCAATTAGTGACTACGAAGCATTTTCAAAATTGACATACAGTATTGTACAATCTGCAATGTGGAATTCATCCTCCTCCTCCTCCACACTGCCTACCAGCACCACAAGTCAATGAGTATTGAAATCATTCCCCTTATTCCAATGTGTAGACCTCAGTGGAGACTTTCAATCCCATTCTTGTCTATAAGACCGAATGGCAGCAAACTGTACCTCATCTTAGGTATATGAGATGCCTATTGTCTCCTTGTGTTTGAAGAGATGACATCACTAGATGTTTAACCCCCACCGCAAAACCAAAGTTATGTGATATGCTGACCTTCTCAAAGATTCTCTTCCTGGGCAGAACTACAAGTTGTCTTCCTGTTGATTGAGAATTAGGCATATGACCTTGGCTGGGCCAGAGAAAGTCACTGTGAGCATTTTTGGGGGGCTATTGGGAAATCCCCCATTGGGATTGCAAAGCAGGTAAGATCTAAGCCTAGAGCTGTCTGTGGTCATCCTTGCCAAGTTAAGAAAAACTTGTCTACCTGTTTACTAATTTGTGAGGGAAACTAACTTAAAAGGAAGTAGAGCCAAGAACCAGAATCAGAGAGTGAAAGAGAGAGAGAAAGAGAATAAAACTTGGTATCCTTTGAGCCCTTGAGAACTGCAATTACTGGAAACTGCTCATTTCTGAGCTTTATCCATGAACTGTATAAATTAGTCACTTATTTCCTTTTTCTGTTATTCACATTCACATTTGCATCTATTTATTTTGCTTAAGTCATTTTGATTTGGGTTTCTATTATTTACCAAAGAGGCAACCCTAATGCAAATAACTAGTGGATAATTTGCATTCCCAACAGCTTGCAGATAAGATGTGCTACATCAGAGAGACTCCATATTGGGATGCTTCCTAATGCATACCTTGCACCTCACACCTTTGTGACCTTAACCCCTTGAATAATATCCCGTACACAGTAGGCTCTCAATGCTTGCTTTGCTGTATGACAACGAAGGGGTGGGCATTAGGAGTGAGAGAAGTAGCACAGCTTCTTTCTTAGGCCTGCAGAACAGGATGGCGTGTAGTGATAAGCAAGAGACTAAGCTGTGTGCATTAGAAGACCGGTGCTATGGAATGGCAAGAAATAAGTAAGTAATCTACTACTTTATCTCTACCAGCTCATCTCAGTGGGAGCCGTGGATTCCTGTCATCTGCAGGTTCAGCAACATCCCATTTCACAGCCGATCCCGACTGGGGCTGGGTGTGAAGCCTCAGCTCAACATGCTGTCAAAACTGGGAATTAGTCTTGCTTCCATCCGACCAGCTATTTGGGTAATAGGAGTAATTACGGGGCACAGGCTTGCCTACCAAATACTCATCTTTTAAAAATCCTCCTCGCTTCTCTTCCACTAATCTACGCTTCTCTCCAGGACTCTGGTTTCTCACTAGGCTTTCCATGAACTGGAGCATGACTGGCTGCTTAGCCGTGGTGGGCTTCATCCTTGGATCCTGCTATACATGACATTTACACAGGTAGGATCCTACCTTCTAATTTGGCTCATTTCAGGAGACAGGGCAGGTGACACTGGACTTTTTCTTCAATAGCCTGCACCAGATTTTTTCATAGATTTTCTCAGATATTAACCCCTGCCCAAACCAGATACCAGTTACCATCCTTCTTTGAGTGTTGAGCATTTAGACCACTTGGCTGCCTGTGACGGGAGTCCATCCCCCATGCAATGGTTTGGATGTGGTTTGTCCCAGTCAAAACTCACACTGAAATTTGATCCCCGATGTGGCGATGCTGGGAGTTGGGGCATAGCGGGAGGTGTCTGCATCACGGAAGCAGATCTCTCATGAACAGATTAGTGCCCTTGCTCAGGGATGAGTGAGTTCTTGCTCTCTCGGGAATGGATCACGTTGTTCGAGAGAGGGCTGTTAAAAAGAGTCTGGCTTCCTGGGTTTCTCTCTTTTGCTTCTCCTCTAACCCTGTGATCTCTTTGCACATGCCTGCTCCCCAACCACGAGTTGAAGCAGTCGGAATCCCTCACCAGATGCAGTTGCCCAATCTTGAACCTTCCAGCCACCGGAATTGTAAGCCAAATAAGCCTCCTTTCTTTCTGAATTACCCAGTCTTCGCTATTCTGTTACAACAACACTAAACGGACTAAGACACTCGGCCTATAACCTGGCCAGTCCATTTTTCTCTTCTCCCTGTCATTTTGGCTCTGGAGCCACCAATGTCCAATGTCTCTGCCACTCTATGATGGGCAAGAGGTGAAAGAGCTTATTTTTCACAGAAGATCCTGTAGATAGAATGGGGACAACTTCAAAAGTGATGCGGCAATATTTAATTTTTGTTTTAGTGAGAAATGGGAAGCTATCATATGTTTTTGAAGTGCAAAATAAAGATAAAAGTGATGAGTTTACCCTTACTGTAGAAGTGATAATTAGTGCATTCTTTTCCCTTCCCCTCTTCTGTTCTCAGGGACTTGTTTCTTCACCACAAACTCAGCAAGATATTCCTATGAATGACACAACACCACATCCACTTTGTCTTAGGTAATTGAATCGGTGTAGAAATCTGACCCGAGCTGAATCAATCTGACTCAGTTAGATCAGTGACACAGAATTTTTTTTTTTTTTTCTGTAAAAGGCCAGATAGTAAAACTTTTGCTTTTGTAAACCAATCGCTCTCTGTTGCAGCTACTCACCTCTGTCCTTGGAGAGTGTAAGCAGCCACAGATAACACAGAAGTGAGTGGGAATGGCTTTGTTCCCGTAAACAGGTATTTAGATAAAAAAGTGCCATCAGAATTTGGCCTGTGGACTGCACTTCACTGAGCCCTGAGTCACATCATGGTGGGTGTTGGAACTGAAAGCTCAACTTGGGCAAGGGGGCAACCACCTGGGGCCATGCCCATGCCGACAACGAATCAAAGAAAGCCAGTAATGAGAGAAACACGATAAAGGGACAGACTGGCAGAGAGGCACAGAGAAGAGAGGCCATCAAAACTCCGGGAGATGTTGGGGAGAGCACCGGGTCCCCATTTGCCTGGACCAAAACCCATGTAGCTCAGCGGTTCCTTATTTCCTAATTCTGGACATCTATGAGGTCGTCTTTTACAGTTTTCAGTAAAAACTATTATGATGCTGATATATTGCAAACATCAAAGTATGCCCAGGGCTTAAAGTTACTCTCTCCCTCCTTTCTCCACTTCTAATTCTTATCAAACATGGAGGAAAATCAATAATGAACAAGTCTTATCCTTTGAGCTGCTGGAACCTGCTGAGGTCTGTGTTATCTGTCTGTGCAAAATACACACGTGTGCGCACGCGCTCGCGCACACGCTTCCACTCGGACCCCCCTGCAGCTGTCCCTAGCTAATTCCAGTTCTGAAATATTTAGGGCCTCTGAGGCTTAACTGCTGCTGATCTGTTTCCTCCCCTCCCTTAACCCCGGATCCCAAATCCCATGCATCGTCCTGGACCCCACAGGGGCTGATTAAACTCCAGGGCAGTCCCACTTGCGCGTTGTCCGAGCCACTGACCCTCGGGAGGGGTGGAGGAATTGCACAGGCAGGAGGACGTGGGGGGGGGGGCACGAGTGTGGCGAGATGGGCCCCGGCAAGATTATGCGCCCTAGATCACAGCCCAGAGGCTGGAAGCGGGGAAACAGGAGCGCCCCGGCGGTAATTTAGAGCAGCTTGTTATGACAGAGTTCTCGAGGGAGGGTGAAAAAGACGCCTTTAAAACAAAACCAGGGTATCCGGCGTGGTGTTGCAAACAGCAGGCCTCTCCATGCAGCCAGGCACCCGGCAGATGCGTAACTCTTAGGAAGTTGAGCGGATACAGGCTCCAGCGGAAGGATTCGGTCTTGCAGCCTCCACGGAGAGATGGTGACAAGGCGCCGCTGGATTTCCCTCCTTGTCTCCTCCCCCAATCCCAGGGGGTCTCCCCACTGTCTATCCGCCGGGACACCCTGGCTGAGCACCGTGGCTGGTGGGCTGCACACCCATGGGGAACTAGATCTGTTCTGGGTTGCCGCGTGGATAAGGGGGTCCGTGGCTTATGCACAATTTCAGACCCCAGCTGGGGTTAATTCTGCCTTTCTCTCCCATTCAGATGTCGCCTGCACACACTCAGGCTAGACTCCTATTGCTTTGAAGCAGCTTCTGCTCAGGGTCAGATCCCCGCAGTTTGGAGTTACGAATTAATTGAAAAGCAAATTAGATCTATAATGAAGTCTATCTCAAAGCTCTAAAGGGGGGGGGATCTTATTCATAACCCATTGATACTTAAAATACTCTCTGCCCGCTGGACCACTCCTTGTGTTTTCAATTATTTCACCCAACCTGCAGGCAACACCTTGTTCCACTCCGGAAATACCAAAAATCCGTCCCTACAGGTTCATTATCCTTCTTCATCTCTTTCTTTTCATTCTCATTTCTTTCCTCCATTTTTTTCCGTGTGAAAACCTTTTTTTCCACCTGTGGTTCTTTGCTCTTGCCAAGGTAAATGCAAGTAGCCACTCCACTTTTCTGTTATTGACCTTTCTCTACATTGTATACTTTACTTTCATTTTGAAGCAAAGAAACCATCCATAGAACTAGGAAGAATCCCTCTTACGGAGTGTCAGGGGCGGCCACCCCATCAGCAGCACTCTCTGGGTTGGGGTCGGGTCCAGAGAGGGGCTCAGGGAGGGGATGGGGGTGAAGGTGAGAGGTACTGAATAACCGTAAATTGGTATTTTGGTCTCTGTTTGGGAGAAACACAAATAAGTGAGTGACACCTTATTATGGAGATTACCTTGAATCTAATTTGTTTATATGTTTAAGGTAAATAACTTGCAAAGTGTAGCACTTCATCAACAGCAAGGACTTGCTTGCGATCCCACACCATGACTCTGCGTGGAGCCCAAGATGAGCAGAGCAGGCTGCCAGGACCTCTCCTGCCGGAACGCGCCCCGCACTGGATTCCCCTGTCCCCAGCCAGCTTTCCCCTCCCCCGCAGGGCTTCATTTCCCTTCCTCTGAGTGCCGGCTTTGATCTCTGCTTTCTCCTGTCAGACAGCTCTGGGCCCTGGCAGCGGAACAGATGCAGGGAGAAGCCCTTGCTGCTATGCAAAGGTAAGAAGAATGTTTCTTAATAAGCAACATCTGAGATTAAAGAGATGCATTCAGCTTCAATTGGCTTAAAAACCCCCTTGCTGCAAAGCACTGACAGCATTAGTGTCCCTTCCCCTTCCACACATGCTTTCTGCAGCTCTGGAGTGCAGGGACATTGTCTTCCTTGTTGAGCTTCTTCACGCCTTCTGTTTGTCCCCCCTGCTACCCTCCACCCTCTTATTTCCTACCGCGGCAAAAACAGCTTCCGGGCAATCCTCCACTTCCATGCATTCTGCCAACTGGAGATTAAACCAGAATGTGTGGTGGATGGAATGGAGTCCAGCTCTAGAATCCCATAACAGAAACTTTCAGGCCACAATTGCTCCTCACACCCTGATGACAGCCACTGACCAGCGTATGTGGTTCATCTGAGGCAAATTATATGTTGAAACCCCATCATATTGTGTCTGTCTCTGGACCTTCTAGTGGAAGAGGTGTGGGTCTCAGTCCACAAACTCAGGTGCTCCAGGATTACAACAAAGTGACCAATGGCCTTGGCCCCCTGAAGGTCAGCTGAAAAATCACTGACATGAGGCAGATTGATTAGTATGAGAAAAGATAGACAAATTGATTTAACATGGATACACAGGAGCCTTCAGAATGAAAACTCAAAGATAGGCGGAAAGTTGTCCATTTTTATGCTTAGGTTCAACAAAGAATGGGCAGCCCTGTAGAAATATGATTGGACAAAATTGGTATGATCTGACGCTACAGACTGATCGGGGAACCCAGCCAGGCCTGTCTGTCCAGATTCTTCTTGGCCTCTCTGAGCAGCATCCTTCCTTCTGGGTGGGGGGCAGGACCTTCTCTGGAATGGGGGTCTCATGACCCACAGTCAAACAAGGTAGGTCAAATAATTTCTTTATGGCTGGTTTTTACATGGAATAATTTTAGGTTTTATGGCTGGCTTTTGTGAAAAGGGTTCTGGCTTTTATGATCCGCCTTGGGGAAGAGGGATTCTAGTTTCTGTGGCCGGACTCAGGGAAGAATGAGACTGAAAGGTGGGAGGGCAGGAGAAGGTCAGAGAAAAATTTTTGCTTCTGAGGACTTCATTTTGGGTACTGTTTTCTGAGCCCCTCAATATATATTAGTTTTAAATTACAGTCTTTCAATTCAGATCATGGGCTCAGGTACTCTTGTGGACTGAATGTTTGTGTTCTCCCAAAGTCTGTATATTGAAGTCCTAACCCCTAAGATGACAGTATTAGGAGATGAGAACCTTTGGGAGGAAATTAGGTTCAGATGAGATCAGGAGGGTAGAGCCCCATGTTAGGATTAGTATCCTTTTAAGAAGTGGAAGAAACACCACAGCTCTCTCTTTTTCTCAGCTTTGTGAGAACACAGAATGAAGATGGCTGTCTACACCCCAGGAAGACAGTCCTCACCAGGAAATGAATTGCCTAGAACCTTGATCTCGGACTTCTTAGCATCCAGAACTGTGAGAAATAAATGTCTGTTATTTAAGCCACACGGTTTAAGACATTTTGCTATAGCAGACTGTCTTAGTCTATTTTATTCTGCTGTAAGAGAATACCACAGAGTTGATAAATTATAAACAACAGATGGTTTATTTGGCTCATGGTTCCGAAGGCTGGGAAGTCCAGGTTCGAGGCGCTGCATCTGGTGAGGATTGTGTCGTAACACAGTGGAGGATGTCACATAGCGAGAGAGCATGAGAGAGAGAAAAAACGGGGACCAAACTCAATCTTTTTGTCAGGAGCCCACTCTCAAAATAATGCCATTAATCTAGTCATGAGGGTGGGGCCCTTGTGGCCTCATCACCTTTTAAAGGTCCCATCTCTCAGCACTGCTACGATTATAATTAAATTTCAACATGAGTTTTAGGGGAGACATCCAAAACACAGCACAGGCTAAATAGATTAAGACAGGACTCACACCTCCAGTGTTTGAATCTCAGCTTGGCCACTTGCAAGCTGTGTCAACATACACGTGTTATTTAGCTTTTTGCTACCTCGGTTTTCTCATCTGTAAAATGGGGCTAATAATACATTCCTCATAGGGTTGTTGCAAGAATAAATCAGTTAATTTAAGCATAGCTTTGAGAACAATGCCTAGTCTGTAAAAGTATGATGTTACCGTTAGCTATTATCATTCCTGTCATGTTGTGCACAGTACACTGGGGGCTTGTGAAGCGCCAAGGCATTGGAGTAGAGGCACAGGTGGTGGTTGGCCACATTTACTTAGATTGTGTGGACACATCAGTCACTGAAGCACACTTGGGCCCTCCAGATCTGGTGACTCCCTTCCAGTTTCTCTCCATATGGATGGACTTGGGAATTCTTGGCAGAGTGATCTGTGTGTCCATTAACCTAGATGCATTTCTCTCTTGGACTTCCCACCTGATCCTCAGTGGCATGACCAAGAGAGACGATGAGAATTTCAAATCCCTCTAGTCTAGGAAATAAGACTTTTGGAAATAGAAATCAGTGAGAAAAGTAACTGTGTGTGTGTGTGTGTGTGTGTCTGCCCTGCTAAATACCTCCTTAAGAAAATAGACAGAGAAGAGGATGTCGATGTACCGAAGGTGGAGAAGAAAAGATGGGAGGGGAGAAGGGAAAAAAAGCAAATTAACACCTGAAAGTAATGGGTAAAACAGCACATTTCTACTGGAGGAAATGAGAAATATTTTTTCTCAAAATACGGCATGTTGACATGCTGGACTGATTGAAGACACCTCCAAGTCTCTCCAACCTTCCTCACCCCACCATTGGCTCTCCCCAAATCCTTGAAATTTATCTGCCTGAGATCCAGGCCCACCTATGAAAACAATTGTTCTTTTCTTCCCCTCCCTGTCATACCAGGAATATGACCCCACCTCAACACTCTTTAAGAAGATAATGTCAGCCTCTCTCATTTAAATTCCAAAGGGAACTATTTACCAGCTAATCTTTATTTCCTGTATATTCATCCTTCCTAGTAATACTTTACTGTCCATGAACAGAATCTCCCCCCCATAATCCATTTTGCCAGAAAGGCATAGACGCTTCTGAACCCCATTGGGGGACTGAATCTTGATTTTCTTAAGGTTCCTGTGTATACACATTAAAATAAATTTGATAACCTTTCTCTTATTAATCTGCTTTATTGTGAGTTGATTTTTCAAGGAACATTCCAAGGGCAAAGGGAAAACATTAGGATGATCTATGAAAATTTTGGCACTGAACTCCCTCCGCCCTCCTCCCAGACCTAACAAATCAGAATATTTGGGGGTGAGGCCAAGGATTCTGCATTTTAAACAACACCTTTCTCATGATACATATATACACCAAGTTTGTGATCACATTTCTGCATTGAAAGTTTACATATATAATAACATACTTCTATCCTTTCCCAAAAGGAGATTAGGAAAGAGAGAGACAGAGAGAGAGAGAGAGAGAGAGAGAGAGAGAGAGAGAGAGAGAGAGAGAGAAGACCAGCCCTGGTGATTTGAATACAGGCTAAATCTTGCAGTACTCCAAGCTGCTGGAGCTGGGAGAAGAGGTACTGCAGGTGTCAATGAAGGTGAGGGAGGGTGAGTCAGTGGAGTGACCAGTACAGTCCAGAGCGAGACAGGCATTTGTGCCTTGGGGGTCAAGGGGGTTCGCTGAAAATCACTAACATGAGGCAGAGAGGTTAATAGGAGAAAAAGCATGCATTTATTTAACGTACAGACATGGGGGCCTTCAGAATGAAGAGCCAACCCCCGAATGGGGTACAGAAGCTTATATACCATCTTGAGGTGACTGAAAGAATGCAGGCTCAGAGCATGGCTAAAAGAAAAAAAGAATAGGTTATAGTAGTAAATTGGGTTTTAGTGGCGAGAGTGCTTTGGGAGGGAGAAAGGAAGAGGCGTGGCTGGAAAACATGTCTTGTTATTAATATGTAGATGAAACCTCCCAGGTAGCAGCCTCAGAGAGAGTAGATGGTCCATGTCTCTTTTAAGAGCTTCAAAGGCATCAGCTTCTCAGTTAATCTTTCCTAGATCTAGAAGGGGAGGGGCTGTCACCATGAATGCAGATTCTGCACAGGTTTCCAGCTGCAAACCTCCCCCACAAAAGACAGCCTGGAATCTCCCCTTCAAAATATGTCAAAGAAATATATTTCGGCATAAAATATTTGTATTTCCTTCAGAGCATTCCTCCACTGACAGTTGAGTCTGGGAACTCCTGGAGACTCCCGTGAGAGGGGCAGAGCTGAGGGCTGCCATTCGGCAGGTGGGCCATACTGATATGCTAGATTTTAAGGAAAACTCTTAAAGTAATCTTCTCCAGGAGTCGTAAGTTAGCCGTGCCCAATTGATATTGAGGGTATACTCTCTAAAATTATAAAATGACATTCAATAATAATATCAATTAAAGACTTTAAGGTTAAAGTCTTTCCATTTTGGTGGCATTTCTTTTATTTTAATAGTCCCAGCCGATCCCCCATCTCAATACGATAACCCTTATGACCACCAGCATTTGAATATAGTTAGTCTTTTGAACAAAAGTCAGTAAGCTGAGAAACAGTGTCAGAGGATCCTGAGTTCCACACTTACACTGACTCCTCCTGCCACTTTGCTTAAGGAGAAACCATGAAACCAGCACAGAATATGGGCAGTGCTGGCCACAGAAGTGACTCAATAATAGTTTACCCTCTGTTGTAATGTTGTGATTTGTTTGTTGCAGGGGCTAAAAGATAGATGACCACTATTCTCTCACATTTTTTTCCTATGCTATCACTGACCTTTGGCTCATAGTCCAGAGAATTCTACTTCGTCCACTAACTTCGAGGTTATTAAATTATAAGATTATATGGTGGTAGAAAATTAAACTATAATTTCATTCTGGAAGGATGGGAGTATTTGAAGTTAGGCCTTATATGGAAATTCTACTCCATAAATATCCATGCTTGAAAGTAATCTCTGATTTCTCTATTTCTCAAGGCCCCTCACAGCCCTTTACTCCACCCTGCAATTAACACACATTTTTCAGAAAAGATTTTGATACATCATTTGTAACGTAGTGTGAATTTAAGCCATTGTGGCAACTTTCCCATGATTTTCAGCCGGATCACTAAATGAAGACAGAATGGCTAAGACCTCAGTTAGGGAACTTGAGACATAACTAGGCAGAACTGAAGTAGGTAATAAGGCTCTAAATAAGATACACATTCATTTATTCACTCATCGATTAGGAATTTAAATAAGATACACATTCATTTATTCACTCATCAATTAGGAATTTAAAAATTGATTCCCAGACTAATAAAGAGCAAATCATATCATCCCTGTTGGGGGGAGGGGATGATGGGATCCAAGATTGGTCCAAAAAAAAGTTCTGTTTTTGAAACATTGACTGTCTCAAACCCAGCCTTATCAGTTTGATCTGCATACAAGAAATATTCTGTCTGCATTTTTGCATTTCAGGACATTTTGTACTCTCTCTCTTTTTTATTAGGGCATTATTAGAATTGAGATTTTTATATTATTCATACTTGCTCTATCTGATCAATATAATTTCGATGTTTACCTCATCGTTAGTGAATTGATGATGCAGATTTTGGTTAAGAAAATAAAAGGTGTGATTCTCAGGGGTACTTTCAGCTCCCGGATTCTGTGGGTTGCAGGGTGGGGGGTGTTGAAAATTTCAGTTGGGATTTTCAAATATGGATTGATCAGTGCTTTATATCTCCTAACAGAACAAGGACCCAAAAATAAAGATAAAATAACTAAATGAGCACCCCTAGGACACATTAAAATACATTGACATCCTAAACTAGTGCCCCCACTGTTTATTCTAGGATATGGGCTGCTAATTTAGAAGATAAGAAATGAGCTTGGAAAGGCAGAACCATATTGAAATGTGGTGAGGGACAGCTATTTAAAATTATGAGGAAGGGCTATACACAAAACTGAATTCTTCTGAGATGAAGCCACATCACATATAACTATCATTTCTGCACATATCATGCATGAAGTCAATGAAATTACATACAGTGCTACAAGCCAAGTTCTTCTTCGTCCTTACAATGTTACTTGGTGTAGTGGGTTGACTAATGTCCCCACCCCCCAAATTCATGTCCACTTGGAACACATTTGGAAATAAGGTTTTTGCAGATGTGATTAGTTAAGAATCTTGAAATGATACCGTAAGGCTTTTTTTGAGTGGATCCTAAACCCAATAACTGGTGTCCTTGTTTGAAGGGGAGAGGACACAGAAACGGAGAGAAAAGGCAGCCATGTGACCATGGGGGCAGAGACTGCAGTTATGTTGCTACAGACGGAAGAAAGCCAAGATCTCCCAGAAGATGAAAGAGACAAGGAAGGTTTCTGCTCTAAAGCTTTGGAAGGAGCACAGCCCTGCCCACACCTTGATGCTGGGCTTCTAGCTTCCAGACGTGTCGGAGAACACATTTCTGTTATTTTAAGCTACTTCATTGGTGGTACGTTGGTATAGCAGCCCTAGCAAACTAATACATCTGGAGTCACCAGAGGACTCACACTCACTTCATAAACTATCGCCTAGGACAGAGATTTGTGAATCTCCATGATGCAGAAGACAGTATACGGACTTAGAAGGCAGCATTAGAATGCACACCTTAGATCTTTCCAGCTTCACCTGTGACACGTGGAACTTCAACAGCTCTTCTAGCCCAGATGCCACTGCAGTGAAGAGCCAACTTCATATGGGGACAATCAGGAAGGGCTTCCCCTTGTGCCATGCCACCCTTTCCACTTTCTGCCCCGAGGCTCTATTTATTGTTGCTGAGGCTTGAAATGCCAAGTGACTGGGTGCCCACGCACACACACATAGCCTGGAAGCACATGTGAATTAACACACTATGGGCAAAACGTCCCCAACAGGAGGAAGGACAGCAGATAAATTCCTCTGATTTCCTCCTCCAAAGCAGATTCTGAAGCCACATGAGTTTATGCTGCCTCTCAGCAGAGGATGCTATGAGCTCTAGCAATCAATCAGCAGAGCTTGATACCTACCAAGCCATGGTCAGTTCTGAAACACACCTTAGTATTATTGATTCTCCTTCTCCATCTCACTTTCGTTTTCCTCACTTCTTCTCCCCTGGATTGTGCTTCATAATAAAGTAGTAACATGCATTTAATAAAGCATCTGCCTCAGGCTTGGCTTCCTGGGGAACTCAAGTAAAGACACGGCTTTTCAGTGGGCTGATTGACCTAAATTTCAGCAAATGTATTAATCAAAATGCTTTCAGTTACAAGTGGAAAAAAAAAAAAGCTCAACTGAAAATATCTTAGGAAATTTATAAATTTATGCAATAAGAAGGGCTGACTTCAGCATGGCTGGTCCAGGTGTAAAAATACTGTTGGTTCTGTTTAGCCCTATCTGTCAGCTTTGTTTTTTTTTTTAATTTACAAATAGGCCTAGAGTCACCTCCATCCATCTTACTATTCCTATCAGAAAAGAAATTTCTCTCTTGCAAAGTCACATATTCATCCAGGGAGGTGTGTATACTCACCCTGGGGCGTGCCCTACTCCTGCAGTAGAGAAAGAGGTAATGGTCACTGTGTGGGGATGGGGAGGTCAACCTCCTAACTATAATTCTCTCTGGGCATGCATGACATGGAGGAGATGTTCCTCCAAAAATGTAGATTCAGAGCAAACAAGAGCAAGACATTACACGGCAAAAATAATCAACGTAATTATTACGGCAGGTTCCACGAGCAACCCATGAGCTCCCTGCTTAGTTTTCAGGGGGTGCTGCACGCTCAGATTCCAGCTGAAGTTAATCAACTACTTCTCAAATGAAGTATGTTTTTTTCTCCAAATGCCATCTTTTTCTTGCTTTTATTCTGCTGCGTATCCTAAAATCTTACCAGTCGAAGTGCGGTCCCCAGACTGGCAGGATGGGCATTACCTGGGTGCTTGTTAGAAATGCAAAGTCTCAGACCTCCCGTCAGAACCACTTAATCAGAATCTGCATTTTAACAAGACCCACCATTGATTTTTATGCACATTAAAATTTGAAAAACACTTTTCCAAGAGTTCTGTGTGAAGATGAGCTGAACCCCTGAAATATATGATGGGAAAGCTTCCTCTGGGCCTGGAGAGAATGACAAGGTTTAACAGGGGAACGATAATTTTGTCATTGGGATAAGATGCCATCATATTTTTTAATTAATCCTAAAACTGATGATCCAATAAAGTATTCATTTATTAGAAGAGCAGGCAGCCTTTCTCCTAAGGGAATTTATTTACACAACCAAGAGGATTATGGACTCAACACCTATACTCTTTCACAGAGAGTATACCAAGGTGTGATTCTTTTAAAGGAATAAAGTGGAAAAACAGATCTTGTAAAGTAAAACGCCGGTCATTTAATGAGTTAGCTAGGAGGGACTTAAGGGAATTCAAACGTTATCTAAAATTCTGTCTTGCCAAAATATTTATTTATAGTGCTGGAAACAATATTTCCGTATAATTTGGAGGTTATCAGCAGGTGTGGCGAAGCATCATCCAAGAAGTTTAGTAACGCGTTATTTGTGGAAGTGCTGTTCGTCCCACACTGTGCTCACTTGAATAACATCAAAGTTCAGAGAACAGCTACCACCTTTGACAAGAAACTATTAGTCTTGTCTTTAACATCAGAGGAAAATGCACACAGACAGGGATGGGCTATACGGCCAGAGAAACAGAAAATGCTAAAACTTCTTCGATATTAAAATACAAAAAGAAAGAAGTGTATGCAGTTGCCATAATATCATCTATTCTAATATCATCTTTCATAGCTATCTACCTTGATTGAATCTAAATCATAGCAACACATTGTGAGATAGAAATGTACCTTTTTTTGAATTATTCCTGTAAATTTTGTACCTGGAGTTTAATAGCACATGGTGAGAATACAGGAAAAATGATTGCGGTCCATTAGAAGTCAGAGCCAATCATACACTCACTGAGGTGAGCTGAATGGTACCCCCCTTCCTGAAGACATGTGTATTTGGAACCTGTGAATGTGCCTTTATTTGGAAAAGAGGTCTTTGCAGATGTAATTAAGAATCTTTTTTTTTTTTTTTTTTGAGACAGAGTCTCACTCTGTTGCCCTGGCTAGAGTGCCGTGGTGTCAGCCTAGCTCACAGCAACCTCAAACTCCTGGGCTCAAGCGATCCTCCTGCCTCAGCCTCCTGAGTAGCTGGGACTACAGGCATGCGCCACCATGCTTGGCTAATTTTTTCTATTTTTAGTTGTTTGGCTAATTTCTTTCTATTTTTAGTAGAGATGGGGTCTCGCTCTTGCTCGGGCTGGGTAATTAAGAATCTTGAGATGAGATTATTTTGGATTAATGTAGGCTGTAAATTTAACAAACAGTATCCTTATAAGAGAAGAGAAAAAAGAGACAAACATTGAGAGAAGAGCCCTGTGGAGATGGAGGCAGAGATTCGAGTTAGGCTGCTGCAAGCCAAGGAACCCCAGGAGCTGCCAGGGGCTGGAAGAAGCAAGAAGGGATCCTCTCCTAGAGCCTCAGAAAGGAGCACAGCCCCAGTATCTTGATTTTAGGCTTCTAGCTTCCAGAAATGGGAGAGGACAAGGTTCTGTTATTTTAAGCCAACCGTTTTGGGATCATTTGTTATAGCAGCCCTAGGAAACAAATACACTCATTTTGGGTACTTTCTTCTAATCTTTTTGGTGGGTTTCCCTGGCAATAAGCACTTATAGGTAGACTTTGAATATATCAGCTACTGGTAATCCAGAGGTTTATTTGCCCTGAGATGTGGTGATGGTGGGTTGGGGCATTTGTTGCTGGCAAAAGGCACTAGTGATCAGCTGTGTGTAATGCAAAACATTTGTGTTATCTTTCCAGCTTACGGGGTAGTCTGTTCGTTTACACTGCATAAATTCCCTTGTGATTAAGCCATGCGAAATAGGAGGAGAAGGTGGACATAGAAGCTGTATAGACAGCTACCCCACAGCAGCAATTAAACCATGATTTGCTCTTTATTTTCACTCTCCATTTTGGAGCAAACCAACCAGAGATCATACCCTTGTTTTAGTTATTCCATTTCAAATCCCTGTCAGGATTATTCCTGGCAATAAGGTCAGGGCACAAACAATTCATTCTGTGGTTTGGAGAAAAGGGTCTGAGTGGGGCCAGGGGAGTAGGGGAGAAGACACAGGAAGCTATTATGGATTAGAGGATAAAGAGATGTGGTTATGCCTGGCAGAAAGGACCGACAGCCCCAAACCCAGTCGATGCAGAAAGGGACTCACAGATGCAGTCTAGTTGTGGACTTGATGTTCTGGGTGCAGTTACTGTAGGTGCAGAGATTATTCGAGTGTGAGAACGCTCATGCCATTGTTCCCATGGTTTGCTGCACCCATTGTGATGCAAATGAGGGACAAGGATGACCCTTCTCTCCTCTCTTCCTCTTCTACCTACTAACGGTCATTCCCCTCCCTTGCTAAGCCCTAAGAAATGGAGACCAGAAGGCAAAAACAGGAATCACAGTCCAGAGAGCTTGCCTGACTACTAAAGCCTCTAAGCCCCAAAGAAAGTCAGAGAGGCCCTCAATAGCCAAGTACAGAAGGGAGTCACCCCTGGGAGATCTCCATGAGGGGCTGTAACCCGCCATTTCACATCAGGTGGTGTGCAACCGCCATTAGGAAGTCTGGGATAGCCACACCAAATCCCCTCTGCTTGCATTTAGAATAAAGGCCATTGGTAGACTAATTGTTGAATGTGCAAAGGGAACCTGCATCACAAAAACCCCTGTGTGCTCACTGTAGGAAACACGTGAGAAGGAGCCAGAAGGGAAAATGAAAGCCAACATCTCAGACTGAGCTTGCACAAAGGGAATCTCTGGACAGAGAAGCCATCAGCCTGTTGGGGTGTTCTCCAGAGGTTCAGGAAGTACCTGCACCTCCCCCATCGCCACCAAAAGGGCAAAAAGTCCCACTTGGTGTTATAGCCATGGAGAGTTAGAGGAAGAACTATGGTTGCTCTTGTTGAAAAGAACTACCTCCAAAAGATATCCCTGTCAAATCCCTGGAACCTCTAAGCGCTATCATATATGACAAAATATGTGACTAACTATCATGGAAGAGAAGCTATCTTGGATTACTCAGTTGGATCCTAAATGCAACCTCATGTATCCTTATCAAAGAGAGGTGGAGGGAATTTTGAAAGTCAGAGAAGGCAAAATGGGAAGAAGAAACAGAGAGAGAGAGATGTGGCCACAAGCCAAGGAATACTAACAAGCTACCAAAAGCTGGAAGGGGCAAGGACGGATTCTCCCCCAGAGCCTAGGGTGGAGCACAGCCCTGCAGACACCTTGATCTCACACTTCTGGCATCCAGGACTGTAAGAGAATAAATTTCTTCTGGATTAAGCCACCTGGTTCGTGGTCATTTGTTATGACTCTAGGAAACGTTTTTCAAGAACTAAAATCTCACAGTCCTTGAGGGCCTCTTTAACGCCCTTACATTCACACCACAAGGAACAAATGTTCATCTTCAGCATTTTAGGTCAAGTAATCATAAACATCCTAGGCTTTGGAGATTCATTCATCAAAAGCTAATATATTTTTAGGTTTCACCAACATAATTTTCCCCCCAAGAACTGTTAGCATAGATTTCTATTAGAAAAAAAAAAAAGTTGTTGAGGGGAAGGAATTTCTGATCCTGACTTGAATATGGTGTGTTTGCAGCTGTTAAGGTCTGTATTATTTACAGTCATTTCAAACACAGAGACAAATGTCAGAGGAAAAGATAGAGACCAATATGAATTCCTTAAGGAAAAAAAAATGAGAGAGAGAAGAGGTACCTATGTATCAAGGAATAAAGTTTAGATTTATTGAAGGTACCTTATGGAGATTATGAACTGTAAATAACAGCTTCATCATTCTGACCCAGGAAACACAGTTCTCTTGGGAAAAGTGCCGAGGGGCAGCAGTAGCCATTAATGTACTATCAGACATGATTTACCTTTGGTATTATCGAAGTGGCGATATGCACTGAGCTAGGGGCTTCTTTTCCAACATGCCAAAGTACGTTCAGAGGTCAAAACTTGAGTTTTCTAAAATCCAAGTTGTAGGAAGAAAAATCTCCCCAAAAGTGGTAAAGTCCCTCCGACTTCTACAGATTTCAGGAATTGAATCTAACTTCATTGTACAGTGGGACCAGTTTGAAAGTCACATTACTGTCCTGCATCTCAGATTGATTTAAGTAAACTTTTCCTCCATAGCCCCTGGAGCTTCCTCAAGGTGCCCAACAGGACAGGAACATATAACAGGCTGGAAGACAGAACGGGCCGTGTTGCAATGCAGTGGAAATGTTCACGATCCATTCTCATTGATAAGAAAGCCATAAAAATATGCACTGGCTCATGCGCCAAATGTCGATAAACAATTGGTGTGGAACTGTGTTCCTAAACAAAAATCAAAAGCAGTTTGAAAGTCATGTAGCATTTCTTGACTTTCTTTTAAAGCAACATTTTATTCAGCTTTTCTGGGAATCGGATTCTATGGGTTAACAATGGACTTGCTGACTGTAAGCAAAAATGCATTATCTTAGCTTACTGATAATAATAATTAATATTGTCTCTAATAAGTAAGGTTTGGGGCTAATGTATACTTAGTTCTCACTCTGTCTATAACACTGAGTTTCCATTGATTAATAATCTAGAGAAACTGAGATTTAATTCAGTTCAAAGAGAGTACTTACTATACATTGGATACTTGGCTATGTTTCTTCGAATATATTATGGTCTTTAATTCTCAAAACAGCCTGGCAAATCAACTGTTAGTATCTCTGTTTTGAAGATGAACGATCTAAACTCCAACATGTGATTTAGGGAGTTAAGTGACAGAGCCAGCAATTTGTGTCTAATAAACCGTTTATACCAAATGGTCTCTCTAGTCCATTTGAACTTTGAAAACGTATTTCTATGACTGAGCTGTGGCAAACATCCACATGATCTGTTCCTCTATTTAAAGCACTCACAGCAGCAAAAGAATCAAATGCAAGCAAATAAATGGGGGATATTAAATATGAGATGCTACTTAACCCATCTGAACGCTTTTTAAAAAGCTCTTAAAAAAAAAAAACAGGCTACAAGAGAAAAGAAAAGAAAAATGGACTATGAAGACAAATATAAAGGAAATCCTAGCATTAACTTTGTATCTTTGGTTGTAATATTTTTTCCCCAATTATTTACTCCCTTTCCTATAAGAGGATAATAAATCTGCTCCTGTTGCTATATAACTTGCAATATCCTCCTGCATTAGGGATGTAATTCCACACTCTATTATCAGGCTTGGCCACGGACATTCTTTAGCCAATGACATTTGAGTGGATGCATTAAGGGCCACATCCCTTGTTACGCTTTCCCTTGCTCCCTGAATGGCCTGGCTCAGACAGAGGCTGCTACTTTATCTTGAATCTTGAGATGAGAAGGTATTTGGAGCTTAATTACAGCCAACTCCTAGCTGACCAGATGAAAAGTGATTGGGAAAAACTCTCGTAATCGCATGTGACTACAAATTTGGAGTTGTTACTGTAGCGTAGCTTATCACAAGCTGAGTGTTACCACTGGATATTGTTCTACTTTCTTTATTAATTTCCACAATTTCAAATGATTCTCAACCTAAAATTCTATATTCAGCCAAGCTGGCAGCTAAATGTGAGGGTAGAATAAAGCCAATTTTAGGCATCCATTGCCTCAAAAATTTACCTCCAATGTATTCTTTCTTAAGAAGATACTGGAAAATATGTTCCAACAAATTAAGCAAATAAGCAAAAAAGGAAGGACAAATGGGTCCAGGAAAAGTGGAAATCTAATACAAAGAGCAACAAAGGAAATTACCAGGGAAATGATGAAGAGAGATGTCAAGATGACAACTGTATACAATCACACAAGAGCAGGTGAGAAAACTCCAAGAGAGATTTCCTCACCAATATGAAATTCATAGACTTCCTAATGTGTTGAACATGTTGTGTAGAGATTGATACCACTGGATGAGAGGCTCAGGTTTAATTATTGATTTAACAAAAACCAAGAAAACTAAGCACAAGAAAAAAAAATGGAAGCAAAATCATTATTAACTCCAGGAAATGAAAACATGTTGTGGAGGAAAAGAAATCACGGTTCAGTTGTACAGAGATTTTCCCCAGTCATAATGGAAACACTAAATATCAACCTAACCAAAATTATAATACAAGTGTGTGGACAGAATGTGTGAACAGGAAGGTTATAGTGTGTGTAAGCCCTCAGTTAGAGGAGAGAGTGAAAAAGAGCTAATCTTTCATAGTGACGAGGTAACTGATAATATCGAAAACTGAAAAATTAAGAAGTAGAAATATATGCATGTGCTTTAGAGATATGTAGGTAAATTCAAAGAATACAGGTTACAAGTGTTGGAAGTTGCTGCCTTTGGAGAATGGGAAAAAGAGAGAAGAACATCAGAATGGTGTTTTTTTTGTAACAAGCCTCATAGAAAAAATTCTGTGTATCTTTGAACTATATGCATCTATAATTTTGATATATGCAAAAACTGGATTAAATAAAATCCATTTTCAAATGAGAGGATTATAATTTGGAAGGTGATATCAGGCAGTTCAGTAGAAAATAGACACAACATTTTCTTTTTCATAGTGTTTCCGTACCTTGTAGTTTTCTAAGTCAAAGCTACATTTATAGACCTGTGGTTTGCCTGCTAAATAAATATCTGCCCTTTCGCTCCATCTCAAGCCTTGATATTAAGTTCCTAAAGGTTTTGCACCTTAGTTTTCTCAGACAAGAGCAAAAATGTCTACAGTGACAAAACCAAACAAAAAGCAAAAGCAAACAAACAGAAAATCTCAGGAATCAGACGGAAAATACAGCATCTATTAGTCTCCTGAGACTCTTTATCAAAACAAGGGATCTTGGAACCTGAGCAGATTTGGAAGTCCAGGTGCCTGCTGCTCCTGTTTTTCTCTTAGATTCATTTTTCTCTTTGCTTTAGTGTGTTGCTAACCAGCAGTGGCCGGCAACATGGGGTGTCCCTCCTGCCCAGATATTCACTCGATAGCTGGGCTGCATACCGAGTGCCAAATTAAAAATCAGCATTCCTGAAATTAATTCTGATGAGTAGGAGGATGACACCCCCTGAAGCCTGCACATGTGTGTGTGTGTGTGTGTGTGTGTGTGTGTGTGTGAATGTGCACGGGAGAGTGCATGAAGGCAAGTGACAGGGTTTGTATCAAACCTTTGTGTATTTATGGCTGTATCAACCCTTTTATAAAACACATATTTGAAAAGGTAGTCTTTGGTTCCAAGCCTTGCAAACCCCACAAAGAAAGATTATTACATAGATAAGTTATATTTTAAATGACTCCATCTGCAAATGGATTAAACACACAGTGAACATGTGCACGTGCACACACACACACACACACCAGAACAACAAATTCACATAGAATAAAAAACCTTCACGTATTCTTCCAGCAACCTACAGCCTCAAAAGTTGCCTTAAAACAAGATTCGATAGAGACGCTTTGAACAGCCATTTTCTTGCAAAAGATCTTACTTCCCGCCAAAAAGGCACAGTTGAAAAGACTAAAAACAAGACATCCTTTCTCAGCCGCTCTTATGAAAGTCTGTGGACTGAAATGGCAAATCCCAATTATAATCTTTACCATGAAAGTGACTCCATCTAAACAGTAAGTGTCCTATAATTACTTTTTAATTTCTGGCACTTTGCCTCTGAGAAAATATCCAACATGGAAAACCTCTGCAATTAGAGTTCATAGAAATAAGGATAATTTTAGAACTGGTGGAAAACTTTGGAATAATTCAAAACCTAAGGCATCGCATGGAAGAGATGAGAAAGTGGAGGCTTAGGAAGGCAGGTTCACGCAGACAGCTGGTTACAGAGTAAGAGCAGCGAACTTCCTGACTTCTGGTCACAGGGCTGATCCTGGGACAAACTGTTCAAAGCAGAGGGCATTTGTGGGAAGTAGGGAAAATGCCAGAAAAGAGAGTGATCTCCAGTTCTCAGACAGCAAGTTTGTTTCTACCTGGAGAAGTGTGCCTTGTTTACCAAGGTAAAATTCTATAAACAAAGAGACATTAGGTGTAGAAAGAAATTTGCCAATTTTACCCAAAGAAATAGCCAAGATTATGCCCATATATGCATTATTTTGAAAAGCACTAATTGCAACACATTTATTGAATATTCCATGATGTTAGCCTGGAGACAGATGAGGAGAAAATTCAAACTCACACCTGAATTGTCATGGATCTGTTAGTACCTTTCCGCCCAAGGACCTTCTCAGATAGGTTCTGGGTGTCTTTCTTCTTTTTTTTTTTATTATTATTTCAGCATATTGTGGGGGTACAAAAGTTTAGGTTACGTATATTGCTCTTGCCCCCCACCCCCCGAATCAGAGCTTCAAACATGTCCATCCCCTAGACAGTGTGCATCGCACTCATTATGTAAGTATACACCCATCCCCTCCCCCCCCACATCTGCCTGACACCCAGCCAATGTTATTCCTAAATGTGCTCTTAGGTGATGATCAGCAAAACCAATTTGATGGTGAGTACATGTGGTGCTTATTTTTCCATTCTTGGGATACTTCACTTAGTAGAATGGGTTCCAGCTCTATCCAGGAAAATACAAGAAGTGCTATATCACCATTATTTCTTATAGCTGAGCAGTACTCCATGGTATACATATACCACATTTTATTAATCCACTCATGTATACATGGGTGTCTTTCTTCTTAGGTAACTTCACACTAGCATAAATTGAAAGAGTAAGAAGGAAGTTTATCCCCAGAGACCATTTCCCTAGCTTTTAACTCATTTCTGTCAATAGCTTTACCTTTTTTTTTTTCCTCACTCATTTTATCTACTGCAATACAATGCAGCTTTGGGAATTTTAAAGGCACAACCATCTTTACAACTGAGCAAAATAATCTTGGAGCACAGACCATGTTCTGGGTAGGGAGGGTGCAGGTGCACATTCTAACATTAATCCTTTAAGCCTGTGTAAATGTAATCAACCAGTCTCTCCCAATCTTTTCCTGTTTGACTCAAATTTTATCTCATAACCCTTTATTTGCAAATACTATGTTCACTTCTGAGTAACCTAAATAATTCCAGCATATATATTTCCCAGAAGCACAGCCATGGCTGAACTGGGGAAAATCAGGTGGATGCAGGCAGAGGCTAACTTCAGTGATTCTCTGGGGGCTGGAACTAGTTTCATGTGCTGCCAATATCCAGTGCTATGTATGAGAACATAATGGAGCGAGTACAATCTCAAATCCACACAGTCAGAAACCAGATTCCAGAAAACCAGGCTACATCAAGATGGAGGGAAAACAATCCTGATAGATTTGCTTCTCTTTTGCACCAGCCCATCTCCCTGGGGAGCTACCAACCAGTAGCACGGACTTCGGGGGTCTTCTCTGTGCTTCCCTTATCTGGTCATTTAAAGGGAAACCTGGACACTAGTGCCATTGCTTGTCACCTCATTTATCAAGGTAAAATTCTATGGACAAAGGGGTATTAGCAATAGAAAGCAATCTTCAAATTTTGCACAAAAAGAGAACCAAGATAATGCCCACCTCTCTTTTTACTAAAATCCCCCCCCCCCCCCCCCCTCTCTCTCTCTCTCCTATATTTCCTGGAGAGCCACAGTTCTTCTGGCCTATGGTCTGATGCCACTTTTCCACTTTAGGCAAAAACCATGCTTTGTGCCAACCACTAACCCCAGTGATTTTCGAACTTTGCATGTGATGACCGTCTGCATTGAGCTTGCCTGTCCTGGGCACTCAACCCTCTGCCTTCTTTCCCTCAGTTGAGCCTCGTGTCAAGGCCAGCAGATTCCGCAAAGATTGGACTTGGTCATGCACACATACAGCTCCTAGAAGGGGACCCCACACCCCTGTTCTTTAACAGGCCAAGTATAATATTAACATATTTATTACTTCCCTTTTCAGGAAAAGCATTCTGGCTTCTGGCTTCCCGTCAATGACCACACCCGCCCTTCGGCCACTGTGGAGTTACAGTCACATGCCCTCATCACCAGGTAATTATTTCTTCTAAAAATAGTAAAAATCATTAACATCTTTCCAACCTAATTACATTTCAATTCCTGGGTAATCTATTACTGGGGATGCACATTCAAATTCAAAGTGATTTCTAAGGTGAATTCATGTCACAGTTCCTATCTCAGCATCCTTTTCTTCTAATATTCCTTAAGTGACATTCTTCCACTCATGTTTATTTCAAACACATTAGGAATGCTATAGAGATAGAAAGGTAGATAACCAAAACTCCACGCGTCCTTCCCTGCTGAATGATCAACCTTGGGATATTTCTAACCTTATTTCTTGATCGCTAACCTCTCTGCTTCCTTGGATAGGTAATGGCAGACAAGGGTGGGCATGGAGCTTCTAATAAGTCAGAAATAGTTTTTATTTAAAACTCCCATCCATGTCTTTGCATGTTTGGGTCTTTTGAATAAAAATAGGAAGCCTAATTTGCACATTCTTTCAATGCTTTCCCTCTGTGTGTGTCTGCTCTTCCGTGGCATTCTGCTGAATCTGTGCCTCAGAAAGAATTCAAGGCTTCCTTGGCATAATTTTGATAAATAGGAACCTATGGAGCTTAATAAGAAGCACCAAAATGGACAGACACCTAAGGGGAAAAACAGGTCTGTGCTGATGGATGTCTTTCCCAGGGGGCTTGGGGCACTGCTGAGCTGCAGTTTTTCCAGCAAGTGGTAAAACAGGAAGATAATTCAAGGCGGCACATGCAAGGCAGGGTGTGTAATGTATTTTCTTGGCAGCAGTGAGTGTGCAGAAAGAATCAGATCAGTATTTGCTTCCCAGGGTGCCAAAGGGACATACAGCAGAGAGAAAATGTGCCCACAAAGGACCGCATGGAATGCAGATGTGAAAATCACCCCTGTTCAGCCCAGTGGTGAGTCCATGGTAGGCTCCTCATTCATTATTTTACTAAAATCCCACTAGGTCATTAACTTTTGGTGTTTCCATTTATTTTTTAATTAAACAAAATGAAGCAAAATAAAAACCAAAAAAATTGCAGAGGTTTCTAATCTGTATGTTTAGACGAAGCAAAAATGCAGCCATTGCCTAGTAAAATGATCCAAGACCACTCACAGGAAATAACACCTTAACTTACACAGCATCAGCTGGGGTCATGGGGTGCTGCTGTCTATAGTAAATATTTCCACTGGGTTTTTCCACACATGGGCCTGTTTTACTAACACGTTTTTGAAAATAGAGACTCTTAAAACTTTTTTAGAAGGGATGTTTATCATCTACACCTCCCCCATACCTCATTCTGCCATTTTCTCTCTGACAAAGATTGGAAACTCCCTAAGAGAATGTGTGTTTGAGTATAATGAGTTACGTATTAAGCACGCCTTTTCATTCTGATGCTTTGACATCTGGGGCCTTGCAGACCCTGGAGAGGCTGCCTTTCCCAGAGCTAGCCAATTCCTAGAGACAGTAAATGACTCATCTGCCTTTCAGATGAAAACCAACCAATTCAGAGCCCATACCCCCCACTACCTCCTCTACCAGGCTCTCACACTCAGGGCTACTATTTTCTGCCCTAATCGCCCCAGAGCCTTGTGTCAGACAACCAGGGACAGCCCTGTGCCCCAGGGCCCACTGAAATTATCAAACCAGCAAATCCTAAACCTGCTTAGTCCATTGTGACCACTTTTCTTCCCATGGAAACCACAAAAAAGGATCTTGCCCATGCTTTCTCATCATTCCTTTTGCCTCCTGACCCAAACTGGTGCTTCTCCATGTGACCCTGCATGTGTGGCATGTCCCCTCCTCTTGGGAACTGTGAGTAATAAACTATCTTTCCAAGAGCAGTTGTCCCCTGATCTGTTGGCCTCACCATACCTGAGCAATAATAAAAACTGCATTTTAAAACAGATGATTGTAACCTTTCTTTAATTTCATATTTGCCATAAGTGACAATGGAGATGAGGAAGGTTTCTGTTAGTGACAGATAGTCTTCCCCACCTCTCCACATATAAAAGAATCTTTTCTAATGGAACTCACGTGCCTGAACTCTGCTGCAAAAGCTACATTGTGTCTTTATAGAATCTCCTGAAGAAATTATGTACCAGTGACCTCCAAATTTTCTTCACCTTGATCTGCAGTCATACCAACAGGGAAAAAAAATAAATAATTGATCACATGATCGGGGGAGGACATATGCAAGAAGAAAAGCTACTTTGGAAGGCTGACTTGGACTATGTTAGAGGCAATTGTATCCTGAAAGGCAGAGACTATAACTACACCTATAGCCACACCAATCCTAAGAGGGAAAATCCTTCATAATCATCATTTATTATGCATGAGGAACAATGAATATGCTGCCCATAGGAATTTTACTTCTACATGTCCCTCCACCCGCTTAAAATAGTGTCTACATACTTAATGTGAAAGTTGTTTAATTACCATGGGAACCAGAGATTTGGTAGGTGTGCATACCTGGACAGTAAATTTTAATCACTTTAACAGAAGGTAACATACAGCGATAGAGTTGTTCTGCCTAAAGGATAGTGCTACTTTACATTGTAAACAACACCACAATAGATCAAATTAATACTTTATGATCTTGAATTTTTTAAATCTATTACTTTTATTTTTTATTGAGTGCTTGTATAAGCCAGGCATTCTAGATTCTGTGGATTCAGATTGGAAGGGAATAGGGTCCTTGTGCTCAAGGGCTTCAGGTTGCTGAGGTGCAGCCATATGCACTATCACCCACTGTTATTGGTGTAGCCACCTGGTTAAGGAAAATGTTCTGTGAGCCTACAGGGCAGGAGAGATCAGTGCTAAGGGTCTTTAGGAAAGGGTGATGTTTCAGATGATGTTTCAGAAAAAAGTGGAACCCAAAAGGGGGAGGCTGTTATGGACTAATCTGTGTCTCCCCTGCCAAATTCAGGTGAAAGCTCTAATCCCCAATGTGACTGTATTTGGAGATAAGGCCTTAAAAGAGGTAATTAAAGTTAAATGAGGTCGTAAAGGTAGAGTTCTAGTACAACAGAACTGGTGTTCGTAAGAAAAGAGGAAGAGATGCTAGGAGCATGTGCACACAGAGAGAAGATCAGACGAGGACACAGATAGAATCCAGCCATCTGCAAATCAAGGACAGCAGCCTCCAGAGAAACCAATTTTGCTGGTGCCTTGATTTTGGACTTCCAGCCCCCTAGAACTGTGAGAAAAAATTGCTGTCATTTAAGCCACCAAATCTGTTATTTTGTTATGACAGCCTAAGCAGACTAATACAGAGGCTAATAGGGAAATTTAAAAAATGCAGGATTAAAGCACTTGGAGGAGAGATCCTGTAGAAGGGACAGCATTTTTAAAGGCTGGTCATGAACGAGCCTGTGAATTTAGAGTCTGGTGAGATGTCAGTGAGACAGGAGCCCAGGGGACTGGAGAGAACTGGGAAAGAAACAAAGGCCACTAAAATGGTTTGGAAAGAGTCTTGAATTCCAAAGTAAACAATTTCTAATTAATTGTGTTTATGATAGGAAACCAACAGAAATGTTAAACAGAAGAGCAGCATGACTTCATGTTACTGAGTTCTTTTAGAGGGTGTGAGGAAGACAGCAAGCAGCAGGTGGATTGCAATGTGAAGGGGAAGAGTAGGAGGCTGGAGGTAGGCACAATAAGGTGGATAAGAATTGATGAAGGACGAATGAAACTGGAGTAGGGAAAGAGGCAAAGTTACACGTCACATTAGACTTCGAACTTGGGCATGTTTTCACTGAGACTCATGTCTCTGTAATTCTTCCTTTGGAGGTAATTTATCTTTTCCTTCTTATTGCTCTTAAGCTTATATCTTTGTCTTGTGTTTAGAGTGGCATGATCTTTAGGAATAGGTTTCTTATTTCTATTCTTTATGATTTTTAAACTCTCTGAATTGAAAGATTAGAATTTTTAATTAATTCTTAAATAGCCTAGCCTTTTCTCTCTTGGAATAGTACACAGTCCCCATTATATCTGTCCTCTCCTTTTGGAATTCAATTAGACATATAATAGACCTCTGTATATCTTTCATGTCTCTTACTCCCTTTTAAAATATATTTTTCTTTCTTTTACTCTGCCTTTAATCTTGAAAATTTCTTTAGCACTACTTCCCAGTTCTCTAATTCTCTCTTTAGCACTGTCCAATCTCCTGTTTAACCCTTCTATTGAGGTTTTATTTCCAACTATATATTTAATTTATAGAAGTTCTGTTTGTCATGTTTTGAAATCTACTTGGTGATTTTAGACTCTTGATTCTTTATCATATTTTTAAATCCACTCTTATGTCTTTAAATATGTTAAATATACTTATTTTATATTCTATATGTAATAAGTTCAATATCTGAAGTTTCTGTTTTTATTTTTTCCAGATCTTTTATCATAATGCTGTGTGTGTGTGTGTGTGTGTGTGTGTGTGTGTGTGTGTTGGTTTTCCAGACTTTTTATTATTTAAATTTTTTTTCTGAAAATCATCACATAGGATAGGATTTTTTTTAATAGTAGGAGAGTTGTTCAGTGAATCTAATCTAAAATGTTACCATACATATAACTGAATAAACCATTTAGAACCATTTATGAGGTTGAATTTATAGGCTTTAGGGAAAAAATAAATGTGGGGTTTGGAAGAAAGAAAAGCATTGTAATGACTCCCAAGCTTTTGGCTTGATATATTAGGTAGATACCATGAATAAAAATTTAAAAAAACAAGTTTAAGGGGTGATAAAAGCATCCGGTTTTCAATATGTAAGTGTCTAGCTGACAATCTTAAATAGGGTTCCACTTCAGAATGCAAGTTGGAAATTTAATTATAAATTTGGTAATAAAAAAAGATATAGTCAATGGTTGAGCCCATCTAAGCTACCAATGTCAGTCAGTGAACCACGTAAAACAAATGGAAAAGAGATTACAGAACAGAGAAACAGGAGCCAGAAAAGTAGGTTAAGAAACAGAGGAAGATTCAGAAAGGTAGGAGTCAGTAACAGTCTGGGAATCAGGGGAAGACCAAACTCAAATACAGAAAGCATTAAAAACAACCAGAAACTATAGAAAGCTCCAGTAGGATTAGATATGATAATTATTTACCACTGAATTTTCACATCAGGTTTCTTTTCCTGAGTTCAAGGAGTGTAACAGTCAAAAGCCAAAGGAAGAGAGAATTACAGTGTTTAAAGAAAATAGAGTCAAGGGATGATTTTTGTAGCTGTTGATTTGCTTTATTATTTTCTTCTGTGGAGGAGGATCACATGCCCAAGCAGAGAGAACTGGACTATACGGAAGAAGAGAGAAAGATGCATGAGAGAGGAGATGAGGTGGCAGGTACGGAGGCTCTGCAGAAGGAATGAATGCAAGATGCAATCAAGGGTGGTCGTTAGAGTTGTAGAGCAAGAGGGGCATTCCTTCCTGTGAAACAAATGAAGAAGGACTCTTACCACAGATTTAGCTGTAGACTGTGAGGAAAGCTCAACGTGTCCCTTCCTGGTAACATCTTTTTCCCTTCTTCATAGTAAGTTATCTGCTGAAAGCAAGAATGGTGGATACAGGAAACTTAAGATGAAAAGGATTTTAATAGTCATGTGATCAGGAAAAGGGGAATTGACCAAAGAGAAGGAAGATGATTACTAAGCCCTGCCGTGTGGTTCTCAAACTTTAGCATGCATCAGAATCACCTGAAGAGCTTGTCAAAACAGTTTTCTGGCCCCAACCCCCAGAGATGCTAGTATAGTAGGTCCGGAATAGGATCTGAAAATGTACATTTCTAACACGTCCCCATTGATACTGTTGCTGCCCATTTAAGGACCACATTGTGAGAACCACTGCTATTTGTGGGGGAAAAAGTAAATAGAAAAACATTTCCAGCTCAGAAAACTTTTCTGCAGTGTTCTTTAAAGTATTCAATTTTTATCAGATTGCTCTATCTCATATTAGAGATATTATTTTTATATATTACTTAAAATTATTATTATTTTTATAGATATTATTTTATAAAATGTACATGTTCTATTTTATGCATTTTCAAGATTTCCTGCCTTTGTTCAGGCTCTTTCCTTGGCGTGGAATCCCCTCCCTTTCTAACCCAACGGTGATTCTACATATCGTACTTAAGATTCACTCAAGTGTCACGTGCCACCTTCTCAGGAATTAGTGTTTCTACATCTCCACCTGGAATTATCTGAGCTCTGATTTTGCACACCCATAATTTACTTGCACCTAAATCTCATTCTGCCTAGTATTGTTGTTAGTTGCCCAGATGCCCGGGTCCCCATACCTCTAAATTGGAAGCTACTTAAGGACAGAGACTGTCCCACTCTCTTCTCCCATTCCCTGTACCATTTAGCACAATGCCTGGCACAGAGAGCTGCCCAGTATTTTCTCTGGGCTTGGAAAATAAGCATGCTCCCCTCACAGACTGCTTAACAGACTGAAATACTCAGCAAAACAGGCAGGGGAACATTAAATTAGAGAACGTCAGAATGAAATTTTGCTTTATGTGATTTCCCTTTTCCCCCTTGACAGAAGCTCTTATTAAAATAACATTAGCTAAAAATATTTCTATGCCAAAAGTAATTATGATAATGTTGCTCTGTATTTTTACAGCTCTTTTTACTCTACAAGTTCATAGTACACAGGCCCCTGCTCAGGAGGAAAGGAAAGCACTGAACTGGACTTGAACTTCCCCTCTCTTCACTGGGCAGCCTCTTTCATCTCCCAACTCATCCCTAAGCCTATTAGTGCCGCCAATGCCTGCGTCAAGATTTCTGTGTCTGACGTCCTCTCTGAGTCTGTTTGGGCATGGATTCAAAAGAGAAATTTCAATTAGTTCCCCTCAAAGGATTAAATGGTGCTGCCCCTCACTGGATATTCTCTTCTTTAACAGGTGATTAAGGCCCTAATGGGCTCATACAGTTTTTCAGTCAATTCCAACCAATTATGGCACTGAAGGAAAAGCCAAAAAAAAAAAGAAAGAAAGAAAAAACTAATAAAAGGAAAAAGAAGAGGAAAATTGGAAGCAAGAGGAGGGTGCTTTTAGGAATTCTGCAAGTCTTTCTCAAGGTGAGAAGCTTTGTTATAATATTGTCGGGGCACTCCCAAATGCCACACCTTAGGGACATTGCACCCAGCAGGACTCTCCAGCCCCAGTCCCGTCCCGTGAATCTTGCTCTGTCTTGCAGACTCTGGCAAGATGTTCGGTGTGCACTGGGGTATGCTCTGTGTGCACACAGATTTGTCTTTTAAGGCTGTGGTATGGTAAAGACTATATTTGATCTTTGTCTTCCAGTTCCTGGCACAGTTTCAAAAACGCTTGGAATTTCCAGAGTGATTGGGAGTGTCTTTTTATGCTAATGAGATGCCTCACTGTGAGCCCCTAGATAGCTTCGGGATGGGGGCTGGGCACCAGGAAGACCAAACCCATGATTAGAGGATTGGAAGTTTGGGCCAGTCCTACCTCCAGGGAGGAGAGAGGAGGGGCCTGGAAATTAGGTTCAATCACATGGTCAATGATTGATGCCTTCATCATGAAACCCCAGTAAAAATCTCTGGGCACAAAAGCCCAGTGGAGCTTCCTGTTTGGTAGCAGCCTGATGCACGGAAAGGGTGACATGCCTGGATGCCACAAGAAGAGGGCAGGGAAGATTTGTGCTTCCTCTCAGATCTCACCCCATGAGTGTCCTCGCTACTAACACCGCAGCAGTAAGTACAGCACTTGCAGTGAGTTCACCGAGTCACTCAAGCAAATTTCCAAATCTGGTGTGGTTGTAGGAACTCTCCAGCTTAGTCAGAAGTGTGGGTGGCCTAGGGACCCCATTTGTGGCAGGCATCTGAAGTGAGTGCAGGCTGGTGGAAGACTGAATTCTTAACTTGTGGGGTCCATACTAACTCCGGGTGCTCAGCATCCGAGTTGAATTACATTTGCTGCAGCTAGGGTTGAAACAGAACAATGGTGCAGTGAGATCTGCCAACTCCTCCCTCAAGCTCCCTCTCGTCTCTGCAGCTAAGGATCGAGCTATCGCTGGGACTTCCTTGGGAGAGCAATGCCCAGGAGATCACACCTGTTTGTTTTGGTTTTATAACCCAGAACAGCTAGAAAGAAGCTGAATTACATCAGAATAAAGTCCGGCTTGCTATACCATTGCCATAGAGATTATCAGCGGATTCACTGAGAGCCCGTCTCCTGCTCTTTTCTCACCGACCAGCAGGGGTTCCTCCAGGTCTGTTGAGTGGACCACCGGCATCAACATCTCTCAGAGCCCTTGTTGAAAGGACAGATTCCAAAGACTCAGCCAAGAATTGTTGAATCTTAATGGCGGATGAAGAGATTGAATCAAAATTGGCATTTTGGAAAAGCTCCAGAGTTGATTCTTGTATACGCTATCATTTGAAAAACTTCTCTGTACACCCGATTGATTGTCTCTGTGAAGCTCTGAATAGTCTTCTTGCTTCTATGAGATACTGAAACCCCCAGTCATGTGATACATTTTTTTCTCTTTGATCTGGATCTTGGTTTTTAAATAAAAAATATTAGCAGGAAGGAGATTTGCTCTCAACTGTCCAAAGTGACAAAACATTTATTGATTATAGTTTGCCGTTGGACAGCTGCCTATGCTTAGTAAATTTGGGGCTCTGGCTGAGTCTCCCAGGGGCGTTCCAGCTTGTCAGGACCCTTGTGCATGGTCCTAGGGTTGGACGTGTGCTGAGCAAACAAATAGGTAATAATTTAAGATGCAACCTCAATGGACCAAGAGATTATATACTTCAAGAACAAGAACTTTGGGTCTCAAGATAGAATACACACTTATCTGCATAGCTTTAGCTTAAAGCTTTCATCTTTTGTGAATTTCAAATGCCAGGAGACGGTGGTGTGGAAGTGGAATGAGTAGTCATTTATGAAAAATATCTTAAAGCTGTAAAATGCGATGGGGTGAAGGGAAGGAGATATCTCAATCCGAAGGCACTAGAAAAGGATAATCAGGAAAGGGAAGAGGCAAAAAGTAAGAGGCTGGAGGACTAGAATATATATAACGGAGAGCAAATTCAGGCTTTGTCGTGTTTACAAGTGTGTCCTGTGGTGGCCTGTGCATGGGTCATGGATTGAGATGACTTGGTAAGATTAGCTGAAAAGAAAGGGGTGTAAGGGAGAAAATTGAGATAAGCTGTATAAAAGAGCTCACTCCAAATTTCCTCAGCTGGATTAAGGACCAGTTGGTCAAAGTAGTAAATGGCTTTATAGGGCACATTTTATTGGTTTCCTTCTGTTCTCTAATTTACTTACCACTTCCTTTATGGCAGTTCTCAAGATTTCCTCCCAAATAAATAATGCATTTATATCCTTGTCTTCGGGTCTGTTTCTGGGGCAAAAAACTAAGGCAATGAGCAAAGGCCAGAAGGAAATTTCTTTAATTTGATAAAGGATATATTTTTTAAAACTCACCAAATATCACACTTGCAGGTGAAATTTTGAACCTATTCCCTCTACCAGCCAAGTCCACTATCATAGCTTCAGCTCAGCTCCCTACCAAAGGTCTTAGTGACGGGCAGTAAGGCAAAAATTAAAAAAAAAAAAATAAGTAAAAGGAGAAGAATTGTAATAACTTGAAAGTAAGAAAACCTGCCATTATTTGCAGATAACATGGTCATGGTAAAGAAAAAGCCCAAATTATTTAAATTTCTAAAAGATTTTAGCAAAGTAGCTGGATGTAATATTAATAAACAGTTGGTCCCAGACTTACAATGATTCGACTTGTGATTTTTCTACTTTACAATGGGTTTGTTGGGGTATCAAGTGCATTTTCAACTCGTGATATTTTTGACCTACAATAGGTTCGTTGGGATGTGACCCCATTGTAAGATGAGGAGCATCTGTTTAAAAAGGGACACAGTAACCAATTGAAAGAGCTTCCAGGAGCCAAAGATGGAATAATTGTAGCTACAATATAAATAAAGTGACACCGGATTATACCCTGATGTGAAAACTAAATATCCATAAGTCCATACCAATATAAATGAATGAATAAATAAATAAAATGGGGGGAAGAGAGGATCCTCCTGTTCCAAATAGTGTACATAGCTATTCTGCCCCTAAGAAGGTGGAGCATAACTTCCCGTCCCTTAGGCATGGGCTGTGCACAGTGACTCCCTTCTAGAGAGTATAGCATAGAAGGGAGGGAAAGTAACTTTACAGTGGAGAAATCTGACAAACAGTGCCTCAGACAGGTGATTAAGTTCTACCTCCACAATATGCACCTTGATAAAATGAGATAAAACTGGCACTTTAACCTCTGTGGTCTTTCTCACAAAAACCCATAATCATGAGAAAAACAATCTGACAAATCCCAACAGAGAATTCCACCAAACGCCTCGCCAGTACTCTTCAAAATTGTCACGATCAACAACTAAGAAAACTCTTAAAACTCTCGGTGCTAATTGGAGCCTAAGGAGACGTGGAGACTGAATGTAATGTGGGATCAGGGTTAGAGCCTGGAACAGACAAGGGATATTAGGTAAAAAGTAAGGAAATTTGAATAAAGTATGGGCTTGAGTTAATAACAGTGTATCAATATTGGTTTAGGAATTGCTGTAAATGCATGATACTATTATAAGAAGTTAGTAATAGGGGAAATTGGTACAAGATTTATGAGAACTCTCTGTACTATCTTCACGATTTTTTCTGTAAATCTAAGACTGTTCTAAACTTATTACAAAGGATAAAAAAAATCAATTATTAAAGCACAGCTTTTACTTTGGCTTCAAATGAAAAGAAGGTAAAGTACCAAGGAATTAATCAAGCACTATAGGTATGAAATTTGTATGGAGAAAATTATATTGAAAAAGATTTTTTTTTCAAAGACTTTAATAAATAAAAACTATACCACTTGCGTGGTCTGCAAATTAATAAGAAAAGGCAATGTCTTAAGGATGTAAATTCTCACCAGATTGCTCTAGTGATGTGATTCAATTCTAGTTAAAATAGCAATAGATTTTGGAGGAATTTAACAAGCTGGTTTTAAAATTTATAGGGAAGATCAAAGGTAAAGGACAATAAGACGTTGCTTAAGAAGAGCAAAGTAATGGGATTTGCCTTACCAGAAAGCAAGTATGATAAGCTATACAAACCAAGATTTAATAGTATAGTATTGTTGAAGAAACAGACATAATAAAAAAACAGAATAGAAAGCCCAGAAACACATCCACACACCTATGGACTAGATTTAGTCAGAACTAGCATTGTAGACTCCAGGAGAAAAATGGATTGAGAATAGACAAGACTGGGATAGCTTTTTATCTACACAGAAAAAACATTAATTAATTGACTCCTGCATCATACTATCAACAAAAATCAGCTTTAACTGGATTAAATACATAAATGTAAAAGGCAAAACTATAAAAACTTAGAGCAAAATGATTTCATGACATTGAATTAAGGAAGATTGCCCTTGTGTACAAAGCATAAAAGGAAAGATTGAGAAATACAAATATATTAAGATTAAGAACTTCTGTTTATAAAATGTCCAGATAAATCGAAGAACACACAATCTATAAACTGGAAGAAGTTGTTTGCAATAGATTAAATGACACAATTTAATATCCAGAATGTGTAAAAAAAAAAAAAAAAAACCTACAAGTTGATAAGAAAAAGGCAAATTACCCAGTAGAGAAACAAGGAAAAAAAATAGAAAATAAATAACCATTCACAGAAGAAGAATGCCAATAAACATACATTAAAAGATGCTCAATCTTATCAATAATCAGGGAAATCCAAACTAAAACTGCAAGCTACCATTTCAAACCAATCATATTAGTAAAAACTAAAAAAGTGTAACAGCATCAAATACTGACCAGGATATAGGGGAAGCTGAATAATTGTACAACGTCATTGAATACAAGTTGCAGTATAAATTGCTCCATCATTTTGAGAGAACGATATAATATTATCTAACAAATCAAAAGTGTGTAAACCTTATGAGCCTGTGACACTCACAGATACACTCTGGGGGATATATACGTATTCTTGTCAGCACTCTTTATAATAACAAAACAAAATGGAAAACACATAAATATTCATCAGAAATAGAACTGTTAAATTATGGCAGAGTTTTAAAATGGAATATTATACAACAGTGAAAAAAATAAATACAGTTTTTGTTTCAATGCGATGGATGAGTTTCAGAAACAAGGTCAAGCAAAGAGACCAACCAAGATAAAAACAAAGTTTGAGTCAATTTATTTAAAGTTGAAGAGCATGCATATCTAAATAATATAAAACCATTAAAAAAAAAACCCTCTGAGATAGTACGTAAAAGGATGGGATGGGAAGAGAAACTCAGGGGGACTTACTGTAGCGAGGACGTCAGGAAGGTGGCAGAATAGGAGGTCCCAGGCATTAATTCTCCCACGGAAAGATCAACTAGCAACTATCCACACATAAAAACACCTTGGTGAAAACCCTGAGATACAGGAATAAGTCTGAGTCACCTGCGTGTTCCATGGAACTGAATAAAAATATGCATTGAAAGGTTAGGGGAATTACTCTTACTTTGACATGGCGCCTGTCCCACTCCCCTAGGTTGACATAGTGCCATGCAGAGAGGATTCCCCAGTTTCAACAGTGGGAAAAGAGAATTTGGGAAGCGGACGTCCAGCTTCCCAAGCATTCTGGGACACTTCCCCGGAAGTCCAGTCCATTCTCAACGCATAGGGAATGGGGAACATGGGAGGATACTGTGTGGGGCCACCTGGGCTCAGGTAGAAACAAAGCAAGGAGGACCATGTGCAGATTTGGGTGGAGCTCAATGTACCTGCCAGCAATGGTGTTCAATCAGAGGTACCAGCTAACAACATAGCAGAACAGGTGGAAGTGCTTCCTAGAGAGCCAGCCTCCAGGCCCAGCCTAGGTCCTACCCTGAGGCCCCACCCAGGGAGGGAGAAGACCGTCTGCAGCAAATTTCAACAGAAAGCAGGCGTTAGCTCTGCCACACCTGGAAGTTTAATTAGTGCTCCCATTCCCAGACCCCACCCAAGGAAGGAGGCAAATCTCAACCATGCATTTCTACTGAATGTAGCAGTTGGTTCTTTTATCCCAACCCACTTAACCTCAGAGCCTCTCCTGCAACTCTGTCCAACTTCTGAGAGCAAATAGTACCTTCTGGCCAGGAAATGCACCCTGTGGCCCAGCCACATCAGAGGCAATGGCAGTGCTCATATAGAAGCTCAACCTGGCAGCAGAGCTCAGCCAGTGGTCTTTCTAGATAGCAGAGCCTCACTAGCTTCCCCACCTAAATTCAGAGCAAGGGCAGCAGCCCTGCCACCTACAGAACCTGAAAGCAAGCTCTGCCAGCCCAGGGTCATTACCGGCTGCCCCACCCATAGGAGGAGACTAAGGAATGAAGGTCTGTCCCTGCCAAAGAACTCCCATAAAAGCCAGAAAAGGTGGCTGTCTCTGTAAATGTGTAAACACCAATACAAGGACACAAGGATTACAAGGACTCAGGAAATCAAGATACCTCTAAAAGAAACTATCGAAGCTCCAATGATGGACCCTAAAGAAAAAGAGACCTATGAAATGGTGGTCATTTTTCATAGATATAGAAAAAACAATCCAAAATTTCATATAAAACTACAGAAAAACTCGAATACCCAAGGCAATCATGAGTATAAAGAACAAAGCTGGTAGCATCACACTATCTGATTTCAAACTATACTACAAAATGATAGTAATTAAAACAGCATGGTACTGGTGTAAGAATAGACACATCAGCCAGTGGAATAGAATAGAGAACACAGAAATGAACCCATGCATCTATAGTCAATTGATTTTCAACAAAGGTGCCAAGAATATACAATGGGAAAAGGACAATCTCTTCAACAAACAGAGTTGGGAACAATGGATATCCACATGCAAAAGAATAAAATTGGATCCTTATGTCACACCACAAACAAAAATCAACTCCAAATGGATTATTAAAAGTTTAGACATAAAACTTGAAACTGTAAAACTATTAGAAGAAAACATAGAAGAAAAACTACATGACCTTGGTTTGGGTGGTGACTTTTTAGATTTCACTCCTTTCAGCCGGAACCGCCATCTTCCAGTAATTTGCCAATGAGGAGCACGAAGAGGAAGAGGAGAAGCACCCGCTATATGTTCTCTATGCCTTTCAGTAAGTATGGAGTTGCTCCCTTGGCCACATACGTGAATCTACAAGAAAAATGAACTATAATTTGTCAATATATAAGAAAATTATAAAAAATAAATAAATAAAATTTATGTATTTAAGTATTTTATTTATAAATCTGGAGTATAAATATTTAGGTGATCACATAGTTGTTCTTTATTTCTGGCTGATATTTCTAAAATATTCTTTTGTATCCAAACACTTTTTTAAAAAGAGAAATTTAAACATGGGTAGAATAGCTTGAATGTCAGAGTCAAAGTTCCTCGAGCTCTGTTACCAACTGTCCCATTCACCAGTGGAAACTCTGAGCAATTCCTTAACCTTGGATCCCTCATCCTTAAACATAGCAATAATAAAAACAGCCACCTAACAGCAGGGCTTGTGTGGAAAGGACATAATGTCAGAATATGATATCACCTTGCACTATGCCTATTACCTACTAGACATTCGATAGATATTAGATTGTCTCGTTTGCTCACCCATTCATTCATTAATTCATTTTTCATTCATTCAAGTATTAAAGAATGAAAATTAAGTTAACCAGCTAATGAAGGTAACCTAAGTTAGGAAGATAGACTACCCTCCTGCTCTCAGATAATTTGGATATTTTCATTCAGGTTTCTGGAGATGACATGTCTGTCTCATTAACAAGTTTAGTAGGAAAGTGAGGTCAGGGACTAGGAAGAGAGATAAGGTCCCTAGTCATTTTTGATGAAACTAAAGCTACACCTTAAAACCAACTTGAAAAAAACCCAGCATGGCAGGATGGAAAAACAGGTGCTTTGCAATTCTGCAAACCTGGGCTTACTCCACAGCTCAGCCTTGAGGAAGTTTTGAAAAATCGCCAGGCTTCATTTCTTCATAGACAAAATGGGAGAAATATTTATTTCATTGCCTGTTTGTGGTAAGGAATGGAATTCTAATAATATATGTACAATGCCCAGTGGAGTATAGGACAACAGTAGGAGCTCAGCAAGGGGTGATGGTCAATAATATAGTTGTTTTTTTCTAAACAGTGATACAGTTAGTATTATTTTGATAACTTATATGCATTGTGCTATTCTATTGCAAAAAAATCATTTATATATTTTTAAATTATGCTGTAGAAGCATAGTAGATTACAGTGGAGTAATGAAGAACTCATTACTGGTCAGATCTGACTCAAAGACAGATGGCCTAGGTTTAAATCCTGGCTCTACTAACTTTGACTTTGGGGATGATCCTTAAACTTCTGTGTTTCCTCATCAGTTAAGTAGAAACAAATACTAAGGTAATATATATAAAATGCTTAGAACTTTTATATGTATGTGTATATGTGTATATATAGAGAGAGACAGTTCAATAAGTGCTTTACTAAATGTTGGTTATTATTAATATCATCACCATTGTTTTCATTATTTGCTTGCTTTTGAGAATTTCCTTTTCTGTGAAACGCCAAAAACTAATGCTGGGTATTGGTTTTATTATTATTTTAATTAAGTTGAATTCATGTTCCTTGTTAGTTGGCAGACTTTCTTAGCACTTTTGCCAAAGAAGAAAACCTTGAAGCAACCACAAAAAATAGAGTTTCAGAAGACTGACCAGTCAAAGCAAGCAAAGAATTCAAGGATCGTGAGTCCTGCCAGGACTTGATTCTGGTTCCATCATGGGCAAATTTCTTCTTATTCTAATGCTTCAATTTTCACATAAGTATGTAGAAATAATTTCTTTGCCTCATTGCTCATTTAGGAACCATAAAAGGAAATCTCTTTTCTCCCTTTATCTTGGTTTCAACAAGCTTACAGTGTGACTGTGTGTTCAGCACTTTGTGATAAAGGGTCAGACTCAGTCAGCCTGTGGCCACCAACAGCCTGCTTGGTAATAAAAGTAGAAATCCCCAAGTCACCTTAAATAATCCACTTTGCAAATAACCTCAGCACGAGATTGTGCCGCTGAGCAAACTCTGTGCGAACCGGAACATCACTTCAATGCAAACTGGGTTCTGAGATAACCACATTTATTTCCTAGAAACTTTTCTTTGAAGTACAACTATGCATTTATTTTTAAAAGTAGTCTTTTAAACAAAAACAAGAAAAACAAACTACAGCTCTCTTAAACCAATTGTAAGGAGCAACTCAGGATTGTGAAGTTGTCATGTAGACACCTGTATCTCTCCCAGAGGTGACAGGGAACTCAGGTGGGTCCCACTTCTACACCCCTGGAGCACAATGGGAGGGTCTGTTGCCATGACTATGAAGGCCAGAACTCAGCCCTCTACCCTGTGAGACCAAAGTTCTCAATTCTTCCATCGTGCCTGGATTTTCCTAAGAGCCTGCACAAAGGCGAGTAGCCATAGTTGCTACTTCTAAGCATCTGTTTCTAGCCGGCACTTTAACAAATAACTCTGTTTTCCTTTCCCCTTTATTATTATTTTTTTTCTGTTTTCTTTTCAGTGGTGTGGAGTTGAGATGTTTTTTTTTTTTTCTCTCCTTTTCTCATACAATTTCTTCTCTGTAGATAACAAAGTCCAAGTCCCTAGCCGTTGTAATTATTAGCATATTCCTGGAGAAAATTGCAACAGTCTACATTAAAGGACTCCCTGCAGAAATTTACACAGTAGGTATCCAATTTCTCTTTAAATAAAAGGCACTCAGAACAGTGAGGGGTTTAAAACAAGAGAAGAAATGGGGAACCAACAGAGCTTTGAGGAACAGCAGGGAGATTTGCAGTGGTCAAGAGCACATAGGCTGAATTATTTGGATAATTAGTCTTCGTTAGCAAATTGGAGAAAATTGCAATGCCACTGTTAAGATGTTATAAAGGGCCCACAGATTGGCAGTATTAAGAATCAGGTCTGACCCAGTTCCAAAAGGTTTGGCTCTCCATTCTGAATATTCTGTTGTAGAAAATAGATTCTAAGCCTGGGAGCTCTCTTCAAAACGTTTCCAAAACTTAGTAACACTTGCATTTAGTAGGGATGAGCCTGACATCAGTGTGGCCCCCTCAGCATAGAGGGGTGTCTTTAAGGATCTCTCTGACTATGAGGAAACTTTTGAGATGAAAGCAGGGGACCAAGGTACAAAACAGCAGAGTTAATTTCAATATTCTTTTCCTCAAGACGGTGGAAAATATGAAAGCTAGGTTTACTTATTTTGTGTTCCAGAAACCTCCTCCTACCCCCACCCCTGAGAATGTAACAGCATCAATAAAAAGAACTTAAATCTAAATAAATTGGAGTTGATCAACACTTATGTGCACATCCGGAAATAACATTCATTGGAAATCAAGCAGGTGGGAGCCGGGAGGAGGCGATGGGTAAATTCACACCTAACGGGTACAATGCACACTATCCGGGGATGGGCGCACATATAACTTTGACTCAAATGATACAAAAGCAATTTATGTATCCAAATGTTTGTACCCCTGTAATACTCTGAAATTTAAAAAAATATAAACTAAAAATTTGAATAAAGATATTCAAATTCAGTCAAATATTTCATAAATGAACTAAAATTTATACTTATGAAACAAAAAGATTATACCTCACAATTGACAGTTGTTTTACTGCTTTAAATTTTAAAGAAGAATAAAATTTCCAACTGTTAAAAAGAAAAAAATGGATTAAAAAAAAGACAGAAATAAATGGATTAATTTTAAAAAAAGAAAGAAAAGAAAAACTGCAAACGTCTTGAAGACAGCGCCATCCCTTAATATACAGCTGGGAAAGTGCATTTCTTATCTGGTAGATTTCTAAGCACCTGTGTAACAAAGTCCCTTGTGAAGGACAATGACATGCATTTCATGAATGGTCCTCTAGAGTAGGAAACTAGGAGACAGAGCTGCCAGTGGAGGCAGGGGCTTGCAGAGTGAGTGCAGGTGTAAAAATAAACAGCCCTCAGGCAGAAGCTAACCAGGCTAAGAGGCTAGGAGCTGGGTGCAGGGGCTGGCAGAGTGGGTGTCCTCTGGTGTCAATGTCTAACTAAGGAGGACTGATAAGCACAGACAAGAACCGGTTTCAACCAGATCGTTAGCTGACATGAACTTTAGCTAATTATAGTATCATTTGCATTTTGGTTTTAAAGGTTCTCTGCCCTTGAAATCGCCATGACAGTTCCCAAACTACTATATAAAGTATGAAATATAAGAGGGAACCCAATTCTAGAAATTACTACCCAAATTCTTAGCAAAAACCAGCTCCTTAGACTGGAGTATCCCTCCCCTCAATGAGACTTCATAAGACCACAAACACTTTCCTTTAGTTGCAGCTGCTCTGGTCCAGCCTGCCCGCCCCCTCTCTCTTGAGAGAACAGCACTTTCACTTTTGCTTCCAATAAATGAGCTTTTATACCCCCATAATAAGCTGAAATAAAAAATAAAAAATAAAAAAAAAACTGCTCACTTTTGGCTTACTTATGGTACATCCTGAAATTCTTTTCTTCAACAATCACCAAGAACCTGAAATTACCTTCACTTGGAGGATGGTGACAGTACCAAAGAACGATTCTGATCTGATTAGAATAGGACTACTTCTCCAGGATAGGAAATATATACAGTGGGCTGAGATGAAGAGGATAATGTTAATAGAAATGGAAAATTAATAAGGTTGGTTCTAAAGACATGGGTAGTTTAAGTTTTCTGAGAAGGAAATTAATTTTTTTCAAGGAGATTAAAAAGCTGAAAACATTGCAAAGTCAATGCCAGACATACCATGTTTTGTGTATGTATCATGTATTTTATTTTATTTTAACTTTTTTTAGGTTTGTTATTATTATTATTATTTTTTTTAGACAGAGTCTCATTCTGTTGCCTGGGCTAGAGTGCCATGGCATCAGCATAGCTCACTGCAACCTCAAACTCCTGGGCACAAGCGATCCACACCTGATTAATTTTTCTTTTTTTAAAATTTTTAGTAGAGATGGGGTCTCAGTCTTGCTCAGGCTAGTCTTGAACTCCTGACCTCAAGCAATCCTCCACCTTGGCCACCCAGAATGCTAGGATCGTAGGTGTGAGCCACTGTGCCCAGCTTATGTACTGTATACATGTGTACCGGTATGACCGGGGGAGGCAGGGACATAGACTCCTACCCCCTGAAAGTTCTCCTCAGAGCTATCTCAGGGTGTGCTGCTAAAATTGCTACCACTCCTTAATTTTAAGAAGAAAAATAATTTAATATATGTGAATCAGGTAAAAAGATATGCAGCATGTTCTTTCAATGTTACACTGAAGCATTGTTTAACAGAATCATTCAAGGATCATTTATTATAGGGGAATGTATTATAGTTGGTTTGACTCACTATATATTATTGAGTAAAAACTTCATAAAATATGTGTTAACTTACAGAGTTTGGTCTGGTAGAAGTGCAAACAGTTTCTGTCAGGTAGAAAAGATGGCCCCTATGGGAGGTTGCCCGTGGAACAACAGTTGGGTTTGCTTTTAGCCTGTAATACTTGTTCTGTTTCAAAATGCCCATAAAAACTCAAATCCTCAAACTGCTCTTTGAACCAGCGTTACCATCTTACTGGTTTCATCATTAATTAATGAATTAAATAAAATTATTGAGACATGTCCATGTATTTGTATTTGTATTTGTATTTTCATGGGAGTCAAACATTTAAGTATTTAAGTTTTTGGCAATTATACTTTGACTTTAAAAAGCCCCAAACCATTGACAGGAAGATGAAGATAAACAGGTGAGTTCTTGAATTTATAGGTATTATGGTTAAAAAATACCTTGTGGTGATCTTACTGAATGGACTTCTTTTCTCTTTTCCCCTTAGGAAAAAAAAATTACCCTTTAATGAATTCTTTTTCTGTCTTATCCATAAAAGGTAATGCCATGTCCCTGACCCAGTAACGTGTCTTACTCAAAGATGCCAACCAAATTGAAGTAAATAACATCTGGCATCATTAAAGGGAGAGATGGAGGGCTTGATCTGAAAAAGCAATCTAAGAATGTAAAAGTATCTGAATCTTAGGACACAGCCAAATTCTAAAAATATAAAATAATCATAGTCATCAAAATTTCATTGGAAAGAAAAAGATTCATTGGTCAATCTTCCTAATTGGAAATGCTATTTTTCATATGCCCCCAGCCCCCAGGTTTCTTTTGGGCACCTCAAAGGACATTAGAAGTAAAATGCACTAATCAGGAAAATGTCAAAGAGAGCACACAGATGACGAGCTATTCTTAGAGTCTCCTGTCTCTTTTCTGAGGGCAGATCATTTTAATGGCTCAGAATATTAAGGTAAATGTAATAATCACTTGAGAGAAAGGACACCCAAGCATGGTTGGCATGTGATTTTTCTGGTTGTCAAAATGTGGCAACATTGTGAAGCACTTTCATCTCCAACAAAATCACATAGCAGAGAAAACTACACATGTAAACTAACTAATGAATATTTTTTCTATGTGGGATTCACTAAAATTTCTTCATTTGTGACCCCCGCCCCCAAAAAATGTTCTTCTATGAGACAATAGCTCACTATCAGTAGGAAGGAAAAAGTAATGGTTTAGATTTGAGCTATTAGTATAATGTGGTGAACTCAGCTATTTCTATTAATAGATCTAGGGAAGTCAGTGGCTATTGCCTCTGAAGCCCCATCAGAATTATTTATGTAATTTAAAAACAAAAGCTCTCATTACTCGAGCCTCACCTTGTACTTATAGCATCAAATCTTCCTGGGTAGGGTCTAGACTTCTCTCTCTCTTTTTTAAACTTTTTTGGCTTTAACACAACTAGGGTTAAAGCAACTCTGAACATGCTACTAACCTTTTAAATGGTCATTTGGGTTTGCATTAATATTTATTGCAGTTTATTTTTTTAAATGAACATATTCACATACTTGGGAAATACATTTATCCTATGGTTTATCAATATGTCCCTTATCATATACCCTCTCCTTCAATAGGGAAATATAGAAGCAACATGTCTGTAAAGCAGAGAAATGCCCACATGACTCATAGAGAGGTGAGGGGTTCCCTGTAACTTTTCCAAAGATAAAGGGTTCTTTGGTGAGGCAACTGTGCAACTGACCTCTGAGTAATTATTGCACAATGGAATCATTCAGGAAGAGAGCTTGAGATCCCCACTAAAATGATATCATCCACAAGGGCTTTCTTATTTCTGCCTTGTCAGTGATGCAACAGAGGGAATGGCCTGAAAAAAAAAAATGGCAAAAAGATGTTTTCTGTCTCTTTAAAACTTCCCCCACTCTTTTTGGGATGTGAAGCCTGTATGCCTGCCTCAGGCAGGTGGTCAGGAGGGGCCTGGGGAATGTCTTTTGTTCTCAGCCATCCCAGGTCCTGGACTGGCCTCCCAGGTGGGCGGAGCTCACAGGATCTGTCCTTGGCAGAGATGGGATGATTAGAATCACTGACACAGTAGCCTAGAACTGAGGGCTCTCCCTTTAAAAGCTCTGTATTTCTGTGTATGTTCAGGAAATTTGGATTTTGAGAAGAGAGAGTCTACCATTTTTCCTCCTTTGTTGGCAAAGTAATACACTTCTCTTTCCTTCTACTCAAACCTCTTGTTCTAGTTCTCCTGATGGGGCCTCAAGGACAAGTGATGATCTTTTGGTAACAGTGTCCAGAATCATGCCTGGCACATGAAAAGTGGCTAATTAAATAAATGAACAAGTGACTAAATAAGCAATTAATTCTAATTAACTACATATCCTCTGCTAATGTGAATGTATTGCTATCGTTTCTTTCACTTTATTTAACTTTCTTTTTTTTCCATGTTTCAGACCAATATTTTTCACTCAACGAGAAAGAGAAAGGCTAATTCTTCTCTAAGAAGTCAAATATTATATTCTCCAACTTCTCCCTTAATTTGTCCCATACCCCAAAATACATTGACCCATTTTCACATCGGTTGATGTTGTTGTTGTTCCTAAGTTTCTGTGGATCCTGTAGAGGCTAGAAGAAGAAATCTGGATGGGAATGAAGAGTTGACTCTAAATAGAAAAAAAAAAAGGGGGAGGAAGTTCCCACAATGGTGCACCTTATAAAGTCCAAGTGAGCAAGAAAAACAAAGGGCTCATAATTAACGACCAGAAAGCTTTACTCTAGTAAAATGAAGGGAGACTTTGAGATTCTAGACTTCATTAACAGTTAAAAGAGAAAAGAATCCCCACGGCCAGCAGGTTAGAAGTTAATTAGGAGAAGTGCTAGGGGACTTGCTGTCTGACAGAGAGGCTTATTGAGGTAATTTCGGGCTCTTTATTGCTGCTATAAAAGGCTCCATGTCTGCAAGCTCCCAGGAAACACAGCAAATTCCCTAGGCTGTTTAGAACAGGCCAGTTCTGTGCCTCCAACACTCAGGGGTCCTCTGCTTTGCCCGGTTAATGGGTGCTTTGGGACTTTTTGTCCATTTGTTCTCAAACCAAACTTTATCTTGGATTAAATTGATATAATTGGCTGGAGGACCAAAAACAGTTAAGTTAAAATTCAATTTAGATGCATAGGCAGATAACAGTGAACAAAGATGGACAGACCAGAGGAGAGAAAAGGTGAGCATTCCATCTGGTCGGGAAACAGTCTTCAAAGGTTTCGGGAGCTTCTGCCCTCCAGCGACCTGGTCATTCTACAGCCTGAAAGCTGCAATTACCATTGGCTTCCTTCTCGACAAACTTTTTCTGATTTTCTGCAACAGACTGTGAAAATGGATGTTACATTTGAGAGTTTCAGGTGAAAACATCAGGTATCGTAGTGAGTTGTAAGACAGACTCCTCTGTGGAACTGGAAAATTGCAGGTGGCAGGGAATAGTTCAGTGACCCTGAAACCCCTACCGACATGAGGTGTAGAAAGGGTCCTCATAAGAAGATAATGAGGAAAAAGGTATTTGGAAACACCTTGTGGTTTCCTGTTGTCTACTTATCCCCTAAGGGAAGAAAAAAAAGGTTCTTTCCCTCACTTCAAATCCCCACACAAAGCCTTCAACTGAGACCTCTGCAAAGCTTGATGAGTCTTGGTAGTCAATGACCCCTGATGGCTACCTAGAAAATCTCAAAGTCTGGTCCTGCCTTTCTTCCCCCTTCCATTTTAGCTCTAGTGGAACACAGTGGTTAGTAGGTGTGAGGTGTGAGAGGAGGTGAGACAGAGAGAAGGTTCTATCTTCACTTTCTTCCCTGGCTATAGGGTTTCTCCCAGAAATAGGCCCTAGAGAGGGGAGAAGGGAAAAGCCCTACCTTTGAATGGATTGAATTGTTAACTACCCTATGGGAGTGGACAGTCTAATTTCCAAAACAAAATATGGATGTTGGACTTTGCATTTTCTCAGCAAGCAAACTCAGAGAAGTCATGGAATTACACATGGTTTCACTGGGGACTGCCCTTGACTAAATTGGACATTGAAGGGCAAATTCATATGGACATTGAAGGGCAAATTAAATTTACTTGGTGATTCTATACTATAAGTAAGGCTTATTCAATGCATATTTCTAAACCTTTGTTATGCCTAAGAATATGAGTTGTCTTGTATTAGGGAGCTGGGGGATGGTGGAGAAATGAGACAGAAAGATAAATTCAAAATAGCTCCAGGTCTAATACAATATAATTTATACAAGTATGTTTGGCGTATGCCCTGGATTTATAGATAGTTCTATTATTAAAGTACCCTGGTTGCCCAGAATTATGATGATAATGAAAACGCAAATTTCACTGGATATAGTTTCCACCCATATAATGTCAAACTTCGGATTCCCACAAAATCTTTCTCACCCTGAATTTCCCAATTTTTATGCTCTGCACTCCTTGTTTGACTTTGGTTGCTCAGGAAGCCAACTGAGACCGGCTTTTTGAAGATGACATTGCCAATGTCTTCCAAAATGTCTCAAGACCCCTGTACCTCGGAATCTTTGAGTACTTGAGACAAGGTATGTGTGGAGGAGGAGATGTTGAGGGGGTGGTATAGGTTTCAGGTTTGACTGAGGATAGATCCCCTCAAGCTTAAAGTCCTCCAAAATTAAGGATTATTTCTCCAGAGCAAAAAGTAGTAAATCTGGAGCTTACCCCTTCTAGAGTAGAAGTGATCATTGAGGTTTTCTACTCCAATCCCTTCTTTTCACCCATTAGGAAATTGAAACCCAGGGCAATGAAATGGGCCATTCAAGGTCCCCTAGCTCATTAGTGGAAGGAGAGGAACAGGATTCTTACCTCGTTGACAACCAGCCTGTTGGTGTCTTTTCCACAACATTACATGTCTTCTCAAATTTAGAAATCACCAGAAGATAAATTTCTGGTCAAAACATTATTTTCTCCTAGAGTAGATTAGAATTTTAAAATACCAGAGAAACAAGTTCTTTCAAAGTTAATAAATAGAGGACATGTAAATTAGATAAGAAGGGAAATAAATGCAGATGCATAAATTTGCCTCGATAAGGCAGTTCTGGTAGAATATCCACCATGGAGATTTAGACTGATGCAAGGAGTGGCTTCATTAAAGAGAAGATTAATCCAGAAACAAAAATATGACAATTACACAACAAATTAAAATGAACTCACTGTACTCTAAAATCCCTTTGTGTAACACTGTTCTAAGAATTATAGCTATTTTGTGGTTGATTGGCTTATGGAGCTATAAAATTTCTTAAAACCCCATATCCTTCTAGAAAAACCTATCAAATCACAGCAGGATTAGCAAGAATTTGCAACAGCAGGAATATCCTCCACTAGCCACCTGCCTCCAAATGTCCACATTCTAATAGCAGAGATGTGTGAATATGTTACCTTACAGGGAGAAATGGAGTTTAGAGATGTCATTAAGCTTAAAGATTTGAGATGGAGAGAGTATCTTAGACTATTAAGGTGGGCCCAATTTAATCAAGAGTCCTTAAATGGGGAGAACTTTTCCTGCTAACAGCAGAGTCAGAGGAAGGAGTGACTGAAGAATTACGACCAAGGTCTTACATTGCTGGCTTTGAAATGGAGGAGGAGACCCACATGCATCTAGAACGTGGAGAAAGCAAGGAAACTGGTTCTCCCTTATGGCTTTCTGAAAGGAACACAACCCTGCCTACACCTTGACTATAACCCAGTGAGAACCAGCCCAGACTTCTGACCTTCAGAACAGTACGATGATAAATTTGTGTAGTTCTAAGCCACTAGGTTTGTGGTCATTTTTTTGCAGCAGGAACAGAAAACAAATACAGAACCTAAGAGGTCATTTGTTAACTCATTGTACAAGTCAGAGAGCGTTTAAACCAGAGTGGAAGCAAATATCAAAGCAACAGGTACCTGTCGGGCATGAATTCCATACAAGGAATTTAGAACCTCAAATTTAAATGGCAGAAAACAGACCTTAGGTTTCTGTCAGGCAGGGATCTAGAACTGAGATCCCTACATAAAGCTGGAGGTACCACCCTCAGCACAAAGGCACTATTAAAAATAACCCCTCCCACCATGAAAGGAGAAACAATCAAATAATCTGCCTTAGTCTTGGATTATGTGGAAAATAACCGTGAAAACAGAAATCATCTCTTAATTATAGGACAATATTAGTCTCAGAGATGTCTGAGAGTAGAACACAAAGTGCAGACTTGTAGGATAAGTGAACAACATGGAAACCATCTAGTTCAATCTTTTCATGCTGAGGCATCCTCTATGCAGGGACCCTACTCGTGGGCTTCCACTTCCTGTTTGATCCCCAACATGTATAGATGCCCAGTGTCACCCAAGGTGGTGCATTTGAAACTTAATAGCTCATTGATTGGATGGTCTCCAAGCTCTGAGATTTCCTTTCCTATAATTTCTACTTCTTGGTCCTAATTTTGCTTCCTGGAACCGAGGCCACAGATCGTAAACCCTCTTCCACAATTAACTCTAAGTATTTGGAGGCTACGATTGTGTCACCTCTATGCAAATATCTGATTCCATGGCCACATCTCTCTGCTTATGGAAAAAGGAGGTTCAACTACACCTCAGATGACATCTTGTGAACCGTCTTTAAAATGCAAATATTAGAGAGAACAGGGTTTCATGTATTAAATGCTACTTTTACTTCTTTGCCAAAAGAATTGGAAATGCCATTTTTAATGTAATAATGGGCTATATTTCTAAAGATTTAAAAATCCTCAAATCCAGATGTTTCTTTGCTCTTCCCGTCTAGGAAGTCCAGCTGGGTTGGGTTCATCTGGATGAAACGAGTGGTCTGGGAGGACAAGCAGACTTACTGCAATTCAAGAACCAGGGGCATCTTTCATTTTTTTTCTGTTATTTATTTTCTTCACCTCAGGTTTCTAAAAACCAGAAACAGATGGGCTAATCCAAGCTCCTCAAAACAGACGGCTTATCGCACTCCCCACACTGAGGACGGGGGTCCCCAGCAGAGCACAGCGTCCACAGAGGGATTGAGTCAGACCCCGCGTCGGAACGAGCACTCGTGGAACTTGAAACAATTAGCCTTTCCCTGGCCCTACCGTCAACCACGATGAGAAAAGCATGTCCTTGCCTGACCCCGGAGGACACAAGCCGCCCGACCGCCAGACACCAGATACCACTGTGAGCAGCAAAGCCCACAGATTTCCCCCAAAATGAACAGAAGAGGCAGTCAATGGGTGGCCTTGACGAGTGGATGCCCTGACATCGGGAGTTTAGGGAAAAATTAGGAATAAAGGAAAATGCAGGATGGAAGTACAATGTGCGGCAGGATACAGCGTCTTCTTTGAAAGCATCCTTGTCCCCGCTGCCTCCTGCTTCCCCTGGGGCCTGTGCTTGGTCCCTGTTCTGTCCCTCCTTTGCCATCCAAACCCACGTAGAGCAAAGCTGGCTTTACACAAAGGGATGATGCCTCATGAATGAAATCCTGTTACTGCCCCCAGCATGATGGCATTTTCACAGAAGAAATTTGGTGAAACAGAAATCAGTTTGCTGACGGGTGTTGGAACGTGGGTACCAAAGGGGTTTAAAACGTTTGCTGTCACACTGTCTAGTTAGCAATTTGTTATTTCTTTCAGTAGAGTTGATGTCACTGTCTACTCATCTTTATAACATAAAATGAAACATGGAGAAATCAATGGTATATCTAAAAAATGGGCAGATAAAGCAAAAATATACAATTTTTTTTTTTAGACTCTGGGTTTCCGGGTCAAAGTTTGGACAAATATTTTCTGGCTGTACCAACCAACGAGGGATTTATGTTCTGTTGTGAGTAACAAAATTCAAACATAAAGCAAAAACAAAAAGTGGCAAAAACAAACTAGGGCTTCCATTTTTTCCCACTGTAGCAGGAGGCTGTTCACTAGCAATCATAAGTATTAGGTCTGAGGTCTCTGAAATTCTAGGAACATTTTCCTCGTGGTTTTCCAAATGGCTGAAAATGGCAGCTCCACACCTGTCCGACTTCCCAGAAGGAAGAAAAGAAGGTTGAGATCAAAGGGACAGCTCCAGCTGCGCCTACCCCTTCCAAGCCTCCTTGGAAGTTACTTCTAATGATTTCCCACTTGTATCCCTGAGCCAGAACCATGTCCCTTGGGCATGTCTAGCTTCTACAGGGGATGACAAATTAATTTTTAAAAACTGGGCTCATTAGTCGCCCTCCCCAAATTGTGGACGTGGCATTAAAGATAAAGGGGAAACACATAGTAGCAGCTGGCAGTCCCTGTCTTACTGGTTCTAAGGACAGTTGATACATCCTAATTCAGAAACTATAGTAAAAGCTTAATTAATCTGATTGTCTTAATGAGAGCTATTTGTGGACAATATTGGGAGCTGCTAGGGAGCTTCTAATAATTAAAAAAAAATTGTTCTCAAGGATTGGATGAGACAAGCAAACTGTATAATTTTCAGATTAAACATTAGGGTCAAGACTGTTTCAACCCAGTCTCTCACGCAGGCTAAGGTACAGCACTGCTTTTATGCCCCGAGAGCCGGCATTCAGACTGTCACTTTACCTTCGTCCTTAAAGTAACGAACGTTTCAGAATAAAAAATAAAATTTTCAACTATTCTTAAGATCATGTACCATCTAATATGTGTTTGTGTAATACACTCAACATGTCATTAAGCCATTCATATAATATAACATGTTTTTAATGCTTTTGATATACGATGGAGAGACTCACATACCTACAAGTCACACTCACAATGGATTGTGCGGTCCATATTTCCTTTGCACACTCAGGATAAGTGGAGTCTACTGCACACTTGCCTCGATCTATTAGAGGGATGATCTGGACATAGGAAAGAATGTAACAAGAGCTGGCACTGCTGGTGAGATAAAGCCGTTCACAGTCAAAGTGGTGATTCATGTAACACGAGCCAAGCTTTGGTAACAGTTATGTCATTTTTAAGTCTCTAATGCCATGTTTTTGGTTTCATTTTCTCCCCAGGAGCAAGATGAAACACCTGTTTAATAGGAAAATGAAAATAGGAAAAAGGAATATTTTCTCATATAAAACTAAGCTGTGCTCCCTCTGTTAAAATAAGAAGGAAGAAGAAGAAGAGGAAGAGGAGGAGGAGGAAGACGAAGAAGAAGAAGAAGAGGAGGAGAAAGAGAAGGAGGAGGAAGAGGAAGAAGAGGAAGAGGAAGAAGAGGAAGAAGAAAAGGTTTGCTGTGCTGAGAGGTGCTTATTTTCAGGGAGCTGCTGGAGTAGTTAGTTATCTACTACAACTCTAATAATAGGTGGAAAGACTTGGACTTGGAAGAACGTACTTCCCCACACCTGGGTCCAGATCCTATTCTTTGTCATCTGAAATTGGCAAAACCTGGGCCAAAAACTGGCTACCCTTTCATGAGCATCCCCTTGAAGCCCAAGGTGCCTGACTTTGGGGTTATTGGAGAGGACAGAAAAGCTGAACCTTTCCCTCCTATAGGGAGAAGTGGACCTTGGACCACAGAACTTGATGGACGAGGGTTTGGAAGCAGGTGCTATGGACACCCAGGAGAGAGAGTCCAAGCTGGGAGAGGAGGATGTTTTCTCACTAGAATGAAAGATATTTATCAAGACGTGTTTCTGGGGAAAATGGGTAGGACATTGGGGAAGGGAGACCCAGAAGAGAAGTAGGCAAAGCAAAGGAGAGACATCAAATAAAGCCCCACAATGAGCATGGCTCAATCCTGCAGGTGAGCCCTGGAGAAGGAGGACCTCAGGTGTCAGAATTGTCCTGATCAGGGACAGAGGCGCTGGAGTCACTGATGAAGGACTGCTCTCTGGAGAACATAAATTTCCAGGCACTTTGGCTCCATAGATACACAAATAAAGTGGGTCTTGACAGTTGATAGCTGCTCTCCAACAAAAAGTTGCAGGGACCTGCTGTCTTCTGGGAGTGAAAGCACAGCACACTGATAATCCACGTGGACAAAAATGGTGAAGGGACGTGAGGGGTTATGGTTGGAGCATCATCATACTGGCTTCTTCTCCTGTCCCCACACATGACATCATTTTCCCAAAGTCTGAGGAGGGAAAGGCTCCTTTCCTTTGTGTTTATTGGGTAAAGTGTTAAGGTCTCTGCTTTCTACACTGTGCGGCTTAGTGAAAAATGATCCATCTCCTAAGTTAAAGAACGAGGTATTGATATATTTTAATTTATTCTGAAAATCTTGGTGGAGATAGGAAGAAGGGCAAGGAGGTCAGGCTCTCGTCGAAGGACCTGAAGAGTCCACCCAGGAAAATGCCCATGGATTCCTAAGTCCAGTCGCCACTGTTTTCTGTAGCCACAGTGACAGCTGTTGAGAGGGAGGGCCAGCAGCTGTCTCGATGTCTTGATTTCTGTGCCTGGTCTATCATTAGCAAGAGACATAGTCTAGCAGGCCAAAAAAAAAATGTCTATATAGCTGGTTGTCGTTAGGTGCATTGCTGAGATCAAATTTATGTTTATTCCAGTCAGGTTTTATGTTTCATGGTTTTTTTGTTTTTTTTTTTTTTTGTAAGAAAACTTCCAAACTCTTCCTCTCCTTCACCGAATTTTCTCTTCCCCCAAAACAAACATGATGACACTGTCCCAGGCAGCAGTTTCTTTAGTCTGATTAGAGGGACTGAAGTATGACTTGACAAGAGTAACCGCAAAATTGAGTTGGGGAATCTTCTGTTGAAACAGTGAACTTGTCTTTCTTACTCTTTAAAGCAAGCAGCCTCTCTCCACCTGTGCTGCCTGCACCTCAGGGTTGAAAGTTCAAGAACTCGACAGGGAGAAAGGGCAGTGAGAACTGTCACATCCCCACTGCTAGCTTATCCCGGGGAGCCTGTACCCACGAACCCATGTCCTGGTGCACCAGGAGTGTTTAGTGTGCTCTAATATCAGCATCAAGAGTGTCTAGTGCATGATTTTGCAGAAGCTGTGATTCTTTTGATGCTTCTTCCCCAAGATCCAATTTGTGATGTGAAATTTGCAGCAGAGCCCTTTAGGCAACTGTCAGAAAAACCATGAACCACCTACTGATACTGATACGTACCAGTTGCAGTTAATTAATCATAGTCACCAACAATATGAAAGGGAGAGTAGAACCCCCTACTGGGGTATGACACATAACCAATTTATGATGCTTAACACGACAATTATCCTGATAAGAACATACACAAATAGTGATCGTAGTAAGACATTTTCAGGCCCTTCCAACCCATCCAGTAAAGCAGGTGTTAAAATAGTTACCAATTGATAAAACCATTTCAAACTTATAAGTAAAACTTCTTAAAATTCAACTTGTTGAACTTTGTGTGCCCATCTTTGGCTTCTATTTATCATGGAAGGTAAACAAGGGCTCAAACATATTTATATTAATAGCATTTTACCTGTACATGATTTACTTAGGTAAGATTAAGCTTCTCTTTTTGATTAGATAGCTCCTCCCATATTTTGACCTTGATAAATAGGACAGCTCTCAATATAGTGTTGAGCTAATTGAAAATATAGTGAATACAAATAGGCAAAGCACAGAGGACTTTCAGGGCAGTGAAACTGCTCTGTGTGATACCATTATGGTGACATGCGTCCAAGCCCATGGAATGTACAACACCAAGAGGGAACCCTAATGGACACTATGGACTTTGAGTGATAACGACGTGGCATAATTGTATCAATGTCACATTATGTTGGGGAATGTTGATCACAGGGGAGACCGTGCCTGTGTGGAGGGAGGGGTGTATGGAAAAAATCTCTGCACCTTCACTTAATTTTGCTGTGAACCTACAAATGCTCTAAAAAATAAAGTTTAATTTAAAAAATTATAAATAATTTATAAATACAAACAAGCCTAATTATCTTTAGCATCCATTCTTTTATGAAGTGAGAGTGAGGGAACAAATCTTGGGGACACCCAGGGCCCTTGAGGAAGTGATACTTTAGATGTAAAAGGTAGCTTAATGGTTTTCTTACTCTGAACTGTGGACCTAAATTTGGAAGAAAAATATAAAAAATGAATTGTCAAAAGACCACCATTATTATGTTGAGAAATGGCCATAAGTTATAGATACCTAAAGATAAGAAATGATTATGGTTTTCATGAATGTATTAATCAGAATAACATTTTAATATAAACCAAAATAGAACAAGTTACTCTCTCAATTATAATGAACTTCAGTTCTTTTGTAAATGAGTAATTAAAAAAAAATAATTCACTCATTTTGGTAATGAGTTTGGCAGTTTCTTATAAATTTAATCATACACTCACCTTAGGATCCAGCATCCATTCCTGGATGGGGTACACCAAAAGACTTATGTATACATATCCGTAGCAACTTTATTCAAAATATTTCAAAAACCTAAACAGCCTAAATAACCATTAATAATTTCAGTATTTCTTTACAGAAATATATATTTAGGGACAAAGCTAAAGTCTTTAATTTTAGCTTCAAATCAGAGAATGGCTCTACCACATTGAATTCACCATCTTCATTGGAGCTTTACAAAGAGCAAATTTGTTTTATACAGACCAGGATATTTTATCAGAGAGGTAACATTTAAATTTTTACTCAGTGCAGGTAGAGGAAGCAATCCCAGATGATTTGTAGCATTGTCTAAAGTTCACAAAAACCACTCTTTAAGAAAACATTAATGGTTATAATTCAATTAGTTAAATATATATATATGTACATTCTCATAAGCCTGAATAGTGTATGGAAACAATGATAATCTATGTGACTTCAAAACAGTCTAGGAAATTTAGAAAGTGCAAAATAAAATTACTTTCTATAAAAAATATCCAGTCTTATGTAAACTATTAAATTTATATTTTATTCCTCATTGTGATAAAATTAGAAGATACATTGCTAAATTTTAAGCCAAAATTATTAAACCCACCTAATTTATCAAGAGATTTACCTTGATCCATAAGTATATTACATAAACTAGTGCTGTATAATATCTGCATTTATTTACCATGTGCCAAAAACGTATTAGAAGCTGTCATTAGGGAGTTTTATGACCATTTGCTGCTAGCTGATAATCATTTGCATTTCTTTGTTTCTTATCTAGTAATTTTCCAATGCCAGGCACAGCTTGACTTTTCTTGAGCTGGTAGGGAAATTTTCCTTAAAAGGTTAGCACACAAAGCTTTAACAGTTCAATTTCTTCCTTCTCTTCTTTAAAACTAAAATGCTATATTCTAATTTGTTAATGTCCTTCAGAGTTAGACAAAGGTATACCAGAGCCATGCTCAAAAAATACAAATATATAAATATGAATTATACATCAAAAACTTCTTATCAAAGTCTTGGGCAGGTTGGGAAACTTTTGGTGTACCCTTTGTCTATAAGGAACCAGCCCTTTTCCTTGGGTTTGAGCCCTAGATAGGGATCTTCGTCTGGGTACCAAGTTACTAAGGTAGAGATTTCTGAGTTCATTCTCAGAAGAGGGTATGACTTAATATCTTTCAAGGGAAAAATCAAGAAAAGGACAGATTATACAGGTGCCCTTCAATTTCTTAAGAAGGTGATCAGTAATGAGAAGTCTTGAGACTCCGGATAAACCCTGCCAATCCCACCTGCGTTCCAATTCCATCATCCCTCAGGTTCACCCACAGCTGGATACACGAGCCAAGCCAGGCCCTCTGCCCTCCTAGCCATGACATATTGTTTCAGTTTTTAAAAATATTTGCATAATGCTTTCTCCCTTTTAATGGGAGACATGTGTGTTTGTCTTAGAGCATGGAAATAGGACAGACTTCCACGATCAACTAATGTCTAAACGTGCCCCCTTAAAAAGAAAATGTGGCTGCAAAGGGAGAGGGGCTACAATTATAAACAGACCATTCGTTATAATTCTCTTCTCTCTGTAAAGACTGGAGTGGGGCTTTGCTCACTCACAGACACACAGAGAAAACTGACAGCATCAGAAGAATCTGCCTATACAAAAACGAATACACAGGGGGTTGTATGCAAGCAACCCTTTCATGGACAAGAAAACTTGGGACAGGAAATTGGAGGGTTCTTTCTACGCTGCCTCATTCCACCAGGACAAGGATCAGTGATGTCTAAAGGGACGTGGAGTGCTTTTCTGGACAAAGATGTGGAAACTGGCCCATGGCCTTGTCGAACAGTTGCTCCCTTGACACCATTGTGAAAAGCAAGAGAAGGCTGGAGTCGGTGGAAATTCTGTGAAATCCTGCAGACGTCTCTCACAGAATCAATCTCTTAGTGCTTAACACTGGCCGAGAGACACCAGATAGCCATTATTTAATGACAAAAATCATTTGGATCAGTCATGAACCAGAGATAAACCAGACAACCACACCATTGTGAACCGGAAATAATCCAGGAACAGACATGGCAAGATTCCGCCATTACTGCAGGTGGCAGCTCATCCTGAGAGCCAATGATCCATGACGGGGCCCCACGAAGATGCCCGTGAGGGCCGTTTCCCAAGCATGGCATCTTGGTGACTCGGAGAGCTGAGTCCTCGTGGACAGAAAACTGTTAACACAAACCCAAACCCAAACCAAAGCTTTATGACAATTTTGGTCACAGAGTAAGGTCCCCCCACTCCCGCCTCAAAATAAAAAAATAATATAAGGCACTGCTTTTGCTTTTCAGAACAGCCAGGCTTCCCGAATGAAGCTAGAAAGCTGCATCTATCGTTGAAATTATCTTCATAAATAAAAAATGAGAACTTCCTGTCGTTCATGGCGTATCCAGGAAATGGGGCTTTTAGGATGCGCCGCCACTATGACTCCTGGTACAGCCGACGGGGATGGTTTAGTTATTTGTAACTGCTGTTCTCCTACAGGTTCCTACCATCATTGACCCATCTCAGAATGCAGTGGTTCCAGAAACAGGAATCTCTTCCAGCCAAGCTGTAGGACAGGCTCTTTGTCAACAGGGTCACGCTGCTAAGGACAACATGTCAGTTTCACTTTTTTTCCATGATGGCTTTATTTTAGTATTTTTGTTATACTGGTGTCAGCACTTGTAGAATGTATTTAATAAAATGTCCATAAAACTAGTAATAAAATGGTTATGTCTATAAATTTTACTACAAATCAAGGGAAGTGTCTATTTTTTAAAAAAACAATAAAAGTGGGGAAAGCGTGCTTCTCTTTCTCCTTCTCCTTTCTCTACTTGCACCGTTCCTTCCAAAGTGCTCTTGGAAGGGAGGGTATGCAGAGGGGAGGGGCAGGTGGGTGTGTTCTCCTACAGGTAGTGACAGTTATCCCGAGACATATGGGACATTTATTTAATGTTTTCTTTAGGTATAAAGCTGCCTGGTTCCTGGCTGATTCTGTGTTGAAGGGGTTAATACGTAGTGACGGCAAAGTTAACAAGGGACAGGCCATAAATGACTCCAGCTGTGTATAATTAACTGTAATACTGCAGAGTAAATGACTTTTATTGGCAACCATGTCATAACTTCATTAAAAGTCGTATTTACAGCCCTCTCATATGAAATGAGTCCTCCTGTATTCCGGAATTTAATGAGCATCCATTTTCACCTTGTTCAATTATCTTCCAACCCCCTCCCCTTCCCCCGAAACTTTCTCCCTCTCCCCAGTGTGGGAAGCACGAAGCCAACACGCAGCAGGAACAAGATTAGCACCTGGCAGAGCATCCTCTTCCAGGGAGCGTTTCCCAGACCAGAGCAAAACTGTTTCTCCTTGCTCTCGATTATAAACAGGCAACTCTCTCACACGAAAGCATTAAGTAACAATCATGAAAACGTCAAACTGAGTTGATGCAAAGCTTTCAAAGGTTAGGCCTCTAAAAAAAAGGTCGTATCTAAACCAGTCTGGAACACAGTCCAGATCTGTAAAGTGTTATATAAACGCAGCATGAATGGTGACCACAGAGGACAGGATAGAAAATGAAGCTGATGATAGATTTTTTAATCAAACCATTTCCATTGTGATCCCTGTTATCTGAGAGCACATATCTTACATTTTTTCCCCCTCCTTGATTGGTGTGTCTAATCAAATCTCTCTTTCTCTCCTCGGTTCTACTTTTCTTCCCCTCCCTCCCTTCTTTTTTTTTTTTTTTTATCTTTTTCACTCAAGTCCCAAAGGAAAGATCTTGCCTGACCCATCAAGTAATGCAGGAACTCAGCCTCGTGATCTCCAGCTCAGCTTTTGTTCAATCTCGGATGTCTCCTTAGAGCTGTTGGACATACAGAACAATTTGGAGTGTGGGAGTACAGTATCAAAAGTGGGTTTTCTTTATCAAAGTTCCAGTTGGTGTTTTCTGTGGTTCAAAGGGAATCTACAGTGTCCATATGTGAAACTGCCCTTTGTAAAAATTAATAAAGACAGTAGGGTGGAGACTGTGGTAGAGGCCTGAACCCTGCAAAGGTGCAGGCTTAGTTAATACACACACACACACACACACACACACACACACACACACACACACACACACACAAAACCATCCATTGTCCCCTAGCTGGCTTTTCTATAATTGCTCACTACTCAGGAGTCACATAGCTGATGGCCATGAAGGTTCTTAGCTTTCTTCATTGCTCCCATGGGTAACATCACCCCGTGAAACCCAAGGCTGCTCTTTGAGGTATCTTCCAGACCCTGCCTTCCTGTGGACCAACTGACCCAACTAGACTAGTGGCCCACACCAAGGAACCAATTCAACTGGTCTTGCGACCTGGGAACTGACTCAGCGCAAGAAGACAATTTCTGCATCCTGACCCTATGAGTTCATCCCCAGCCAATCAGCAGACCCAATTCCCTAGCCCTTTGCCTGCCAAACTATCTTTAAGAACACTGGCCCCCAAATTCTCAGGGATACCGATTTGAGAAATTCCTCCTGTTTCCTTGTGTGGCGCCTGCGATATTAATCTCATTCTCTGCTGTAAGCCCTGCTGTCTCAGAGTATTGGCTTCCTTTTGAGCAGCAGGCAATGAGCCTGGCTGGCCGGTAACATGTACATTTGGAGGAGCATGCTCAGGGAACCCAGGCGGAACTATATTCTAATCCACACCACCCACTAGCTTCGGGACATTGGAAAATTTACTTCAGGCTTCCTGAAGATCATTTTCAAATAAGTAGGATTAATTACCATCTTCTTATGTGATTATTAGTGTTTAATAAAATAATACGTCTGCCAATGTGTTTCAAGAAGGCATTGAATCAATGTCCTTTTCCACCCTTCCTCTCCAGGAGTTCATAATTCCCCTGTATCCTATCTTAGGCAAAATAGAAGGTTTGATGGTAATGTGTTGGGCTCTAGATTAACTGAGAACTGCCTTGACATAGGATGCATATGGGCTGACAAACCAGAATCTGTAAAACAGATCTGTCTCCTCTAAGAGGACGCCATGAAAGGTAACGATGCCTGACTCAGTCTGGAAGGCAGTGAGAGGAATGCTAAGGCATGGCCGGCAATGAACATGAGGCCATCTCACCTACAGACCCCCACTGGTCTGATGGCCTGAGCAGGGGCGACGGGGAGGGGACAGTGCCAAGAAACATTGGAGCACAGCCAGCACTTGCATGTGTGAAAGTCAAACGCCCTTGGACGCTGGCATCGCTTAAAACATAATGCCACGCGCCAGGGAATACTTTCCGCTGCCGACCATGCCGTCTTCAGCAAATTCTGCTGCACACTCATGCGGCTGCTCTCAGTCCTGCTGCTTTATCTGATTTTAGGCTGACCCTCTATAATTAGCGCATTGGGCTGGAGGTATTCTTTAGGAACACTGTCCCCATCCCTCATCTGGGGTTTTAATGAAGCTTAGAAATACCATGAGCAGCAGTAACATCTAATGGAATTTTCTTTCTTTCCTTTTTTTCTTACACTGAGGATCAAGATTCCTTTATTGAATTTTAACTGGCTTGCAACCAGCATTTAAAGAGTTTTTAAAGAACAATAAAAAAAAGTGGAGCAGACTAGATTAGAAAAGAAAGTGCAATAATTAGGGAAAGTGCAGGTTCATGAAATGTTATGTGCACACAGTGTGTGTGTGTGTGTGTGTGTGTGTGTGTGTGTGTGTGTGATGCTATAAAATATGGTCCCTGGATTTGAAAATCACTGATATAATATTTAGTGCCCAGACTCAGTAAACACCAGTGTTAGGACAAGCTGCCCTGCCCAACTGTGTTATTGCCTTATTGCAGCCAGTTCTTCGAAGCACTATTTATCTTCATCTTCTTCCTGAGCAAAATGAGCCCAGCAACACACACACACACACACAGAAATAAAATGTAAGGAAAGAAAGAAAACACGACAGGGGGGAGGGGCTCTGTTCTAAATGAAGCAAGGAAATAGCTGTCTCCTTGTTGCTCCTTTGGGCTTCCACAGTTAATCAGCCCCAACCTCTTTCAGCATAAAGAGGCAATTATTTGACTTATCTTATCAAATTCAATAAAAATCTCAAATACAGAAATTTGCATTTAGATGCAGAGAGCTACAGTGTGCTCCTAACAAAGTAATTAAGCACAAACATGCAGGGTGGCATTTAATCCGATCTTTTACTAAGTGTTCCAGTACAAGCTGATTCCAAATGTTTTGGAAGGGGGGGAGCCTCAGGAGCGCTCCCCAGTGAATTCCACTAGATACACTCTGGTTCAAGTAAGGGGGCCAGATACTGAGGGAAAGGGAAGATTTTAGGCATATTCCCAGGAGGGGAATTTTGGGAGGGCTTATTACACTGTTGGTCCCTGGCCCAGGCTTGTACCTTGCTAAAAATCATGCTGTTTGCAGTGACTTTGATGTAGCATCCTTCTTACTCTCTGGCTTCTACTGCACCCCCTCTCCCAGGCTGAAGTTTAGGAGTGAGGCAATTACATACAGTGTGCAAATTCGACTTACACACAGATTCCAGGAAAAGCAAAGGGAACAGCCACGAGAGCAGTGGATGATGGCAGGTCCCTATGGACGCTAGGTTTTCCTAGACCCAAGCTGGAGCTCTGTCCAGGCAGGCGGATAGACCTTGCACACGAAACACAGGATGTCCTTGCACGTGTCCAAGCAGATGGCCGGAGGCAGAGGCATCTGCTCCGATGTCGGGCAGGGCAGGGGAGGCCAGAGAGAATGTCCTCTGGGATCTGATACAGGTTTTGGACACCTCTGTGACTTTTCACCTCCCTCACTTGTCTCCTCTTCCCTCCTTGACTTCTTGACTCACAAGTGCCATTTTTTGGAAAAGAAAGAGAAACATAAATACAGCGTTTTCCCAAGGTTTCTTTTAAAGAAAAGTAAAGGCAAACAGGTACAAAGGAGACATCAAAAGTCACGGGGGGTGGAGGGGGGAGGGAAAGAACGAAGAAAAAGACAAATTCCAAAGAGAGAAACTCTGTTGAAATTGTGTGCCCCTGCATTCTGCTTCCTGCTTGGTAACATGATTTTTGTTTTGTTTTTTTGCAACTTATTGAAAATGCAGGAGGATGGCTGATTATTTGGATGTGAGAAACGCAGTAATTAAACAATGCATGACCGCTGCCAGGGTCCACTAACATATCTCTTTCTCTCTCTTTAAAGAATAAAACGAGCAGTAATAACACGAGAAGATCCCATCCTGCTCCACCTTGTGGGCGCTACGCGACATGCATTATAGGGCCAAACTCCCTGCATCATTTCTGCTTTTGTGTCCCCTTATTAAGACGATCTATTAGTTCACCAGGTTTGCTGTTCCTGACGTTTCCAAAAGCTCTAACTAACGTGGACAGAGGCCTGTTTGCATGACCAGGACAATTGCGTCCACCACGTTCGTAGCATTTTCCCACATTATTTGAAAATATGAATGCACCGTCACTGTGGATTGAGAAGTGGTGAGTCAGTCCTCTAGGAAGCATTTCCTTCCATGCATTAAATACTATGTCGTTGCTGCAGGTCTGCGAACCAAACGCCTGGTTAGAATCCCAGCTCTGCCGCTCAAGGGATTTTGTGCAAGTTAGTCCCCGCTGGTTTCATTTTCTGCCCTGAAGAGAAGAGATAATAATTACACCTATCTCATAGGGCTGTTGCGAGGGTTGAATAAGTTAATTTAGGTAGCACAGGCTGGAAGAGTACAGGACAAGGCGGGGCACAGTGGCTCACGCCTGTAATCCCAGCACTCTGGGAGACCGAGGCGGGAGGATTGCTTGAGCTCAGGAGTTGGAGACCAGCCTGACCAAGAGCGAGACCCCGTCTGTACTAAAAATAGAAAGAAATTATATGGACAGCTAAAAATATATGTAGAAAAATTAGCCGGGCATGGTGGCGCATGCCTGTAGTCCCAGCTACTTGGGAGGCTGAGGCAGGAGGATCGCTTGAGCCCAGGAGTTTGAGGTTGCTGTGAGCTAGGCTGACGCCACGGCACTCTAGCCCGGGCAACAGAGCAAGACTCTGTCTCAAAAAAAAAAAAGAAAAAAAAAAAAAAGAAGAAGAGTACAGGACATATTTTTAATAGTTGGCTTCCATATGATGAGTAGTGGAAAGCAGAGCAGACAAAGCTTTACCAAAAACAGACAGAGAAAGTATAACACAACATGAAACATGAAACAAACAGAGGTCTTAGAACCTCCCAGCCTGAGAAGACTATTCATTTGCAAACGCATTTTTCTTTGGAAAAGGAAGGGCGACTTGAGGTTGGAACCAGAAAAAAAAAATCATGTGACGGTCAACTTTATGCATCGACTGGCCAGGCCGTGGGAGCCAGTTTTTGGCGAAACAGGGATTGGTTCCTGGGCCTTCCTGACTAGGCTTACAGGAGTGGCAGTAAGTTTACATTTTGGAGAAAAGATCTGACAGGACCAATAAAGACTTTAACCTCCTGTAGGTGCTTTTACTACCAAGTAGATGGAAGTTTTGTTTTTATCAGCCTAGTAAGTGGAGCAGCCGTAAGTGGAGCTTTCTGCTAAATCCTCTTAAAGTAAAATGGAGATTTTCGAATCGGGTTCACTGGAGAAAGAAATATAATCCGAAACTTCGTATCACGGTCACAGAGAAGGCAGTTTCCCTAAACTCTAACCCAAATTAGTTGGAGGCTGCTGACAAGGAAAATGAATGCTTCCTGCATAGCTGTCTCAAGGAAAAAGTTTACTGCATTGTTTTATATATATTTATTTATTTCAGCATATTATGAGGGTTCAAATGTTTAGGTTACATACATTGCCTTTGCCCTGCCTGAGTCAGAGCTTCAAGCATGCCCATCCCCCAGACAGTGCGCACCCCACCCATTAGGTGTGAATATACCATCCCCTCCTCCCCCCGCCACCTGCCTGACATCTGATGAATGTTCCTGCTGTATGTGCACATAAGTTTTATTAATAGGATGAAGTATGTGCCACTCCTCATCGGGCCCTACTTCCTGATTGGACATCAGGGCATATAAAGGCTGTGTTTTAAAAAGCATAAAAGAAATGATACATTTGTGAAACAGATTTATCAGGGACTACTTTTTCCTTATTAAAGAATAACAACTTTTGGTAACGGCATTTAATACGAGATTTTGTACCCCTATACACACACAGACACACATAAGCTATTCACCCTCAACTCCAAAAATGTTCCTATTACAGTGCCTGACACACACCAACTTCAAATCTTCATTTGTCCATTCATTAAAACATTCAATTATTGTCCCCTGCATGCCTGATGTTGTAGAAACTGTTTTCTTTCTTGCTTTCTTTCTCTGATTCTCTGTTCTATTTTCTGTTCTCCAAGTCCATCCACCCAAGGCCAGTGGGTGAAAATCAGTCCTTCCAAACAGATTCCACGCTATTTGCCTTCCTCACTCTTTTGCTTACCCTCACAGCTGCCTGCCAAAGGAATGTAAAAGTCAGAGGAATAACAAGGCTTCCACATTTTGCCTGACCTTTCTCATAGTCATTTGGAAGGAAAAGCTCCTTGCTTTCTGTCTGTGTAAGCCCCAGCGTTGTTCTCTGCCCCTGGCTAAACTCCACACTGAGTGATTTCAACTGCTAGAGGTTAATTTTCCCGTAATAGCCTCATTGTGATGGAGGGTTTTGGAAATTACAAAAATTAGATGCACTGCTAATTGGCCTGTCTTGTTTTGGAGCAGCTCCCTGGGTTAGAACAGAGTCAGCAGAGGCTGTACTAAGGCCAGATCTGATTCCCAAACCAACACTTACCAAGAAGACAGATGCAAAGAAAGAAAATTGTTCTGAAAAGAATCACATGTAGTGTGTGATTTTCTTTCTTTTAATTGGCTGGGAAAAGGTAGCGGAGAGATGCATTCCCTTTCTTTGGGACCCAGGGCAGCATTTCAACATATATTCCTGGGCACCTGCTGTGCCCAGTTGGGGGCTGAGCCAGCAGTAAGTGCAAAAGAAGGAAATGCTGCCCCCTAATCTTAAGGGGTTTAGCTCAGTGAGAAGAAAACATCCAATCATGCAGCCAGGTAGTGCGGTTCAAATTTGCTCAAAGAAGAACTTAGATGCACAAAGAGAATGATCCTGGTATTTTCTCTGTATTAAATCTAATTTTTGTGACAAACCCCACCCCACTGGGTATGAGGGCCTTTAACTTGTCAGATAATGATGCGATCTTCTCTAAAAGATCCAAGTTTTCCCCAGCTTACACCTTTGCTCTGTACAAGGTTCTCCTCCCAAGCATAGCTGGTTTAATAGTAATTTTTGGATGATTCAGTCTCTTCTGGTAATTGCTCAGGTCTTTTGGATTTTATTCTCCCCTTTCCTGATACTAAATGGTATTTGGATGTGAGAAGGGGGCTTAGTGCATTTTTATGGAAGTTGAGAAGAAGAGTTATTCTTGGATCCACCTGGCTTTCTCTAGACCATCCCTAGATTCCCATGTAAAGTGACCAGGTGTTCTGCTTTCTGGTCTGGTCCCAGTGAGGGGTCAATGGTTCTCTCTACCCTTTGAAGTAAGCGGGTGTCTTCATCACTGGCCTCTGCCTTCAGGCCCAGAGCTGTCTCTTTTCCTGAACCAGACCTTTCCCAACCCACCATTGCTCTCAACCTCTCTGCATCTCCTCTCAAAACACAACAGTTTTTTTTTTTTTTTTTTTTTTGAGACAGAGTCTCATTTTGTTGCCCAGGCTAGAGTGAGTGCCGTGGCGTCAGCCTAGCTCACAGCAACCTCAGACTCCTGGGCTTAAGTGATCCTATTGCCTCAGCCTCCCGAGTAGCTGGGACTACAGGCATGCACCACCATGCCTGGCTAATTTTTTCTATATATATTTTTAGTTGTCCAGATAATTTTATTTCTATTTTTAGTAGAGACGGGGTCTCGCTTAGGCTGGTTTTGAACTCCTGACCTCCAGCGATCCACCTGCCTCGGTCTCCCAGAGGGCTAGGATTACAGGCGTGAGCCACCGCGCCCGGCCAAAACACACCAGTTTTTTAACACCACTTGTTTGCCAACCTAGTCCATAGGGAGCCTGGGACATGTTATCAATCCCAGTTAGCCACTCAACTTCCACTAGCCCCCCCACTCCCCAATACCATCGTTCCCATATTATATGGGATGTGGCCCTGAGCTGAAGGCTTTTATTTTCCTATGGTCATGGAAAACCCCAAAATACGGCCAGACAAGTGAGTCCTTAGCCTTGTTTTCCCCATGCTTTGTAGATGTTGCTAAAGTTCCCCATGCCGTCAGCTGACTTAAGACAAGAACAAGGTCATTAGTGTCTGACTTCGTCACGTTACCTTCCCCCTCCGCCCATCATTACCCTGGTCGAAAGGAAATAACTCAGAATTTGAACCTTCTCTAAGTCAGATCCTTCTTCTATCTAGGGACATAAGCCTCTTCCCCAACTCATTGTTGGCAAAAGGACTTTTTAAACCATGCAAAATATCTTGTGATTGGATCCTTTAGGCTTGATTCATAGTCTGCTAAATAGGAGCTCATCTATTAACATAAACTGCATTTTAGACCTTTAACTTGTTGTGTAATCCAATTTGGCTATCAGGAGCTTAATTTAACCTCCTCCATATGGTGGAGCAGTTAAGAGCACAAGCTCTGATCTCCGCTCCACTGCTTACCAGATTTGTGATCTTGGGTAAGTTATGCAACCTCTCTGTGCTTCAGTTTCTTCATCAGTAAAATAATAATAATAATAATAATAATAATAATACCACCTACTTCACAGAATTGTCGTGCAGATTATACAAGGGGGCATGTGTAAAGTGCTTAGAACAATGACTGGCACATAGTAATCACTGCAAAAACGGTGGCTGCTATTATGTGAATTTCTCCTGGAACAATTCTAATGGAATATTTCTGAAAGGGAAGGAGGAGGGGCAGCATGTCGGGAGGGCAGAGAGTTGATGGGGAGGTCAATGTCAGGAAATGCAAGAGGAAATTGCATAAATATATTTTCAAAATATTATTTCTGTTCTACTTCCATGAAACAGTTAAAGAGTAATGGAAGGCAACATATAATTAAGCACTAAATTTTATTCTTCCTATGGCACGCACTGCCAGTATTCAGATAAAGGAGAGAGGAGATGAATTTTAGTGGCAGTGTTCAGGGGGGTTTTTATAGAGGTCTAGGAAATGAAAGGATGGGTAGGGTTTGGATGAGTAGAGAGGGAGTGTGGAGCTTGCAAGACATAAATGGAAGGATTTTTATCTTTATAGGCAATATGTGAAATTGAGTGGACTTTGTTATTGTCTTTGGTGACTTCTTGATTTTATTCCTTGAAGACGGTTCAAGGGAATAAAAGGGAATGGATTAATAGCTTTCTCCTTGAGTGGAGGTGAGACTGAGGCAGTCCGTGTAGTCTTGACTAATTGGCAAGCGGTGGGCTAAGTAAGGTGGTCATTTGAATGTTCTCTTGGGATCTGATTCTGTGAAGATGAGGGTTATCGGGGGATTTTTCAGCTTCCCTTTTTAAAAAGAGTGGTAGGAGGGGACCGGTGTGCTCTGAGCAACTCCAGAGCCAATCAGCCTGTGAAGGCGAAGGCTGTCCTCTCTCCCTCCCCCGTCCCCTCCTCTCACCTTCCTCCCAGACCAGAGGCTGACCCCAAAGACTCTATTTCACCCTGTAGCTTCCCTCAGGCTTCTCTTTGTCTTGCAGAAGGCTCAAGTCCAGAATGAATTTTAAGTAATTTTCTGGGAAGAAATAAGTTACGGTAAGAATATTGGGTAACCCCTTTCCAATCTTAAACCTTAAACTGTCAGGACCAAGACGTGATGTGTCCAGTCTAGGATGGAACATTATTCCTGGAAAATAAAAACATGAATAAAAGTCCTCTTTAAGATTAATTCAAGGCCTCTAGACAATTTTTGTGGCTTCTTTTACTTTTTTCTTTTTGGATGTGGAAAAGGAGAGAAAAATGGGGAATGGACTGTAATTAATCACCTTGGATACAATTGTTTCTTCTAATTATAGCCATGCCAAAAATCCAAGTTAGCCAGTTTTTTAGTGATTCTCCTCTTATTACCATACTCAGGAAAAATCAAAGGCACAATTTTCTACCTAGAGTTCCAACAATTCCTTGGGCTGTAGTGCATTAGGCTTAATATTCTGTGTTTGGGTGCCAGTGTTACTATTTATACACTCGTCTCCCTAAGAGTCTCATGATTATTTTTAAGAAGAGGAAAAATTCGTGGAGTAACAAAGTCTATCAGCAGGAATTCTAATCTCATTTTAGAATTCTATAAGAACTTGTCATTGAAAAGGCAAACTCCCCAAAATTCTATCAAGGGGGCTTGCCAAAATCCCAGCAAGTGTCCTGAGAACTGCCAGAGCAGCACTAGTTGCTAGACAGATTTTAATGTGTGCAAATCCATTAACAAAAATCTCTAATTAAAAAAAAATCAATGGATGCCTATGACATTAACCAGGAAAATCTAATAGAGAGCCATTAAACTTTTTTCTATTCAATTAACTTGAGCACATGATGGACTCAACAGATACTTTAATTAGATGCATATGAAAAGAAATTTTGCAAAATTAAACAGACCCTCTATTTGTAACTGATACGAGGAAAACTGCAGTAAAGAATTTGCTCAAATCCCTAATGACTGGTAATTTCCTTGAGAGGGACGTGAATTCTTAGACAACATCCTTGCAAATCAATCCTCCCCCCAAGAGACTGTCCTTTGTCAAGAAACAGCACATTGTGCTGCCTGATTTTTTTCTCAATTTTTCTTCTTCTTCTTTTTATTTTTTCCTGGGCAAGATAGTCACGTGAAAAGCACAAAAGGCAAGCTTCAAGGGATTGTTTACCAAACTCACTATTCCAAGTACTTCACAGTAAAAATGGCTTTAAATAAATGGCTCTAATTTACAGGGTGAATATGAGTTCAAGATTTCCCCGGACAATCTCAGTGTATGCTTGTTGTCTTGGCGTAATTATTAATAGTACTCCTTTTTGCTCTAAATAGTGTCCTGGTTTGGAAAATAAATTGTACAGTCATCCTAGTAATTTATCAACCAACCCCACTATGTGTTTCACACTACTGAGCTAGCCCTTTCGACTACTGGTGGAAACACAAAATTTTCCTGCAGAAAAGAAGTGAAAGTTTGGGAAATTGATGAGTACCCATTACTCTCATTCCAGAGGCGTGTGAATTGACATTTTGTCTCCTTCCTCATTTAGTTATCTTCATTTTTCTTCCTGCCCCTCTCCCCAGTGCTTTTACATTTAGGATTAGTCTTGAAATCTTGTGAGTGAATTTAACATAAAGCCCACTGCAGAGGCTTTCTAATCTAAGATGGTTTTGTCTTCTTTAATTTAAAGAAGTATCATCTTCATCTAAAACACTTTACTAACAACATATTAGGTATGCTTGAAGTAGAGGGCTATATATACCATGTTGCAGTCATTATGTAGCCAGAGTCCAAGATGGCAAAAGGCCACAGTGAACTCTGTTTCCCGATAGTCAACTTTGTGTGTTTCCCTCCCCATCCACCATTGGTCTTTGTAACTAATAAATGGTGGTTTGTCATTCCGAGATTAGGTAATACAAAATTGCTTTTTCTATCTTGTGTGCCCTACGGCTTACCTGATCACCCTTTGTCTTGCAGACCACCTACTCTGGAGGAAAGCATGTTGGGAGCTATGTTGTAAACTGCCCTAGGAAAAGGGCCCACATGCAAGGACTGGAAATCTCTGGTCAACCACAAGCAAGAAACTGAGACCTGCCAACAACCACATGAGTGGGCTGGTAGTGGATTCTCCAGCTCCATTTGAGCTTTAAGAGGACTGCAGTCTTGGCCAACAGCATCACTGAAACTTAGTGAGAAACCTCAAGCCTGGACCACCCAGACCCCTAACCTTCAGAAACTGTGCTAGACAACAGATGTCTGTTGGTATACAGTGCTCAATTTTGAGGGAAATTCATCATGCAATAATAGCTAACAGATACAGTCAAAACTCTGCCTCCTGGGGGAATGTAGTCACATAAGATTAACATGAAGTCCAAAAAAGTCAGTACGAGGAGCCTTGAAATAAATAGAAATAACATGGACATAATCCATTCATCTTTTCATTCAACAAACATTTATTTATCACAATGTTCCAGGCACTGTACTAGGCACTGTGCTAACTACTGAAGATATGGAGTTGAATACTTGCCTGCATGGAGTTTAGAGTCTAATAAAATCTGGGGAAGACAGGAAAATTGTCAGTCAGTGTCTGAGTGCATGTCTATTTGGAAAAACAAATATGTGAAAGTAGATGTAAAGCCATTAAGTGTTAAATATATGGTGAACATTTACAATTCTTATTTCTACTACGTAATTTATGCATGCAAATATATACCACTCAAAAATCAAATGATTCACCTCGATGATGGACAGGAAAAATTGACCCTACTTAATACATTTAGGAATCTTCTTCTCAGCTTGGAGAATAACCAAATTAATTCTATGCTGTTTAACACACGGGGAGGAACTTGCATATTCATATATGATTGATTGCTTGGATTTAGCTGAGTACAGAACATATGGTGATAACTTTTGTCTGGTGTTAATTAACATGTGACTTAACCAAGATGTAGAGGGGTGGGAGGCAGCGAGGGGAACTAGCTCTGAAATTTTTGTATAGCTTCTTAATTTAATCATAAAAATGGGAGCTGTGGCTATTTAATCTTAAATTCCAGATCCAACACTGAATTCTTCAGTGGTCTAAAACAGGCAATTTGCTGCCTTCCATTTTTAGCCATTAGTGTACATTAAATGGAGATAATAATGCTTCGATAGCCATTATCAGGAAGGTTTCAAAAATAAATTGCACAGTGCTGGGTAAGGCTTATGCAGGAGAGAGTTATTACCTAACTGAGAATGTGTCCCCTCCTTTCCTGTGCTGTGTCATCACAGTTTTAAGGACATTCATGGCTGTGATTGTGTGGGCCACATCCAGTAAGTTGTGGTTCTCCTCGTTTTCGGAGTCATGGTGGATTTTCCTACGAGGTAGGACACGACTTCTACTCGCATTACCATGGATGCTTTCACTCCTCTCACTAATAAAGAATCAGTGCTGACAACTCCAAAGTAATCACCATCCTTTTCATCTTCCCTTTTCTCCCCAAAGCTTAACCTAATAATAATAACCATTTTAAAGCTTTCTCATGGGAAACTTGGGCATGACTAGAAGGGAAATCAATTGTTCTTAGGACAGCTATTATTGTAAGAATTAATCACCGCTATTTGCAATTACTGTACCGTACAATTATCACTAATATTTATGCTGCTCTGACTGCTGCCAGAGATTGCATTGCCTTTGCCGCTACAACCCAGAACAGAGAGGCAGAAGGAACAAAAAATGAAACCGAAGCACCGAGATGACAGGTTGAGGGGCTCCGATGCTCCCAGTGTCAAGCCAAGATGCATTAAACAGCCACTGCCTGCTCATGTCAAAGCAGCAACCCACTCAGAGCTGGAAGTTTTCCTTTGAAAGAAACAAAAAGAACTCAAATAGGTTGGAGAGGATACAAATTAGAACCATTCTCAGCCTTAAAAGTCTATTTTGCGAGCTTGCGTAACTCAGTTATCCTAAAGCATGTGTTTCTTTGTCATACTCCCCCCCACCCCCAAAAAAAACCTTCCAAAAAACACCTGCCACCCCCACCCCCAGTTGTAAAGTGAGCCTTCTGCAGGGCACCAATCGGACTGTCAAAGGTGACTCACCTTGTCCGTGATAGTGAGAGATACTTAGAAGACACTAAGTAGTTAGGCATCAAATTTCACCAAACAAACAAAGGCCAAGTCTATTTTTCTCGTCTATCGGTCCAACATCAATTTATAATTTAGAGATATTGAAAATATTTTCCACTTTTGTCTTTTGAATAACTTTACTTTTACAACAAAAGTTGAAAAGTTATATAAAGGTATCCATATAACATTCACCCAGATTCCCCCCTCCCAATCACAGTGCAGTGATCAAAATCAGAAAATTAACATTAGAACAATAGTATTATTTAATCTACAAATCTGCAAATTTCACTAATTTTCCAGTTACCCCCCTTTGTTTCTGACCCAAGATTAAACCCAGGATCCTACATTGCATAAGTTGTTCTTAGTCTACCTTAAATGGGTACAGTTCCTCAGTCTTCCAAACCTACAGCACGATCTCACTGCTAGGATATTGACATTGATATGGTCAGCACAAGAATCCCTTTTTTTCCCTTTTTATAGCCAAACACACTTCCCTCCTCCCCTACTCTCTTCTTAACCTTTGGCAACCACTAATGTGTTTTCCATTTTTATAATTTTGTCATTTCAAGAATGTTTTATTTAGGCTTTTAACAATAAAGCTGCCATAAAGATTCCTGTACAGGTTTTCATGGGAACATAAATTTTTATTTCTCTGCAACGAATGCACAGAAGTGCAACTATTAGGTAGTATGGCAGTTGAATGTTTAGTTTTTTAAGAAACTGTCAAACTGTTTCCCAAAGTGGCTGCATCATTTTGCATTTTGATTTGCAATGTACAGAGTGATCCAGTTTTTCTGCATATTCACCAGCATGTGGTATTATCACCATTTTTTATTTTAACCATTCTGATAGGTGTGTAGTGGTATCTTACAGTGGTTTCAATTTGCATTTCACTTTTGACTAATGATGTTTAGTATATTTTCCTATGCTTATTTGCCATGAATAAACCTTGGGTGAAATTTGTCTTATAGACACAAAAATATTTCTTCCTTTTTTTACTGTCTTTGATTTTAGTATCGGTAATGTTAGCATCACAAAATGATTAAAGAAATGTTTTCTCCTTTTCTATATTCTGGAAGAGATTGTTTAGAGATAGTATTAATTCTTCTTTAAACATTTGGTAGAATTCTACAGGGAAGCCACCTGGGCTTGGTGATTTCTTGTTTTGTGCATTTTAAAATCATTAATGTCATTTCCTTAATAGTATTAGGGCTATTAAAATTTATCTATTTAATATAGACTATATTGTGATTGCTTGTGTTTTTTGAGGAAAGTGTTTGCATCATTTAAATTATTAAATTTATGTGTGTAGATTTGTTGGTAGAATTGCTTTTTTATCCACTGTATATCTTCAGAGAAAGAATTCTGACAGTGTCTGCCATGTTTTTGTACTGTAAGTTAATATTTTCCCCTTGATAATTAATAAATGTCACATGAGGAAATATTTTAATGTTATATAAATATCTTCTTATTCAACATACTTTTGCATCCATTGATGATTCTTGCCTGAAACAATTATTATTGTGCTTTTTGCCAAAGAGTAATTTTCTATTTCCATCATTCTTTCCTCATTTATTACATATAATTCTACTCTAGGAAAGACCTTTTTTCCCCCCCATGAACCCGAATTTTTTTTTTTTTTTTTGAGATGAGATCTTGCTCTGTCACCTGGGCTAGAGTGCTCACTGCAACCTCAAACTTTTAGGCTCAAGTGATTCTCCTGCCTCAGCCTTCCAAATACCTGGCACTATAGGTAGGCACCACCACACCCAGCTAATTTTTCTCTTTGTTATAGAGCTGAGGTCTCGCTATGTTGCTCCAGCTGTTCTCGAACTCCTGGCCTCTAGAGATCCTCCTGCCTCAGCCTCCAAAATGCCTCACCTAATACAGAGTATTTTAATATTAATATGAGCTCATAGATTATTATTTTAGTCTATGGGTTATAATTTATTTCTATTACATTAATAGTTTATTTTGTTGCTCCACTTGTCTTCGATTCTGTCACTGGGAGCTTGTCAAGTTGGCTTCTGTATTATTTTGAAAAGTCTTCTTTTTTTTTCAGTGTATATTTCCTTTCTGAAACCAAAAACTCTTCAGGTTCATCTTGTTTTTGTCCTGCCTCCTCTCAGAAATCAATCATTCTCCAGAGATCTGGTTCCTTTTATTGGAGGATGGTACTTAGAAACCAAGATACAAAAGATAGGGTGTGCTGTAGACATTGCAATGTCATTGCTCCTAAGCCCTCTTGTTGCATAGAACTGGGAAATAAATTAATTACACACATCTATTTCTGTGTTTCTTTCCTTCTTTCCTTCCTTCTATCTTCCTTCTTCTGTAAGAGTTAACAAAAACCAAAGTGTTTTCCCTATTCTCACACACTCTACTCAATACTTCTCACACCAACTTGTAAGAGACAGGAAAAACCACATTGTTTTTTCTACTTTCACACTCAACACAACATAGAACACTTCACTTCTGACACCAGATGTGTGGCGTTTTTATCCCCACACACAAAGCAGTTCTCTAGTGAAAACAGCTAGGTGTCCAACAATTCAATTCAATTCTACGATTGTTATTGTTATTAGTGTAACAATGTGTGATGATAGTTAAGAGGCCAGGTCTTGTAGTCAGGCAGAGATGGCTTCCATTCTTCTATCTAGTCTGTAACCTTGAGCAAGATAACTTTGCCTTTCTAAGCCCTTGATGTCTCATTCTGAAATGGAGATAATTATAACGACATTACCAGATTGTAAGGATTTATTCTAATACTGTATGTAACACACTTAACACTGTGTCTGAAAAATAGTGTTTGGCCAATATTAGATTTTTGCCTACACTGATCTATGGATATCTCTAACAACTTTTAGAATCAGACAATATTCGATTTTCAGAGTTTCCAAGGTGTTTGTAAAGGCTATTCTTTAGAGACATCACAGTCAAAGAAGCATCTGCTTCAGTGAAATTCAGAATATTTGGTAATGAGTTTTATTTAAATATATGTAAATAAATAATTTGCTTTCTAAGGAGGGTCTTTTAAAAAAGTTTGTTTGCTTGGGACCTTCCAGGAACAGCGGTAGCCTCTGCTGCCCCAAACACATGTGTTTGGTGGCATTATCTCCTGATCTCTGTTCAGTGCCCAGAATGCACATCAAATAGCTAGACTCAATTGTGATGTATCAAGCCCTTAGCAGACTGCATTCTTGGGGGAGCCACTGCATGCTTTAAATTTTGAGAATCTCTCTACATCGGGTCATCGGTCCATTTTCATGTTTTGAGTCCCAGAGCCAGGTCCTGAACTTTCTAGCAGTAGCCGATAGAAGATTGGAGATGATGTGTGCTTTTTGCCACTTTCAAATTGCTCTTTTCTATGGAGGGTTAATGTTACAGGAGATAAAACAAACCCAGATATTTCTGTTTTGTACTGAGCTTTTCAGCTCAATGCAAACCTTGTTGCTATTGAGTGGTCCTCAAAGCTATGAATGCATCATAGGGTTAATTCTGCATGGAGATTTCTCAATTATAATATTTCTCCTTTTTTTACATACTCGAGAATTCTGAGATTAGATTAAACATGTATTGCCTGACACTCCTTTGTTTCTCCTAACCCCGTTTTCCCCAGCCTTCCGCTTGGCTGACCATAAGAGATGTTCTGGAGTCTTTCCCATTGACCTCATGAAACTTGTCCTTTATTATACCCCCTGGCATGGAACAACTTCGAGGTGATAGGAAAACAGGAATGGCATTAATAATTTATAACTGAATAACTAACTAGAACAGAACAGACCAGTTTCCTTCACCTCCTTACCCTCTCTTGGCCACATGGGGGAATTGCCCGTGCCAAGCAAAATGGGGCAAGGACACCAATCCAAAAGGCAGAGATGGAGCCAAAAATTAGAGAGAGGAGGACAGCTGGGTTTTCTGATACCTGTTTTCTAACCAAAGAAAATTAGAGAACTCTTTACAAAACTGCTGGTGAATAATAAGGAATCGTGAAGATTATCTAGCTGGGTGCTCTCTTATTCATATGAGAAAACTGAGGCTCAGAGAGATAAAATAATTGGTCCAAAATCACACAGGGACCTGATAGATGGTTCAGGGTTTTTCTAGGACAAAATAGCGTCATTTTGAAGAAGTAATTTAAGGGAAGTATCGTGTGCCTTGAAATTAAGATTTTCACCTAGGTTTATCCTGGTATTTTCAGGTTTGACATTGAATCCTACCAAAAATGAGAAAAAAACGGATGTGTAAAACTACTTATAGAGTTTTCTGCAAGATTCTCATTAGTAGGGCAATGGTTTTCCTCTGAATTGCTAGGCATGTATGACACATTTAACCTGTCCCCTGGACCTGCAGATCCCTCAAGCCCACACAGTATCCCAACTCATCCCTTTCTGCACGTGATTGACACCTAGGTCCACATCAGTCTGCTGGAAGTATTCATACAGTGACTCGAACAGCTAACTTACATTGTATTTCCGTAAGAATCTCCCCAACCAGATTAAGGTACATTGTCCATAGAGATTATATGTTTTAATTCTTTCTAGACCCACAGAGCCTAATTTTCTATTCATGCCATAACAGATGCTCGATAAGTGTGCGTTAATCTACTGAGGAGTGCTTATTTTCATGAGTGTCTATGACTTCCCTGCCTCTCACTCTCAATTGAACAGGATGTAGAAAAATAATCCCACAGTCTGAGGAGCTGGTTCTAGAAACATGTAAAGCCCTTCATATATAAAGGTCCTCTTGAGAAACTTAGTATCTCCTCCAGTATTAATTAATTATTTCTGGATTTAAAAAAGTCTTCCAAGTTTACATTTGTGCCTTTTTTCAAGGCACTTACAAGCTCACGCATAAAGATGTAAATGTTATTCAACAATCAATTTCTGAAGATGTTGATATCCTATTAGAGAAGCAGCTAAGGCAAGGGCATCTGAGCTGTTAAACAAGTTCATTCTGAGTGACAGATCTGCATTCTGATAGCATAGAGAATCCTATAACGTATTAAACTGTTTCCAATAAGACCTAATGAATGCATTACAGTTAAAAATAATTCAATCTGCCTGACGATTTGAACCACAAGGTAGAGACTGACAGCTAAGTTCTTTTTCTCTGTCTCAAACATTTTCCCTGCAATGAAGATTGATTCCTTGCATTGTGTTGGAGAAATAATAATAGAGTCATAAAACATAACAGAACAGGAGGAAGTTGACAAAGTATGTGTTTGATTAATTGTCTTAATAGATTATAGGTGTTGGCTAAAGTTTTTTTTTCTTTATTTCTCAATGCTCATTTTTCAATATTTGAAGATATACTACAAAAAAATATATATATATTTACTACCCCCCAAGTCTATGAACAAAAACTAAAACACAAAAGGCACCTGTCAGAAGTACTCAAAGCATGAAAGTTTAATATCTGTTTGGGGAGCCTTTAGGTGACTGCAGGCTGATTGGTTTAGCTTGTCAGCCAGGACAGGAGGACCATTAATAGAACAGCCTGTCACTGAAGACCTCTGGACTCTCTCTTCTCAAGTGACGTCTGGCTTCTCTTTTGCAGGATGGAAGTTCTGAATTTCTCAGAGAAAACCCAAGAACTATTTTCAGTGGCACCTGTCCCTGCATTTTCTTAACACTGGTTTCAGCTCATGGGATCCTTTGAGGATCTCAGGGGTAGGAAGTTGGGCTGCAAACTTAAGAACTGGTCATGAGCTGTATCCAGTTGGTGGAAGCAACACCAGAGATTAAGGGTTTCAGAGCCTTTTCTCTTCTGTTCTGTGTTGTAATCCTAAATCATGGGACTTTCCCTGCCTGTCTGGATTTATTCACTCTTTCATTCATTTACTTTTATTATTTGTCTACTGTGTGGGAGACCTTGGAATACAGCAAATAACATGAGACATATGATTGAGATCCTCAGAGAATTTTCAGCCTATTTAGAGAAAGAGACAGGAAACATGTCATTTCAATAAATTGCACTGATTGTTATGACAGTGGGCATTCAGGGAACTATAGGAACATACATCGGGGATGAGTAAGCCTAGCCTCCAAAGCGAAGGAAGAAAGATCACATTTCATCAGAGATGTTTAATCTAAACTCTAAATATTGAGAAGGATTTGGCCAGGCAAAGTGGCGTTATTGGGTGACAGGTAGTTGGTTCACTTCTTCCTTATTCAAAAAGCCCAAATATTGAGAGTTCCCACTTGAGTCATGCTGGAGCAGCTGGTATCAAATGAACCTTCCCCAGAAAGGAGTTACAAGCTCCGGACAAAATACAAACAGCACCTACTCAAAGTCACCGCAGAGAAGCCAAAGGCAGGAAGAAATTTGAGCAGGTTCACTCCTGAGGAAGGAAATCTCACTGGGTGAGGTTTCTGATTGTATTAACACAGGTTTTCCTCTAGGAGCACATGGTGCTGGACCATTAGAAATGAAGCAGAAATCATCAGTTTTATTGGCTGCCGGTGGCTGGAAATTAAAGCGGGAGAGGAGGAATCCCTAATAAAGTGTGAGCTACAAAAGGGGTGCCACCATTTTGCTTGTAAGATTCCCTCAAAGACTGGGCTGCCCCTGAACTGCACATGCTCTGTGAAGATTACAAATGCTTAGTAGAATGCAACAGATTTCCCACCAAAAAGTCAGGGCAAGAAATGTCCCCTGCTGCCTTGTGCAGGAGATAGTAACACATAGTTTAGGATTTCAGTCCTGTCTATTTTGAGGTCTTAAAGAAACCTGCTTTGCTTGTACATTTAAGCTTTCCAGAGCCTCATTACTCTGAAGATTAAGTCCCGGGCCTGGTCACAACTGTCTCTGCCCTGCTTTTGGAAGAGATGTGATCCTCCTTATATGTCTTTGACGAGGCCCCCTGGCTGTCACTCTTGGCTTCCAATTGGCTGTTACTTTTCCTTAGGTTTTTATTATCCCTTTCCAGAGCTCAATTAGTTACCAGTTCCATTGTTCTTATAGTTACTATTTCAAATTTCTCCAGTGCCTAATAAAATGTATCAGGCAGTACATTCTCTTCCATTGATATATCAACCCAATTCACTGCTGGTGGAAGTTCTAGCAATTGGATCACCAGTTTTGGCCAGGGGCTATTCACCTCTGTTAATGGGATCCTCCTTGCAGCAAATGATCCAGCACAAAAATGCCAACTTATTGCCTCTGTCTCTGATCACCCAGTTACCAACTGCAGGCGGGTCCCTGGGTTACAGACGAGATATGTTCCTGAGCACATCTTTAGGTCAGATTTGTACATAACTCAGATCCCTGTGAACAGAGTATATATGATAGCAATAATAATAATATTATAATGGCTTATGTGTGGCAATAATAATACAGTGTAATACTGTAATGATAATAATACCCCTGTACTGGAATAATAAGTTACAGAAACTATTGTGCTCTTTCTTTTAACTCAAACACACAGAACATAAAAACAAATTCATACAAGAAGTTGAGACAGGTGACAGGAGAAAGTCCAAAAGAGAATATTAAAGGCTAACACTCACCTAATGTTGCATCAGTGTCTTGCTCACTGGAAGGGGCATTTTTGAGGCAAGAAGGCAGCTGACATTAATCAGAAGATGCTGATGAAGAGGACAGAGCGGGTGCTGGAGAATCAGGACTTGACTCTGGTGCTGGAGGAGGGGAGATCACCCCTGAAGTCAGTTTCTTGAAAAAGATGTCTCGGGCTATTTGCCCAGCCTACTGCTCTTTTTCATCATAAATAGCCTTGCAGCAGCTGATGTTCTCACTAACCTCACGGTAAACCTTTGTAAACTCAATGTTTACTCAATGTTAGGATCTTGCTCCTCCAGCTTAGCAAATCCTGCTTCAATGAGACGAAGCCTCCAGTTAGTTCTTTTGCCATAAACTGTATTAGTTGTGGGCCTTCTGATTCTGTGTGTTCTTGTGTTTCTATCAGCTGCTTCTCTATCTATCTATGAGACTAGCTGCTAGTCTAATGATGCCGTGCCAACCAACGGCCTACACCATGCGGGTTTCTTTACAAGTGCACAGGAAACCAGTTCCAGAATTATTAATTTAATTATTTAATTATAAATTATCCTATGGGGAGCATTAGGAGCTCATTCATAGGTATAGAATGCCATAAGCCAGGTCATCCATAAGCCATGGACTGCCTGCATTGACATTTATCATAGTAGATTTTCAGACAGAGTTTAGCATGCAGGATGTTTGGGGATAATACCTTTAGGATAAAAATCTGTGAAAGACAAGGAGCGGGTGCAGGATCTGCTAGAGAAAAAGTTGAATATCATGCCTTAGGCAACCAGGAACCCTGGAGCAAGAAAGGCTCTTCAGAATTGCCTCCCACTGCGATAAGATAGCCAGGTCTTTAGATACTCACATCAACCAGTCATTATATATAGGCCACCCACAAAGGTCTTGGACTTGTGGAATGTGGCTCTCGGTAGCTGAGGCAATCCCTAAAGCAGTTGGCAGCTAAGGGCTGTCTGCTAATGGTACTTTCAAAACTGGGGATCTGAGTGGTTTATCACAGTGGGATAAAGGGGGATTTGAGTGGTTTATCACAGTGTTTATCACAAGCTGCATTCACCATCTGGGCCCCTGCAGGGATAAACCTAACGGTAAAAGCCAACACTAAAAACAGCAGGATGGAAAGGTGGAAAGAAACTAGTTCTTCGAGCCTTAAAAACATCTAGCTTGGCAGGGTGCAGTGGCTCATGCCTGTAATCCTAGCACTCTGGGAGGCCAAGGCGGGTGGATCGCTCGAGGTCAGGAGTTCGAGACCAGCCTGAGCAAGAGCAAGACCCTGTCTCTACTAAAAATAGAAAGAAACTATCTGGACAACTAATATATATATATAGAAAAAATTAGCCGGGCATGGTGGCACATGCCTGTAGTCCCAGCTACTCGGGAGGCTGAGGCAGGAGGATCGCTTAAGCCCAGGAGTTTGAGGTTGCTGTGAGCGAGGCTGACGCCACGGCACTCACTCTAGCCCGGGCAACAAAGCAAGACTCTGTCTCAAAAAAAAAAAAAAAAAAAAAAAAAAAACCACCTAGCTTAAGAATTCTTATTAGGATACTACGGATATCTCATCATTATAGCCATTATTGGCTGGATTTTTAGTTACTGGCGCTGAAAACATCTCAACATATAGGGGAGAAAGAGAAGAGCAGGGTAGTATGTTGCAGGCAGAGGAAACACTTTGTAAAATAACCAAGACGTGCGAGAACACAAGTGTATGAAGAACTGAAAACTGTACAATGTGGGTAAAGTACGTCGGAAGGAGAGGAAAGAAAGCTGGAGAGGTAAGCAGAAGGGAAATCACAGAGAGCCTCGCAAAGTTCATTGAGCAGTTGACTTTATCTCGAGGGCAATGGAAAGCAACAGCAAGGATCTAAGCAGAACATTGACATAAGACTGTGCTTTTGAAAGATCTCTCCAGCTCCGCGAAAGAGCTTAGCATGGAGGGGCCCAGGCAAGGCACAGGGAGACCTTTTGGGAAGTAATTGCTGTAATCCTGTGATGGGACCTTGGACTAGAGTGGTGGTAGTAAGTGCACAGAATAAGGTTAGAACTAACTACTCTTGGCCACTACGTCAATGAGGAAAAACTTTGATTTGGGGATGATTCCATCGTCCCTGGCTTGGACAAGGTGCGTAAGCACTCTTTGAGTTGTAGCCTAGAGCAGTGGCGCTGGTACTGGGTTCTGGAGCCAGGCTCTGCGTGTCCTTCTTGACTGTGCTATTTCTTAGCTGGGTGTCCTTTATCAGTTTTTTACCATTTTTGTACCTCAGTTTTCAAATCTGTAAAATGTGGTTCAGTATCTGCCTTAGAGGCTTGTTTGAGGACAGGTGAAATACTTAGGACAGGCTTGTCCATAATAACTTCTCAGTGCACACATATCTTGGAGATATTGTGGGTTCACTTCCAGAACTCTGCAATAAGGCGAATATCACAACAAAGTGAGTAACAAGAATTTTTTCGTGTCCCAGTGCATATAAAAGTTATGTTTACACTATACTGTATTCTATTAAGTGTTCAAAGAGTATTATGTCTAAAAAATGTATATACCTTAATTATTAATAAAAAATACTTTATTGCCAAAAATGTCAATGATCAGCTAGACTTTCAGCAAGTCACAATTATTTTGCTGGTGGAGAATTTTGCCTTGACATGCCTTGATATGGGTTACCGAGTGATCATAGTGGTGGTTGCTGAAAATTGGGATGGCTGTGGCAGTTTCTTAAAATAAGACAGCAATGAAGTTTGCTGCATTGCTCGATTCTTTTTCCTTTTATAAAAGATTTCTCTGTAGCACTCAATGCTATTGGATAGCATTTTACCCCCAGTAAAACTTCTTTCAAAATTGGAGTCAATCCTCACAAAACCTGCCATTGACTTATCAACTAAGTTTATGTAAAAGTCTAAATAGTTGTCATTTCAGCAATGTTCACAACGTCTTCACCTGGAGTAGATTCTATCTGAAGAAATCACTTTTTTTTTCTTTTTGCTCATCCATAAAAAGCAACTTCTCATCTGTTTAAGTTATATCATAATATTGAAGGAATTCAGTCCCATCTTTAGACTCCGCGTCTGATTCTAGTTCTCTTGCTATTTCTACCACATCTGCAGTGACTTCCTCACTAAAGTCTTGGACCCATCTCAAAATCATCCATGAGGATTGGAGTCAACTTCTTCCAGACTCCTGCTAACGTTGATATGTCGACCTCCTCCTATGAATGTTCCTAATGAAATCTAGAATGGTAAATCCTTTCCCGGAGACTTTCAGTTTACCTTGATGTTTCCTCAGAAGAAAGAGTTTCCATCAGAGAAATCACTATCTATGGCAGCTACAGCCTTAGGAAATGTATTTCTTCAATAATAAGACTTGAAAGTCATAATTACCCCCTGATCCATGGGCTACAGAATGGATGTTGTGTTAGCAGGCATGAAACAACGTTCATCTCCTCGTAAGTCTCTATCAGAGATCTCAGGTGACCAGGTGCATTTTCAATGGACAGTAGTAATATTTTAAAAGGAATCTTTTTTTTTTTCCTGAGCAGTAGATCTTAATGCTGGGCTTAACATATTCAGTAAACCATTCTATAAACAGATGGGCTGTCATCTAGGCTTTGTTGTTCCAGTTCTAGAACATAGGCAGAGTAGATTTAGCATAATTCTTAAGGGCCCTAGGGTTTTTGAAATGGTAAATGAACATTGGTTTCAACTTAAAGTCACTGCCGGCATTGGCTCCTAACAATAGGATCAGCCTGTCTTTTGATCACAATTACCCCCAGGGTAATCTTTAGGAGAACCCAGACTACATCTCTCCACTGCTACTAACCCCCACTAGTCTCCAATTACTAAGGGAAAAACACTCAACTTTTATTATATTCCATAAACTTACTCTTGTTCAGTTCTCCAATCCCATCTCTCTCCACTATTCCTTTCATTAATTAGCTACACAAAGCTTTCTGTTCTTCTAATATGCCATTTGCCATTCCAAGTCCCTTGCATTGGTCCTTTCCTTTGTTCATTATTCAGATTTCAAATCTGACTTCACCTATTCAAAGAGGCCTCTCCTAGCCAACCCAGCTAAAGAAACCACTCACCACCCCACCCCACACTCTAGTTATCTCATTGTTATTATTCTGTCTCCTTTATGTCACTTCTTGGTTCTTAACATTTTCTTATTTATATTGTCTCCACCTTTTTTCCATCAAACACATACCATGGAGACCTGTATATAAATTCCTTAGAGCAGGAACTTCCCTCTCTCTTTCTCTCTCTCTCTTTCTTCACTGCTGAATTGGTAGCACCTAAACAATATTTGCTAAATTGATTTTGATCAGTAAACATTTTATGACTGACTGAATGATGACTGATTAATATTTGAAGCCTCACCTGTACCGCTGAGACTTTATGTTCATACTTGAGAAAGTAGGAAGAGATATTAGACTAAATAAACCAAGAGAATGTTGATAGAGAAAGAAATTGACTCCTCATATTTAAGCAAAGACAAAGAGAAAAAATGAGCTGCATAGAGGAAATACAAGATGGATGGAAAACAGATATATAACAGATACATTTGATAAGAAACAGATATATCTGAGATATTACTGTATATATTATTCTACCCTGCCTTTTCACTTTATATTTTAAGTATTAATACTTCCTCACATCAATAAAATTCTGTGTAAACATAATATTTGATTGTTGAATAATATTCCATTTTCTATTGTGGAACTATAACTAGTTTATCCATTCTACTATTCATCAATATTTACTTTTTAAAATTTTTTTCATAATGAATATGCTTTTGCATTAGTATTTTGCAACATTTCTGATTACATTCCTCAAATGAACTCTTAGTAAGAGAAAAACTACTTAAAAGAGATAAATATTCTTAATGTTATGCAAGAATTGCTACCAAATGGCTTCTTAAGAAATTTTGTGTAATTTATATTCATAAAATCTATAAGAGTAACCATTTCAAAGTGCCATCCAACATTAATAAAATTTATTTTATTTTTATTCATTTATAGGCAAAAACTCTAATTTCAATATTTTTGTTTATATTTATGTGTTCACTAGAGTCATTAATGTTTCATATGTTTGAATTATCTCTTGTATTTTATATATTTGTATATTATCTTTTCTCTTTTTGGTCTTAGTGATGTCCTCATTAATTTGCATACAATTTTTATATATCAAATAGATGAACCATTTATCTATATTTGTTTCAAATATTTAACTTACTACAGACTTCAGAAAAACTATTTGACCTAATGTCAGCAGCATTAAAGTTTCTGAAGCCAGGGTGTAAAACTAAGGCAGAAGAGAACAGTATCTTCCTCCAGAGAGCAGAACATACCAAACATTGGCCCAGGAGGGAAAAGTAAAGCAAAGGGAATTAAGGATTTGCCTGAGTAGAGCTCAAGTGGGGCATAAAGGATTCGGGATTTTACAGATCAAGGGGAAGTAACATTTGGTAAAGCAAGCTGCCCAGCCGGAGTGTGAGGATTTTCCTAGAGAAACAAGGCCAGTCGTGACAGAGACACCATATGCGGAGCATAAAGTAGCAATTTGTCTTCAGTGAATTAAGGATTAGACCATCTTTGATGTCTGAGACACCTTCGTTTCCAACCTGCAGCCTTTAACCTCACACATCTCTTCTCTGAGGCCGTAACTATTAAGAAAACCCGAAAAGATTTTTTTATCTAATGTCTAGAGAAGTCAGGGGAAAAGGGCAGATGCTAAAGAGAAGAATATTGAATTTCAAGACATCTGTGAAGCCAGAGAATTAAGAAAATATCCCCCGAAGAGTATTTTGGTCGTGGGAGAGCAAAGACAGAGCTGTGAGGATAAAGTTAGCAATGGGGTTAGGACAGGCTATCCCAGGATACAGCACTTTGGAGTGTTGAATATTTTAACCTGAAGGACTTTGAGAAAACAGCAGAAACAGGAAGGTCATTCTCGTCTTCTTCTCCCCTTCTCCCCTGAAGCAGGTCATGAAGCCTAGGAAGGACTTTCTGCCCTTTCCGTGAAGCGAGTCGTAAGACTCTCATGGAAAACATACCTTCCCTACATACGGAGGCAAGGAACACCCTTCTCTCTGAAGACACAGGGTCAGAGAAAAGAATCTGAACAAACAGGCCTCGCTGGGTTCCCCAAGTTCATTGCCATTAGGTCACATCCCTTTGTCTAATTATGTTTCTTCATGACTGTCCAATTGTCATCAAACTTCGCATAAAAATACACAAGTTTAATTGTTTCTTTGGGTCTTCATTTCCTTACGAGGGTCTCGTGTCACATAAAACTTGTATTAGATAAATTAGTGTGATTTTCTTCTGTTAGTCTGTCTTTTGTTTTAGAGCCATGAACGCAGAGGGGTGAGGAAAAGGTAGCTCTCTTCCCTGCATCAGTCACGAGACTCTAGTAGTCACAAGATAACCCGACCACTGGCCAGTTTCCATCCTGCTTTCCCTCGTGGGTTAACAGCCAAAGAAAAGCCTTCAAAGCCCAAACACCTGGGCAGAGGAGAATCTATATTTTCCTTACAAAAGCATGCTCATTGGCACACGTGCAAATGCTCAGCAATCTAGGCTAGCTGTGCGCCCAGGAACTGGCACAGAGGCAGGGACTCGTGCCTGGTGGATATGTCCCATTTCCCAACTTGCCTCGAGTGCCTTGAAATGACGCCCATTGAGAATGTCCTTATTAACACCACACCATGGCGCTAGGCTGTTTTCCCTTTAATCGATCTGAAATTTATTGTGTTAAACCTATTACCCAATTTCCTGAAAGATATTGCCACAACAGTGTATTTCTCTTTCCAGCTCACTTGTGCATATAGAGCCAATTGTCATTCAGCAACGGGAAGAAAAAAATAGTCTTCATTATCTCCCTTTTCTTACTTATTCATATTTCCCTCAGGCTTTTCAATGTTGCCCAAAAGAAGCCGTCTTGCTCTTAGTAATTCCATTCTTTTAATATCATGGAAATTGGCTTTAGGATGCAGTGCGTGAAAAGGCAAAAAGGACAAGCTTACTTTGGATATTCCAAAATTAAACTTGTTCATGAAAAGGGAATTTGTTTTTGTCTGTTTGCATGAATACTTCCCTCTCCTCAAAGCCTATTTTTAAAAGAGTCTTAAGTCTGAGAGCTGTTTGTCATCCCTGCTCCCCACATCGCTCCTCCGCCTGCCCAGAATGTCCCTACCCCCTTTTCCTGCCATTGCAATCTCAGTCATCTCTGTTTCCGTCTGATGCATTCTCAGCATCGCAGCCACACTCTGAAATCACCACTGTGCTTTCACTCGGTATCACAGGAGGCATATGAACATCATTCCTTCACCCATTCATCTGTTATTTTATTCAACAAACTAATTAGAATCCCTATTTATAAGTCAGATGCTAGGAAAATGCATCTCTTTCATTCTCTCATGCTGTTCTAGGTGATTGCCTTGACTTTCCTTTCCTTTTTCTTTATCTTTCCTTTCATTTATCTTTCTGAGTTTTATGTATGTTTTAAAGAAATTTGTCAGTTTCATCTGGATTGCAAATTTATTACTTAGGATAATTCATAATACATTTAAAAATCTCTATAGTTATTTCTCCCTTTTTAATTTCTATTTTGTAGCTACTTCTACCTTTTCATTTCTCCATTTTGTCTATAATTGTATTTTCTTTCTTTCTTCTTGGTAGGTCCTGACAGAAGTTTGCATGTTTTAATAATCTTTTGGAAGAATCAGCTTTCCATTTGTTAATCTTCTTTATTGTTTATTTATACCTAAGTTTTATTGTATCTTCTCTTATCTCTGTTATTTTTCTTGTGTCTTGCTTCTTTGTTTTTTTTTTCTGCTTAACTTCCTGAAAGGAATGCTAAGTTAATTTAACTTCCACCTTTTTTCTTTCTTGATAATTGTATTCATAGCTCTACATTCTTCTTTAAGCACTGCTTTAGCCCTGTCTCACAAATTTGACTTTTAATATGTTTATTATCACTTATTCTAAATACTTTCTAATTTTCTTAAATGTTTTCTTTTTAATTCAAGGGTTACTTAATGATTGTTATTTAGTTTCCAAATATATTGGATTTTACAAAAAGGATATTTTGTTTTATATTATATTGATTCTTTGAAACTTATTGAGATTTTCTTTATGTCCCAATATCGGACCAGTGTTTTTTGAAGGAGATGGATCAATGCTTGTGTGTCCTTAAAGTTGATACTATCTCTCTTTGTTGGGTGTAGGTTCTTGCTAACATTCTTTTAGTGTTCCAAAATTCTGCTTTTTCTTCTTGTTCCATCTTTTATCTTCTACAAGGGGTTTTAAAATTCTCAGTAACTGTTATCTCTTTTTAACAACATTCCTGCCAGTCAATGGTTGATATATTTGAAGACTGTATTGCTAGGTGCAGATATGCATATGCAGCTATTTTATTATACCTTGCACAAGAATATCACATCCTCCTTTAAACATTATGCTGCTTTCTCCTTAAATATTATTTACTCATATCCTATGAATACAACCCTAGCTTTCTTTTTTGTTCATTTTTATTTGAAATGTTTTGCATTCCTTCCCTTTTAACACTCCGTTCTTGTTTTAAGTATGTGTCTTACAGGTAGTTTTATCTTTTTTTAATTTAGTTTTAGAGTCCATGTTTTTTCATTGGTATGTCTAATCTATTTATAACTATTCATTATTATTATTCCATCATATTTTTTTAAAATTTTCCATTAACTCTTTTTTTTCTCATTATTTATTTTCTTTTCTGGGTACAAAGAAAACCCACTGGACTTAAATAAGGAGACACTTTATTTAAAAAGACGATTACAGTAAGGAGAGAAAGACAATTGTGATAGGGAAAACTCTCAGACCATAGTAAGATTAGACATAAAGGGATTTTCTTTTATAGGAAAGAGTAAACAAGGCTACAAAGAACTAGGTACAAGGGAGTGGGATAGACAGGTAGAGAGGGAACAGTTGAGCAGGAAACATCTATGCTTAAGGTCAGCAATGGAAAAGAACGGAAAACAAACACCACATGTACTTGGTATTAAATTGGGACTATCTGAAGAACACACATGTGCACAGAGGGAAGTAATATTCACTGGAATTCAAGCAGGTGGGAGGAGAGGCAAAAACCTACCTAATGGGTACAATGAACACTATTAGTGTGGTGAGCACACTTATATCCGTGACTCAAGCACTCCAAAAGTGATCCATGTAACAAAAAACATTTGTATCCCCTTAATATTTTGAAAAAAGAAAACAACCTGCAATTTTGAAATTTCCAGTATTTTCTATGCCTCATGCTAATTTATTATACTTATGTATGTGCAAAAATGTGCTACATTAAGATTAATAGCTAATTTTTAAATATGTGCATATAAAATCTATCAGCATCAAAAAATGTCAAGTCTGTAAAGACACTGTCAAGAGAATGAGAAGACAAACCATGGAATGGGAGAAATATTTGCAAAAGACATATATATATATAAAGGCCTCCTATCCAAAGCATACAAAGAACTCTTAAAATGGAACAATAAGAAAACGAACAACCCAAGGTTTTAAACCAAAAATAAGCTAAAGACCTTAATGGACACCTCACTAAGCAACATATATTGATAGAAAATAAGCATATAAAAAGATAATTCCACATCATGTTTCAAATGCAAATTAACACAACATTATGTTACCACTATGCATTTACTAGAATAGCCAAAATCCAGAACAATGACAATACCAAATGCTCATGAGGACGTGGAGCAAAGGGATCCAGCCGCTTTGGGAGACAGGTTGGGCAGTTTCTTCCAAAACTAAACATACTCTTACCCTGCGACTCTGCAATTGCTCTCCTCATTATGTACCCAAAGAAATGGAAAACCTATATTCACAAAAAATCCTGCACATGGGTGTTCATAGTAGCTTTATTTACAATTGCCAAAACTTGGAAGCAACCAAGATATCCTTCAGTACATCAATGTATCAATAAACTGCAGTATGCCCACACGGTGAAACATAATTAATAGAAGAAATGTTAAGAAGAAATGATCTATCAAGGCATGAAAAGCCATGGGAGGAATCTTAAATGAATATTATTAAGTGAAAAGAGCCACTCTGAAAAGGCTACGTACTGTGTGATTTCAACTTGCCTTTCTGGAAAAGGCAAAACTATGGAGACAGTAAAAAGATAAATGATTACTAGGGCTTAGTGTGCAGGGGAGAGCGCAGAGGATTTTTAGGGTAGTGAAAATACTCTGTATGATACCATAATGGCTATGTCATTATAAATTTGATCAAATGGATAAAATGTATAGGAGTAAATTTTGATGTAAATTATGGACTCTAAGTAATAATGATATGTTAGTGTGGGTTCATCGATTATAACAAACATACCACCCTGGGAGGGAATATTGATAATGGTGAAGTCTATGCATGTATGTGGGCAAGGGGTATGCAGGAACTCTCTGTACCTTCTGCTCAATTTCGCTGATAACCAAAAACTGATGTAAAAAATAAACATTAACAAAAAAAGGCAAGGGAATAATAGGCACAGAATTTAGCATTTGATCATCTTTCCTTAGAGAAGGCAGGAGGCTGGAATAGGAAAAGAGCACACTGCTGATGCTAGGTTTGCTATGTATAATGTTTTAATCTTTAAATTCTTTGTTGTGCATGCTTATGTTGATAAAGATAAAAAAGAAAGAAGTTGGAGAAAAGGAAGAAAGAAGCACTTTTATGTACTGTTGTTAGGAATATATACAATTGAGGCCAATTTAGAAAGCAATTGGCCTACTCTACCAAAACTTAAAAGTGCACATACCTATTTACCCAAGAAATCCACACGTGGAAATTCATCTGGAAAATTGTTTCTCTTTGTATGCACATATATTGATACATGAATGCAAAGATAGGAGTACAATGATATTTATTGCAGCATTATTTGTAACAGCAAGACAATGCAGTCATCTAATTACCCATCAATAAAGAAAAGGTTAAATGAATTATAATATGTAATTCCTGTGGAATGCTTTGCAATTGTTAAACATACATTTCACATACGCAAATATAATTTTATTGAAAGGGAATTAGAAGATTAAAAAAAAACATTTATCCTCTTTACCTTGATGGTGATGAGTGGAGAGGGAGAAACGGAGATGTAAGTTTTTGTCTTGCATCCTTCTCTCCGTATACTTTGTATAACAAGAAAATGTGTTCTTTTATTAATTGGGCGATTTTTAAAGCATGCTTTTACTTGGCAAGAATCAATTCATTAGTATATTAATTATAGTTAGAAAAAGTATTGCCTACTTCTCAAATTGATTTGTACTCAAAATTATTTAATTCCCCTCATTCTACTGTCTTCCTCAAAGTCATATTCTTCTAATTGAAAAATACATTAAAAATTATGTCTAGTTTGTCAAGACCCATGATTCCTCTAGAGGAATTCTTCACATTGTTAATGTGTTCTGTCCATCTTCCTCTGGACGAGGTGATTTTGATGGGTTCATTAAGGTCCAATATCATAGGTCAGGTGGAAATTCGAGAACAAGAGCACATCGGGTTGTCCTATCAGGTTTTCACATGGCCTTCCCTAGCCTAGTCACTTGCCAGGGTGATATCTCTCTTTATAAAATTTTTTAATGGAATAAGGCAAGACTTCATCTCATTTGCTGGTGCTGAAGAATCCTGTGGAATATGACATAGTTCTCTAATTATCTCCAAAAGGTCTCTGGATCCATCTATTTCTCTTTGGCACTGTCCAAGCTTGTAGCATCTGATGCCTCTTCTCTAGTCTCCTGGTGCCCACACTGTAGCCAGAATCACCCATCTACAGGGCATCTCAAAGTACACCCCCACTTCCCTACCTCAAAACCAATGCTTCACAGGTGGAGACTTTCAGATCTGACTGCAAACCTCCTTTGCCTGCCTCAGTACCCATTCCACCCTCTCCTATCAATACTTGCTACACCAGATACCCTCCTGTTCCTCGAACATGCCCTCTCTCTCTCTCTATGCATGTTCTTTTCTCTTCTCTTTCCATCATGGTATGATAAAAAACACTTAGGTTTTGGGTGAATTGTACATGAATTCAAACTCCCGCTCTGCACATTCTGGCTAATTACTCAACAGAATTGATCTTTAATGTCTTCATCTGTAACATGAAATTAAAAATAATTGGATATCTGGGAAGATCAAACCAATTAATACATATAAATCATTTATTTTATGGCTATGTTAATAAGTACTTAATAATCAATATTTGTTTAATCAATTCATACCATAGCAAGCAATAATTCAAGGTATTTACTTCCTCAGCACCTACCTGTTTGCTGTTATTCCAAGCAATTCAATATCTCAATCGATTATTTACTACATTATTGGGTTGCATTACTGAGCTTGCCAAACACATGACTTAGATCACCATTATATACTTTTTGTATTCCCTCATAGTTTTTAGGAAATTGTTAATAAGAAAGTAACTAATTATGTGTCTATAAAAATCCACCCTTCACCACTGCTCACTGCATCATATTGCTCAGCTTTCTTTCTCATAGATTTTAGTTCTGAACATCATTTCAGATGAACTCTTTTGTTCAGTCTAATATGTTTATGAAAGTGATAAAACACGGTTTTAAATTGTACCATTTTAAATGTTCACCCTGCTAAGAAGGGAGACTAATTCTGATCCAATTTTCCTTGGGAACCATGTATCTTGCCAAGAAAGCATTTCTTAAAGAACACACGAATTCCCAAAATACCGGCTAACCCACTTCATGCAGCCACCACTCACAGCTGTTTATCCAGCCTGCAAGTGATCGCTGGCCCTGCAGACAGAGTGACTGACAAGACAACCTTGATTACTGACCTCCGGGCTCACAGCTCGACGACACTTGTGATACGCGTTGAACAAGTAATTACAACAGAGTATGGTAGACGTTAGGAGAAAGGGTGTCCCAGGTCCTTGGGAACATAGAGCAGGGGGAGGGGATCCACCTGAACAATTTGGGATTTAGGCCCCAATAGCCATTTCCTAAAAAATACTCCTCCAGAAAACCTGCTTACTGCAGTTAAGCTGTTCCAAATCCTGAAAAAGAAAAGATGATTTTTTTAAAAAATCCTTTAATCACTTGAAACACCATCTAATCTTCCCTGGAGCGCCTCGTAATTACAGCACATTTTCTCCCTCAATTGTCAATGACAAAGTCCTTTTGCAGGCCATCGCTGTCCTGTTGTTAGACCAGAATTCTTTTTTTTTTTTTTTAGACAAATCAGCCAAAAAAAAAAAAAAAAAGCCTTGCTACAGCTCTGATACTGGAGAAGGGACATTCTGCCTTGTCCAAGCTGTTGTCAGTGAAGTGCCAAACCCACAAAGGAGTAGTGAGCACAACTGCAATGGGAACTATTTAAGCAGAGACTGACAGTCGTTGTTCAAGGACAACAGGGAATGATGGATTTATCCACCGAGTGGCAAATTGAAAGAATGAGTGATCTCTGTTATCCACAATCCCAAATATTTAAAAGGAATATGGAATTATATACACATATATAAGACATGTGTGTGATGTGTACACACACACACATACACACACACACAGCAATAACAGAGGCACAGACAGACATTGTAAGAGTCCAGAGGAGCAAAAGATTAATTTCATTTCCACTTTATGGAAAATAGGAAAATCTTTATGGAAAAGGCAGCAATTGAGTTGTACTTACAAGTATGAAAAAACTTGTAGTCTCGAAGTTGTATAAATAGCATTTAAGTGCAGAGAATATCAGGGACCATCCGCAAAGTCACAGAACAGGAAAGTACAGAAAATGCTAAGATCCTCCCGGTCCCTTGTCGCTGGAGCAGAAACTAATGAGAAGTGTTGATTGAGATAAACACAGAAGAAAAATTTAATTTTTCAAGTGACCCAAGTAAGGAACAAGACTTTGTGATTTTAATCCATTGTTCCTTCAAAAGAATCTGATTCACATTCTATCATGATCTCTTCCGAAGAACATCCCTTTGGTCTGGAATGAAAACATATTAACATATATATATTTCTATATTGAAATGACTTTTTCTTCATGAGATTGAGGACTTGGAACTCGCCCAGAAATTCATTCTGGACACGTGATATATATATATATATCCACATGTGTTTTCATTCATCATTAGAGAAGACCTGATACATGATATTGTCCACAGTCCTTTTTAGCATCTGGGATGGACCAGAGCCAAAGTGGCTTATGACCAGAAGGGACAGGTCCCCTCATCAGAACCTATCTGCCAGTAAAACTGCTGGCATGATTCTGGATGCAGTGCTGAGCTCCAGAGGACATCACAGATTTCCACTCTGAGCTGCTTTCCTGGAAGAGGATCCCAATCACCAGCTACAAGTTATTGCTGGTAATTTACCAACAACGTCAGCAGGCCTGCCTGAAAAATGTTTTAAAAATGGAGATCTATTTCCTGGAGTATCTAAGATCAGCTGTGTTGGTTTATCGCACTTGATCTACTATGACTGAATGGGACCTCTGAGAATTTTAGGAACCAAGTTGTTCATCTAGAAATATGTGACATCTTATTCAATAATCATTAAATATCATGTCCTAGAGCGACTATGAAAAAATGTTTAATTCTTTGATAACAGATTAATGAAAGAAAACCCAAAGGTGGAACCCAGAACATAAAGATTTGGACTCCTCCTCCAAATGGCAAATGCAAATTTGCTTTGCAATGCTTTGAAAACCAGCCCAGCGCGGTGACTCACACCTGTAATCCCAGCACTTTGGGGGACTGAGGAGGGAGGATCGCTTGAGGACAGGAGTTCGAGAATAGATGGCAACTATAATTCACTTAATTCATCCAAAATACATTTACTGCAGTATTGTTTTACACACCGGAAGTACAACTGTACAAATAAACAGCAGAAATGCCCCTGTCCTTACGGAGCGTACCTTATGAACAATAAATAAACCAGGCCAATGAAGAGTAGGTCAGATGGTGATCATAGTTATGGAGAAATAGAAAACAAAGGAGGACAAAGAGTGTCCAGGCAAAGGGGTTGGGGGAGGGTCTTACAATTTCCGTTTCACATAGGGTTGTAAGGCCAGGCTTTGCCGATTAGATGATGCGTGAGCAGAAGACTGAAGGAGCTGAGCAACGAAGTCAAATTATCCATAGAGAGAGGATTCCTGGCAGAGGAAACAGCACAATCAGACATCCCAAGTGAGAATGTGTTCGGCATGTTCAACAAACAGCCAGGAGACTAGTTTGGCCTGAATAGGATGAAAAGGAAGGAGAGTTGAAGGAGGTGAGATCAGCGAGGCTGCAGGTGACCCAGCTCACCTAGGCCCCTGCAGACCATTGCACCAATTTGGCCTTTGCTCTGAGTGAGATGGGAGATCACCAAGGAGGTTAATGCAGAAGAGAGACAGGGTCCCATCTGTGCTTTGAAAGGACATCTCTGTCCACTGTTCTGGGTGGGGTCAGGTAACAGAAAGAACAGAAACAGGGAGGCCAGTGAGGAAGCCATTGCAACCAGGCAAGTGAAGGGTGATGGCTTGAGGCAGGCAGCCAGGGAGGCATGGAAAGAATTAGCTGGATTCTGTGTATGTTGATGGCAAGGATTTGCGGAAGATTGCCTGTGAGTTGTGGCATAAGAGAATCATCATGAATGGCTCTGTCTTAAGGATGGAGTTGCCATTAGCTGACATGAGGAAGTCTGGCAATGTGGCATCTTTCGTGGTTTGAGGCATGTCAAGTGAGAAGTTCCATTAAACATTAAAATGCAGACATTAGGCAGGCAGAAGGAAGGAGGCATTTAAAGCTGGAGGGTGAGTTCACAGCCAGAGATGTCACGCTGCTCATCAGGAATCTGGGGTGGGATAAATCATCCAGGGAATCAGTGTAGACAAAGAAGAGAGAACCTACTAAGCTGAAGAAGCCCCAAAGCATATATTATTACAGCATTAACTGTGCAATCTCAGTCTTTTTGTTTTAAGACTATATTTATTATTTTTGGTTTGTGTGTCTTATGACTGTATGGACTGTCCTCTTATGTAGACATGATTGATGCCAACAACTCCTGGCTGATTCATTCATTTAATACAGACTCTTGAGCACCTACAATGTGCAATACTTTCTATTCCTCCACCAAAGCATCTCTCCATTTTCTCTAAAACTTTTGAGCAAAGGTGAGATAATGGACATAGGTAAGGGCTCGTTCTTCTCACAGTCAATCCCTTAATGGATCCATCTTTTGTACTGGCCCAGTGCGTAATTGTCAGTTTGTAGGTGAACAATGACCACACCTTGGCAGGTGAGGCACAAAACCCCAAATAATAACACAAAGAACAAGTCATAGATGAGATAAAGACTGATCCGGAAAACCCAAGAGCCTGCCTGCCCATTCCTTCAGCGGGGTGCTACAGCAGGCTGATTTTCTTTAGACTCTGGAAACATTAGTTCAATAAATTACTTCTATTCATTAAAGTAATTATAAATTCATGACTGTAATTTTAAAGTCATCCTTTTTTTGGACCTTCTGCTCCAATGACATCTGAGTGCTATTGATTATAAATGTCAAATTAAATTTCTAGGCATATTTTCCTTGTGTTGGGATCAATACATAACTGAAAGAGCTTCTTTGATAGGACATTGAAAGTTATTCCTCATCCATGCATGTGACATTTTGGCAGTTTCCCCCCCCCCCTGAATATTTCAGTTAGATATTGGCAGCTTTCACTTCCTGGGTGCTACAGGGAAATACGGTCTGGCTTTATAAACCTGAACTTCCAGACTATGAAAAATAGATGTAAGATCTTGAATCATATGCATATTAACTTAACTTTGAACAAACCCAAATTTATGAAAGCTGATTAAGTTGCTGCAACTGTGTTATTTATTGATCTTTTCAAAAAGTATTCCTAGTTTTTCAAAATAATTTAGCATAGAATTCCTTCCCTCATCTATAAATGCATTACTTACAGTTTTTTAAAGACTCATATTTTGCTCAGATTTTTAAGGAAAGTCTTTTCAATGATTCATAGAGTTTAAAAAGTTTAGAAAAATTGATTTGCTTAAAACATTACTTTCATATTCTAGTCATTTGTTCATTTATTCATTTATTGATGCAATCATTTCGGGAAATATAATTGTGAGTCTACTATACTCTAGACTTGGAGTTAGCCAGGCATGGGAGTTGGATGTACAGACCTAACCCTCCCCACACCACTAGTAGTGGTGAGGCCAAAGTAGACTGGAAAACAACGTTGTCTATAGTGGATGTTCACGTTGTTTGCCAATGGCTATCTAATGTAAACCCCTCATCTTCTTCCTCTGTGAAATCCCTAATAAGGTCTGCATTTCTATCTCAGATGTTTGAGTGAATTTCTTTGAAGACAACAAAAGAGTTGCCAAGTTCTTTGTCCAAGGTTAGCATGGGCTAGACACGGAGGCATGGTGCACATATACAGAAGCTGGAATAGCAGAGACGACTCACGCTCCTTTGCCCTCTATAAAACACTTCTCATGTGAAAACGTCAGTGGCTGCAGACATAGAGTTCTATTTCCAAATATATTCCATTCCTTTATGGTAGGGTGTGCTGCCTTATCTGTAACTCCAGATGCCTAGTTTGGTGTCTGGCCCTCAGCCTAATCCCATAGATAATTAATGAATACTCACTGGCAGGGTGATTATTCCTGAATATTTCTCTGCTTTCTACCTAAAAAGTAGCAGGACATGTCGCTAGACTTACAGCCGGTGCTGACGTGAGACAGAATTGTGAGGTAGGACACAAGCCAACATAAGTGTTTGCTTCAGGCACTGAGGCTAAGAGAAGACAGACCTGAGTCCCTCTGTGGGCCATTCTGGTGCCATGGTATGTGCAGACTCTCCCTGAGACTTACCAGAGAGACACACAGGAAACCCGAGGCTGATGTGACTAAGGTGATGACACCAACTGAGCATAACAACAACTGGTACTTCTTGAAGAAAAATAAAGAAAAAGGAAGACACCACTTCATTTTCTTCTTCCATCCACTGTAACCTTCTCCCTTCTCCCATTCTGTAGTACTTTGAGTTTTCCCTTTCTAATGAGGCAGCAGGCATGAAGGACAGACGTGAGCCTGTGCTTGTCAGAAATCAGTGTGGAGGAAAAATAAATAAATTCTAATAAACAGCCCTGGCTTGTGTTCTCATCAAAAAAACAGAGACAAAAATAATGTTTGGAATGCCTTTTGTTAAAGTGGTATGTCACCATTTTCAAAGACTTCAAATACTTTTAAATTAAATTTCCACGGTGGCCTCTTGGGGTAGAAAGAGGCAGAATATTGTATTAATAATGAAAAGAATATGGAATTGGATTCAAAAGAGGCAGAGGGTACGTGCTAGCTGACCACACACCAGCTGTGGGGCCTTCAATTCTTTTAAACCTCATCTTTACCAGCTAGAAAATAGAAATTAAAAGGAGCATTTCTTTGTAGTGTAAAAAGTAAGAAACTTCTAAAATCCATAAAAATGTTTACTAGATATTCATTCCTTAAAAAATATTTATGGAATACCTACTGTGTGCTAAGCACTATTCTTGGCCCTGAGACAGAGCGGTAAATAATGAAATCAAAATCTTTGTGTGCATACGTGCATATGTGTGTGTAGATAAACAAGCAAAATGTATAGTATATGATATGTCAGATGTATAAGTCTTATGGAGAAAAACAAAGCAAGGATTTTGGAGCTAGAGTGCTGGAGGAGGGGAGGGAGCTACAACTGTATATAGGGCGAACGTCTCTTGAAGAAAGGACAGTTGGGAAAAGACCCTGCCAGGAAAAGGGAACAGCAAGGGCAAAATCCCTGTGAGGATATTTGAGGCACAGCAAGAAGTTTTGTGTGTTTGGAGCAGAGGGACTGAGGGAGAGCAGACTAGGAACATCACGGGGCCCAACCTTGTAGGGGTTTATGGGCAATTATAAGAACTGCAGCTTTAACTCCGAGACGGGAAGGCACTGGAGAGAGGATATACATGATGGGACATGTGGATTGATTCATTTTTCTCCATTTTGCTGCTTAAAAAATTGAGGCTCAGGGAAGTTGAGAAATTTCCAAAGATTATGTGTTGAACTTGGGATTGAACCCAAAACTTCCGGTCACTGAGAGGAAATGAACGCTGTGGATGGGAATCCGCTCCAGGCAGGAAGGAGGCATAACAATGCTCCTGTCACCAAGACCCTTCGGAATGGCTGTGCCAATGTCACCTGGGAGCCCGTCTATAAGAATTACACCCCAGTGTGCAGGGAGCAGCCCAGAGGGCTGGCTCTGCCCTCACAGAGTCCCATCACGCCATTGTACGCCTCCCAAATGGGCAATCTAGCCACTAACAGCATCTTACTTCCCTGCTCAGTTCTGCATTATGGAAAGGGCAAGCTATTTCTCGGTACTTAAGGCCTAGTATTTCAAAGAGTGGTAACTATAGTTTCTAACACCCTGCCAGGAAGGCATTTCTAAAGCGGCTATCAAAAATACATATTCATTTAGTTATTGAGAATGTAAAGCAATACCTTCCTTCCGCCGTGGGGAATATCATTTTTTTCCAGCAGCAATTTGTTCATAAAAGAGCAATATTTGTGCCAAGAACTCCAGTGAAACAAATGTCCTTCTTGATGGGAAGTAGCCACACTAATTCGCAGCTGTAAAATAAGAATTTCAGATTCACCTTTCTGTGATTTGGCATTTGCAACTTCTACATAATTTCACTCTTGTTGAGCTACATGAAAGGACTCACTGGCTAACGCTACGCGCTGAAATACCAGGCCGGTGTTCTGAAATTTCCACCGTATCTTTCAAAGGTGCTTATTTCTGGAGTGTGCTGTTAGGCATCCGTTCCTTGTGCTTTCTTTGAAATGTCACCCTTGTTCTGTCAAAGGCTCCTGTCTGTGTGTCTGATGAGCTTTGCAAGTGCCTGACAGGAAATTGTCAGAAAAAAGCTATAAAGGGAGACGCCTTTTGTCTCTAAGTGGAGGAGACGGTGATTTTTGGACAGCACAGATTGGCTGAACAAATGCTAGGCGAGTTCACCAGCTCTTCTGAAAAGCGTGAAGATAATGCCAGGGCGTTGAGCAGTTTCCTAGTTCCAGGGCCCTCCTGTGATTCTCTCAGCGCTACCTCCATCAGGCAACTCCAGATAAGCTTTCTAGAACTTTCCAAGACTCCCCACAGCTTGATGGCTCCTCAAACGTGCACAGTTTTTGTGCCAACATAAATTTTTTTGTTTTATTTAGATACCTATTTTTACCTGAGGGAAGATGCTGTTTTTGAAATAGTACCCAACTTAAAAGGTGTCTTCATCTGGAACACTATTCAGGGAAATGTGTGAAACCCCGCTAGGGAAGACAATGCCATTCCTAAGTCTTGTCAGATAATTGTGACCAGTGTCTTCCCAGAACACAGAGTGAACGAGAGTGAGACTTCCCAAGTTCCCACATTTTCATGGACCTACCGGTTTGTTAGAAATGTACTTAGTTCCAGCTTTAGAAACACAATGAGCAAAGACTCTGCTGCACGAATGACTAAATGTCAAACAGCAGAGAATTGCTTGAAGTATCCATATCAGTCTCAATATAAGAATATGGTTAGGGGTGGGCACAGTGGCTCACACTTGTCAACCTAGCATTTTGGGAGGCCCAGGGGGGAGGATTGCTTGAGGTCAGGAGTTCAAGACCAAGCTGAGCAAGACTGAGACCCTATCTCTATTGAAAAAAATAGAAAAATTAGCCAGGCATGGTGGTACATGTCTGCAGTCCCAGCTACTTAGAAAGCTGATGCAGAAGATCACTTGAGCCCAGGAGTTTGAGGTTGCAGTGAGCTATGATGATGCCACTGCACTGTAGCCTGGGTGACAAAGTGAGACCCTGTCTCAAAAAAAGAAGAAGAAGAAAAAAAAAAAAGAATATGATTAGTGTGGAGAAACCACTGTGGGAAAATGAAACAGGAGGATATACAAAATGCAGGCTTCAGATCTCTTCTCTGTCTATACCACTAAGCAGGAGATTTTAGTTTCCTTGTCAGTAAGATCAACTCACAGATTGGTTCCCTGATCAACCAATTTAAAACTGTTCCTCCCAACACACCCTATTGTTCATTTTACATCACAGCACTTTTTACCAACTGACTAATTACAGATTAACTTGTTTGTTTATTGCTTGTCCTTCACTGTCCCTTAGAATGTAAATTCCACGAGGGCAGAGACACTTTTTGTTCATGGTGCTATTTCCCACTCCAGGAATACTTAATAGATGTTCAATAAACATTTGTTGAATAAACAGATGAATGAATGGATAAATGAATGAACAGATGCTTGAAAATCATAAAATTGCTTCTTGGGAAACATACTCTAATTCAAAATCTTTGCAATCTCAACAATCATTCCTCTGTTGAAATCCTTAAGCGGTGGTGTTATCAGTAAACCTCTCTTTGCTGGACGCTGAAGGACAATTACTGTCAAAAATTTCTCTTGGTTTGAAATATTGGTTCCTATTCTGTTAAACAGAAAAAAAACTCTTACCTAAAGTCACAGTATCTTCTTTAATAATTTCTATATCTTCATTCTATATCCATGCACAAGTTTTGGCTTTCAAAGGAGCAAAATCTGGAGGTCAAGACCTTTACCAGGCATGGAAGCTTTTAGCAGCTAGGGAGAGGAAAACAGAGGCTCCTCTTCCTGACATTGCTGATATTTCTTCTTGCAGAGGCTCCTCTGGCTGACTCCAAGGGCACAGTGCGAAGCTGAGCTTAAATTGCCCTTGCTAGGGTTGGCGTTTCTTACTACTGTCTTATGCTTTTTAGCCACTACCAGTTTAGTTTTATGTATTTTAATTAGTGCTCTCTCTCTCTTTTTGTTTTATTTATTTACTTACTTATTTACTTTTTACGTATTTATTTTTTGCTAGAGCCCAAAAGCGGCTTACTTAGAGGGAAAAATTTTAAAGCTAACAAATAGACCCTCGTCCATAAATGACTGGCATAGCTCAATGCAGCCAGGTCTTCTTAATTGCCACCAGGAGCTCTCGATTTTATCAATATGCCTGAGTCCAGAGAAACTTTCGTTATATGTCTTTTTATGAATGCATCCTTTATTTTAATAAAGTTTCACTTTCAATGGGTGGTTTTAATATTTTTTAAATTATTAATCTAAACTATGCTTACAATAACAAAGAAAAAAAATCCAAAAATACAAAAAAAAAAAAAGAGAGAGAGAAAATAAATGATCTCTCTCCACCCTTTCCGTTCCCAGCACCATTCCTAACCCAATGAGCCATTTGTTACATGCATTTTTTTTCCCCAAACCATAGCTCTTAAAAAGGAAATGAATAAACTCTATGCAGTGCTCTTCTTTCCCAGGGGTGGGAGAATGTGGTCCTTCAGGGCATGGCAGAACGCTGACATTCATTCATTTACTTAACACACGGTATTGAGCATCTGAAATGTGTCTAGCATTGCGATTAGAAGTTGGTGATACAAGTAGGGTGTTCTTAGTAAGGGATCTTTGTCTTCTGTCTGTGTAGATGGGGCACTGGGACAGCAGCCTACCATGGTGGTAAGTAGGAGAGACAAAGAGTCATCCTGGGAGAGACACAGGGAGAAGAGCTGGGAAAAGATCAGATAGTTGGAGCAGGACTGAAATTCCATTGAGATGCCAGAGCACAAGGTAGCTAAGATCAAAAGTGATGTCTCTTGATCAAAAGTGATGTCTGCATTTCTCAGCATCAGCCAGACTATTTTGAATTCAAGTGGCGTGATTTTCCTGATGGTCAGAAGTAACTCCTGGCCTCAGCCTTCTTCCAGTTCCTCTGAGATCTCTGAAAAAGCCTGGCAGTGATATGCAAATTGTCATCTCCAATTACGTATAAATAATGCTGTCACTGAGGAACAGAACTCACAGCAAAATCTAATTATTGGACAGATATTTGGACAGGGATCACTTTCTTAGCATCCTCCACTCTCACCACTAAACACATAATGGGAGAAAGAGGCAGGCATGGCATTTTCTCTCTGTGTGTTGCAGATGCTTCAATTCAGAAGTTGAACAAAACAGATGAGTCAATTTACATCTACCTTTTTTCTTTTCTACCTCTCCAAGAAAAAAAAATGATGCTTCTAGAAACTGACATCCGCTCTGAAAGACACAAAATAAGAGCTTGCTTGTCCTATTACGTATGAATCTAAGTGTAATCCTCTGGGTTAGTCTGGAAAGCTAAGTCAAATATTACAAGGGACCCTTAGATTGGGAAGGGAGACAGAAACAAATACAACACAAACATATTAAAGGGAGGTAATTAAATGCAAACAAACACGATTACAGTTTCCTCCTAAGGAAATATAATTAGATTGCCAAGTAGATTGCGTTTGGATTATTTGGATTAAGTGTTGCGTTCTTGAAAGCTTAGTGACTATTCCCGGCATTTCATTACCTTGGAAACCACAAGTTTCCACCGTTATAGGCTATGCAGATTCTCTCACAGGCTTTGGGCATTTTTCTACTGTGCTTTTTTTTCTAAGGCTGGGAATCACAGCAGTTGAAAATGGGACATTGGAAAGAAGAGTGAAGATGAAGGTCAAAGAGTTCTGGCTAATTTAGAAAACCTGTACAAGGAGTGGCATTATCACAACCTCCAAATGCACACCTTGAGCCCTGCAACCAAGCAGCGTGAACAGACATTCTTGCTCAGAAAGTGATTCTGAGTATTTAGTGAGCTATACAGCTGTCCTGCAATAATTAACTCACGACCTTTCTTTTGCTCTAATTTTTGTCCACTTTTCAGCCCATGAGACCTTGAGAAATAACCTGCATTTACCATGTTGTTAGCTTCACGCTGAGTTAAAAGTCACCTCCCAGGAGGGAACACTCCTGAGATTTCACCTGTGTCTTATTAATAAAGTTTTTCATTTACAGAAAGAAATTCAGGCACCTAAATAAGAAAACATGCTGCATAGACAATCAGAGATGAAAAGGAGAAGGCCATGAAGGTAAAAGTGACAGAGATCCATCAGGAAACGCACAAACAAAATGAGTGACCATTGATTTCCTGGCTGAACTAGCCGTTCCTACCTAAGAGTTGGTGGCTCCATTGCAGCATGAGGCTGATGGTGTCAAGGACCACATCTGTCAAATACGTGAACATACAGAGACACCCTGGGTGCAGACATCCTGACTTAATTGCTTTGATCTAAGCGGGGAGTGTCCTTGACTCTCCCTGGACTGATTTATGTAGCTGGCATGCCTTGGGAGAGAAGGCAGCCTCTCTTCTTAGCAGGGCTGTTCCTCTGCAGAATTCTGACTTGAAGAAATTGAGTTTGCATCCCACTCTGCTTCCCTCATAAGTTGGTATTTTTCTTTCATTTTTTAATTGACCTGCCACTTCAGGAAGGAGTCTCATGTGTTGGCCACAAGGTACAGGTACCCAGAGCTTTCTCTGCAAGGGCTCAGGAAAGTCTGATCATGCCAGAGGGAGCCCTGAGATTTGAACTGACCACACGGTTCACAGTCCTGAACCTGCAACTCCAACTTCCTCTTCTGCATCTGTTTCTCCACCGTGTTCACTAAGTGAACTTAACTAATTAGTTTAATGGAATCTAATCACTTTTAATGAGAATGTGTAAAACCCGATGGCATATTAGCAGTTTTACTGGAAGTTTACCTTAATCCCAGTATGGTGTTTTCAGAATTGTGGAAAACAATTGGATTAAGGGGGCGATAGTTGGAGTAAGAAGTCTTTGGTCACCAGAATGGGGAGCTCTGAGCTGTCTGAGGAAGGTTCAAAATTGAACCAGTCAAAAGAACAGCCTAATGTAGGGTTTTATACCAGGGGTCAGCAATTTTTTTTTTTTATAAAGGGGCAGATAGTAAATATTTTAGGCTTTGCAAGCTGTATGATTCCTGTTGCAACCACTCGACTCTGTTATTGCAGCGCGAAAGCAGCCTTAGGCAACATATAAGAAATGGGAGTGGTTGTGTTCCAATAAAAGTGTTTTTATAGAAACAGGCAGTGGCCCAGACTTGGCCCACAGGCCATAGTTTGTTTGCCGACCTTTGCTTTGTACTAATAAAAGGACGGCACCGGTTACCCACCTGCCCCATGTGAGAGATTTAACATCCAGGCACTTGGAAGGAAATACTTGCTTGAGAGAAGAGACTCATGTCTGTGCATGTATGTGTGCATATATACATTTATATGCATACATGCAAACATGTATGCGCATAAATACATATGTGAAACCGATAAAACCTCATTTACACGACCGTTTAAATTAAAATCTTTTTATCTATAGTGGATTTGTGCTGTGTCAATTTAGCTAAGCTAAAACTATGTTTCCCCGAAGCCTCTTTGCACATTTCTGGGTTAGCATGATCCAGAAGTAGAATTTTGATATGAGTTTTGGAAGAAGGCAGGCTTGAAGCAACAACCAATATTTTTTCTACTCTCAAGTTCAGTGTGGGGCACCAGGTGCCCTTGCAGCTCATGCATGTTGTTGCTTGATGTTGCTGGTGTGAGGCAGTCACTGGGCTCTCAGCTCCTGTTGCTCCTGCCAGACCTCCTCCTCCAATTGCTCTGAAGCCTGGCCAGGTTCGTGCACAGCTCTTACGTAGAAAGACAACAGCTTCTTCTGTAGCAGGTCACTCATACCAAAGAAGTTGGGGCCCTGGAGGTGGTGAGGGGCAGATGCAGATTCCAGCTCCTTGGAAGTTTCCGTTCATCCCACTTTGCCCACTTTCCAACCATCTCTCTTTCCTGACTGTCCATCCTGCTGACTTCAGGCCCCACGTGGATGTAGGAATAATTGTCTTACATGGACTGCTTGTGTAATCAGTCCCCTATTCTATATCAGCCATGGTGATTTTACTTTTCTGATCAAACCCTAACCCAACCTAAGAAATTTCTCATTCACAGAAAGGAGATCTAAAGGATTAACAGTGGAAAGTACTAGGTTTTCAAACAGTGATACCAATTTCTCTTTTGTGAAGGTCACACTATTCCATTCAACCCTGAGATTCTATAAATGCTGGATTCTATAATGACAATGACCTGTTTGTTCACAGGGCATGGGCTCTGATTTATTATCCTCTTCTGTAGGATCAATGATACACATCAGAAAGGTGGCTGGCGGGGGACCAGTGTAGCCGCCACTTGCCCCCACACTAAGCAAAGTCATCTGGCCCTTAGAGGAATTGAACCCACATTACTGACCTCAATTAGCACCCGACTTTAACCAATTGAAGAAATAAAAGCTGTAATTAATTCAACTGTCCTCTTCCTAGTCATTACCAATTACAATATTCTATCCATATTTAGCTTCTGAAACCCAAAAGTTCATGCTCCTGTGCAAACTGCATTGGAAGGTATAATATCCCAAGGTTGTCACTAACACAAGTTGAATGATTGTAGGATACCATACTTTTAACTGCTTCATAATAGCCCTATTCTCAAACCTTTGTGGGTTAGATAAAAAAGGACTTCCAGAGAAGTGAATTCATAGCTTTTTAGTTGATGAGAATCTATGTTCACTGCCTCCCATTCCAAACCTCCTTACCCTACTTGGTTTCTTGGAAAAGGAAAACATCCTTTCAGTTACATTTTGCTGAGTTAATTTTGTTGTCAGTAATAAATTTCAGTATAAATTATACGCAAGTTTCATTCATCTCAGTCATTGGACCAGTTGGATTGTTTCACACATTCTGGTCTTCTTAATTTCAACTTTGACAGCATTTAGAAGACAGAGCGAACTGTCTTATTGTAAGTAATAATCCTTCCTACTACCTAATTGTTTCTGCTGGTTATAGCTGTTTGTCTCCTAGACTCCAGGCATTGATTCTAGAAGACTTTCAACAAGTACCCCACACACATGCTTCTTGATGGATGGGCTCATTTGTGTTTGTTTCTGGTGTCTTATAGACAACCTGAGATAAGAACTAGATTTTAATGGATAAAGGTAACAGGAGAAAGATTGTTTGCTATTTCTAAAGTTTCTTTTTCCATTTTGGCTCACGTAACACTATGTGTCTCTATTAAAACCAGCAGTGCTTTCGGTTGCAAACCTTTGAGAGATTCATTTCATAGATGCAGACAAATGGGTGCCAGTCCGGAGAGTGTGCGGAATGACGTGGTTTATGTGTCAACTGTTGTAGTTTTAGAAATGCGTTTTTCATAGTGTGATAGTCTGATAATGGCCCTCAAAGATACCAGGTCCTGATCTCTGGAACCTGTATATATTACCGTATTTGAACAACAACAAAAAGGGTCTTTGCAGATGTAATTAAGTTAAAGATCTTGAAATTGGGAGATTTTCCAGGATTATCTGTGTGGACCTTAAATGCAATCACAAGTATCCTTATAAGAGAGAGAGAGAGAGAGAGAGGAAATTAAGACATGTAGAGGAAAAGAGACTGTGAAGATGAAGGTGGAGACTGCAGTGATACAACCACAAACTGAGAAATGCTGCAGCCACCAGCAACGGGAAGAGGCCTGGGACAGATTCTGCTCTGGAGCCTCTAGAGAGGACACAGCTCTGCCAACACCCTGATTCTGGCCCAGTGGCTCTGATCTCAGATTCTGGCCTCCAGAACTGCAAAGCAATAAATCTCTGTTGTTTTAAGCCATAAAGTTTGTGGTGAGTTGTTAAAACAGCCACAGGAAACTAATTTTATATCGGATCAACTCCCCATAGCAGAAGGGCATCTCCTCCCAACCCAGGAGAGCAAAATCTCCACTGAAAAGATTCTGTTTGGTCCTCGGGGACACAGGTTGTTCTCCTTAGGAAGCTAAGGCAACATGCATTCATTTTTCCCATTTTTGCATGTCTGGAATCCCAACAAAGACATTTTTTATGTTAACTCCTCCCTTGGACAGATACTGAAGGATGAGGCCCCCAAAACTTCCTGACTCCAAGGCCAAACCCTTCAATACCAGCTATTATTTTTAGGATATAGTAGTGATAATGGATTTCTGGTATAAAGATAACAGAATAAAGAGGTTTCAACCTCTTTCTTCTCTGAAATAGTTCCCAAGCAAAAAGGAAAAGTAGAATAGAAACACCACATTTGCTATAAATTAGTTGATTTCCATGTAGTAAGAAGGGCAGTCCAAGGCTGGAAAGCCCACATGGGTGTGTGGCAAGAGGTCAAGACACCTGGGGCTGCAGAGCTCAGGGAAGGTTTGCAGAGCTCAGTGTTCTAAACTAGGTAGCAAACGTTCAGGAGCAAACCCAACAATCTCATTTTGGAAATAAATAGTTCAAAGTATGAGCTTATGAGTAGTTTTTCATTTGGCGCTGGAGAAAGTGGGGAAAACGAGCTATATCAACAAGCAGTGTTTACAGCAAGAGGTTTGCAGGTAAGCTAGTGTGGAGAAAATGAAGTCTGTATTTGGAGCAGCATTGCAGCAGCTGAGCTCTGTTGCATGGGATGAGCGAAGTTAAATGTTTTGCACATAAAACTCTGTCATTGGCTGGGCGTGGTGGCTCATGCCTGTAGTCCCAGCTACTCGGGAGGCTGAGGCAGTAGGATCGCTTAAGCCCAGGAGTTTGAGGTTGCTGTGAGCTAGGCTGACGCCCCGGCACTCTAGCCCGGGCAACAGAGTGAGACTCTGTCTCAAAAAAAAAAAAAAAAAAAGAAAAGAAAACAAGCCTGTCATGAAGGACTTCACTTGAGATCAAGGAAAACTCCTTGATTTTTCTCAGAATAGTGATCATCTCAGAAGAGTGGCCAAACATCTCCATACCTGAAATAGTTAAGCTAGGAAGAACACATCTCATTCAATCAAACATAAAATAATTAAAAACATGACTCCAACAAAGAATTATGCAAAGAAAGTCTATGCCATCTAATGCAATATTGTTAAAAAGAAAAAAAAATTAAAAAGCATAAAATAAAATACAATGACAATGTAGACACTAAAAAGTTTTTAAAAGGGTCAAAAGTCAGGGAAAAATAAATGTCAGATAACAAATACTTGTGTTGCCATAGAGCAGATAAAAATCCTTAAAACTCATAGCAATTAAATCAAAAAAGTTCTGAAATAATCACCTTTTAAAAAGACCTGCCAAGAGCAGAAACACTGGAGTTGACAGAAACTTCAGGAAGAGAACATTGGGAGATGAAAAATGAGCTGGTGGAAAAGGAAAGAAGTGAAAGAAAATATAACACTGTCATGGAAATGAGGATCCTTTTGGGAACTGGAGAAGAGACACATGCAGCAAAGTACACAGTGGACAGAATTGACCCATGTGACAAAACTGAAATGGGAAGGATTGAAAAGGGTTAGAGGAAAAAGATAAATTTGGAAAATATAGGCTAGTCAATATATTCAAAATTATTGTTCCTTAAAATATAAATGTATAGTGGATCAGAAAAAATATTCAAAGCTATAAGTAAAAAAAATCCAGGTATAACAGCAACAACAATTTATTGACTATCTCCTATATGCCAGGCAGTTCTACACACTGGGAACACAACAGCGTGGGATAGATGAAGCCCCACCCACCATCCACCATCCAGCTCACATTCAGAAAGGGGACCTGAGGCAGGGTGTATTATGTTAAAGAAAAAAGATACAGGATGCTGATCATCCAGATATATGTTAATGAAGTCACTGATTGGAAAGCTCAGTAAAGAGTATGCAGGCAAAAAGATTGTTACCAATAAAAGGAAATGCAATCACAATAAAGAGTATGCAGGCAAAAAGATTGTTACCAATAAAAGGAAATGCAATCACATGGGCCTACACACAAAAATATAAAATGAAGCATTGCCTGCTAACTCTTCAAAGACAGCAAGGGTGAACTGAGAACCTTATGCCTAGCCAATGCCAAAAACACTCATTTAATAAGCAAGAATTAGGGAACTATAATTTTTTTATTGAGAAGCTTTTCGAACGCTGACTTTAGTCAATGAAGAGATGAAAGCAGGAACTATTGCAAGAGGACCAGTGATAGGCATGAAACCATGTGGCTAAAATGGCAACAGAAAATAGTGGCCCAAGAACAGAATGTAAGAGTGATATACAATAAATACATAAAAATAAAACAACTAATAAAAATTGGAAGGGGAAGTGGTGAGAAATGGAAGAGATTATAAATATGGAAAACAAAATATGTAAGTTAAAGCTGATAAGTCAAGGAATAGATATAACATTGTATTTAAAGACACAAATTTAATTATTAGAAAAACTAAGAAAAAATAACAAGTCAGGTGGTAGAGGGGAAAAAAAGAGTTGTACAAGTGGAAATATTTTAATGTCATATTTGCTTCTAATGGGTATACCAATACTACATAAAGAAATATAATACATGAATGTTCTAAATGTCTACACTAAAAGGACTAAAAAACAGAAAACTAACTTTTTAAATGATTCTAGGGAACAAACACACACACACAATTAAGCAAAGCAAATTTTTACCATACAGAGAAAATTATTTAAAAAGAAAAAGTTAATTAAAAATGTATAAAATAAAATGGGACACAATTGTATGCTAGCAATGTACACAAATGGCATAAGATCACCTAATGGAAATTTTTAAGCTCTCAGATCTGATCACAAAGCAATATGGAACTATATGTTGCATACAACAGACATATCTAAAAGAAATTAGCTTAGAAAATCTGAAAATTTTAAAAGAGCCAGCAATGGCATACCAAGGAAATGCAATAAAATTAAAGCAAATTATAGGTTCTTTCTATTAGAAAATATTTAATTCGGACATAAAAGTATTAAATGAAACAAAATTACTTTGGAATAATCAACATTAAAGATAAGACAATGATGAATTACTACTAACAAAAAATAGAAAAAGAGCCAATAAAGTATAAAAATTATAGTAAATGTTTTTGTAAATAAATAGAAATATATTAGTCACAGGAGAATTTAATTCACATTCTTTTGACCCAGGACAGATGAAGTAGATAAAAATAAGTATGGATATAGAAAATCTAATGGCACAGATATAGCTAATTAAAATTTATTAAGCTTTATAATTTGAAAACAGAAATAAACCTTCTTGTCAATCACAGAATATGACTATTAATATATATGTGGCCTCAAAGAAAATCACAGCAAATTCCCCCATATATAAATACTATGAATAGCATTCTTTGATAACAATGTTATAAAACTAAAAATTAATATTACAAATTGAACATGAAATGACACTTCCAATGGGAAAGTGTAATAATCTCTTAAATAAACTTTGAGTTAGATTGGAAATCATAAGTGAAATTTCAAAATGCCCAAAAATAATGATAATGGAAATGCCTCACAGCAAAACCTTTTACACGATCTTTTGGAAAAGGATTATGTAGAAAAGGTAGAAGGATTAGAAGAGTAGAAGGGGAAGGAACATTTCCCAACTCATTTTTATGAGTTCAGTACTACTCTGATACCCAAAGTCAGACAAAGACAGTACGCAAAAGGAAGACCAATATCTACAGACAAATATCTCTCATGAACTAACACAAACACTCAACAAAATATTAGCAAACCAAATCCAACAATGCATAAAAATAACTAAACACCATGACCGTATGAGTCAGTTTTCTGTTGCTGACAGGATAATACCTGAATCTGGGTAATTTATAAAGAAAATAAATATATTTTCTTACAGTTATGGAGGCAGAGAAATCCAAGGTCTAGAGGCCTCATCTGCTGAGAGCCTTCCTGTTGATGGGGACTCTCTGCAGAGTCCCGGATGGCACAGGAACTGCAGGGCATCATGTGCCAAGGAAGCTGAGCATCCTAGCTCAGGTCTTTCTTCTTCTTGCAAAGCCACCTGTCCCACTCCCATGATAGCCCATCACCCCCTTAAGCCATTAATCCATGAATTAATTAGTCCATTCATGGGGCCACAAATCTCATGATTGACCAATCACCTCTTAAAGGCCCCACCTTTTAATACTGCCACATTGGGGATTAAGTTTCCAGCACATGAAATTCGGGGAACACATTCAAACCATAGCAATGACTAAGTGGCATTTATTCCACTTATGTAAAACTAAACATTAGAAAAATCAATGTATTCCACTAGAGAACAAATCCACCAAAGAAGTAAAATCACATGATCATATCAATTGACATCACTAAAAGCATTTTAAAAATTCAAAACCTATTCATGGTAAAAACTGTCATCAAATTAAGAATAGAGGAAACTACCTCAACTTGAAAAAGACCACCTATAAAAATCTTATATGTAATGTAAAATAACAAAAGCTTTCTCCCTAAGATTAGGAACAAGGCAAGATGTCTGCTCTTACCACTTTCGTTCAACATAGTACTGGAAGTTTTACTTCCAGCAAATAAGGGAAGAAAAATAAATAAATAAGAGGCATAGAAGTTGGAAATGAAGTCCAATAAAATTTCCCCTATTGCCAGATGACATTATCCACATAGAAAACCTCAAGGACTCTACAAAAAACTCCTAGAAATAGCAATTGAGCTCAGCTAGGTCACAGGATATAAGAACAATATACAAAAATCAATCCTGTGCCTATGTACTAACAACTCACATGTGGAAAATCAAAATTAAAATCATAATTTCATTTATAATTGTGTCAAAGTAAATGAAATCACTCATGTATATACCAAGTGAAATAAGTACAAGATCTGTAGACTGGAAGTCATAAAATACTGATGAAAGAAATCAAAGATGACCTAAAAAAAGGTAGAAAGATGTACCATTTTCACAACTTAGAAGATTCAACATAGGAAAGTCTCCCAAAGTGATCTATAGGTTTAATGTGATTTCTATCAAAGTCCTCAGCAAGGATATTTATAGACATGGACCATATTATTCTTAAATTTGTATGGGAAGGCACAGGCCCTAGAACAGCTAAATAGTCTTGACAAAGAAGTATAAAGTGGGAGGAATCACTATACCCTATGTTAAGGTCACCTGGACAGCATGGTGTTGGTGGAAGAATAGATCAATGGAGCAGAACAGAGAACTTAGACACAGACCCACATAAATATGCTCGAGTGACTTTTGACAAAAGTGCAAAAGCATTTCAATAAAGAATCCTCTTTTCAAAAAATGGTGCTGGAGTAAATTAACCACAGGTGAAAAAAATCAAACTATGACCTAAATCTTACACCTCACACAACAATTAACTCACAATGGATCATGGACTTAAGTGTAAAATGTAAAACTAACAAAATTTTTAGAAAAAAACAATGAGAGAAAAATCTTTGGAATTTAGGGATAGACAGAGTTCTCAGACTTGACAACAAAAGCATGATCCATCAAAGGAAAAAATGATAAATTCGACCTCATCAAAACTAAACTTCTGCTTTGTGAAAGTCCACAGGAAGAGAATAAGATGACAATTTCCTGACTGGGATTAAATATTTGTAAACCACTTATCTGACAAAGGACAATTATCTAAAACAGACAATTCCATTAGAAAATGGGCAACAGATATGAAGAGACATTTCACTGATACACAGAGGGCAAGCACATGGAAAGATGTTCGATATGATTAGCCAATTAAATAAATGTAAATTAAAATAATAGTAAGTGTAAACGTCAATGTAAATTAATGAAATTCAATCACAATGAGATATCACCACATACCTATCAGAACGGCTAAAATAAAAAATATAACAGCAAGTGCTGATGAGGATGCAGAGAAACTGGATCATTCATACACAGGTAGAGGGAATGTCAAATGGAATAGACATTCTGGAAAACAGTCTTGCAGTTTCTTAAAATACTAAACATGCAACTATCATATAATACAACAATTGTACTCCTGGGCATTTCTCCCAGAGAAACAAAAACTTATTAATACGTTCACATGAAAACCTGGCAGCCAGGAAGAACCTGCAAGAGGGACCCCACCATGTAAGTGGCATGGACTGGGAAGCCTCTTTGCCCTGGTAGGCAAATAATTCCTTGGACGTTGTGTCTTTAAGCAAATGTCTGGCAACAGCCTAAATGCCCGTATATATGGGAACTAATTAAAAATGGACTAGTACTATACAGTAGTTAAAATGACTGAAATAGTATTGTATACCCTACTATAATACAAAATATATGAGGAAAAAACGTTAAAATCCATTTGTATGTTATGCTACAAATGCATTAAACCATACAATGTACATAAATCATATATTCATGTGTATATTACACAGATATGCTATGAATATAGATAAAATGTACATTTGTATATACAGAGTGTCCCTGATTTACAATGGTTCAAGTTAAGATTTTTGGACTTGATGATGGTGCAAAAGTGACATATATTCAGTAGAAACTGTACGTTGAGCTTTGACCAGTTCCTGGGCTAGTGGCAGGTGGTACGTATTCTCTCGTGATGCTGGGCAGTGGCAGCTAGTGGCATCTCCCAGTCAGCCACTGGTTCATGAGGGTATACAACCAATACTGTACAGTGTACTGTGTTGCCAGGCAGTTTAAGCCAACTGTAGGGTAATGTAAGTGTTCTGAGCAGGTTTAAGGTAGGCTACGCTAAGCTGTGATGTTCAGCAGACTAGGTCAGGGGTCCCCAACCTATGGTGAGTTTTCTAATGATTTCATTGTATATTACAACATAATAATAATAGAAATAAAGTGCATGATAAATGCAGTGCACTAGAATTATCCTAAAACCATCCCCTTCCCCAGACGGTGGGGAGATTCTTCCATGAACACAGTCCCTGGTACCAAAAAGCTGGGGACCGCTGGGCTAGATGTGTTAAATGCATTCTTGACTTACAATATTTTCAACTTAGGTGATGGGTTAATAGGCATGAAACTCCATCATAAGTCAGGGAGCATCTGTATATGTACTGTATGTATACATACATATTTTTTAAAATAGTTCTGATAAAAGGTATACAACATTTTAAAGGAATTCCCCTATTTGTTTTTTACAGCAGTTGGAATTGGATTTTATTTTGCTTCTATTTTCGACACATTCTAATGATATGCTCCCTAAGACTGAGTACTTTAAGGTAACTGATGAGTCACATTACTCTTTCTCTATTACTTCACATCCAGAGTTACACCATAGTCCAAGGAACAGAAGTGTGTGGATTTACCTTAATTTGCTCCATGATATAGACTGTGAAGCTTAGTTTTGACCAATAGTATCTAATCCAGTTCCTCTCCTAAATACAAGTACCAAGACATTCTTTCACAAATTTTAATATCTATTCTTAGAGCTTAGGAAACTTTCTTATAGGAAACTGTAAGAAAGGACTATCTATGAATTATATTAGATTTTTGTAAACTGTACAGTTTTTAAGTGGGAGGAACTTTGTGCAATCTACCATCCCCTATTTTACACCAGATAGGTAATATGACTTCTCCAGATCACAAACTAGTGAGAGGAAGATCTAGGATCTAAACTCCTAAATTCAAGTGTAATATGCTTTCCATTATATCACGTGACTGAATAGCTAAGAAAAATGTGCTAAAGTGCCTTCAGGAGATGAGTGTGGATTTCAAGTCCATGGAATGTTGATACCCTGACCGCTGTAATTCATCTTCCCTTGCGAGTGGTCCATAGCACACCACGTGTGAGGAATCTCCACTCTGATCTGTAAAAACAGAAGCTGGTGGTGGCACAAACCAACCACAAACATCCACGGAGACATTGTTTAACGGTCGAGAACAAACAGCCTCTGTTCTCATTAAAAAGCTTTTGGTGATGGCTCTAGAGTGTGCTCATAAGTGTAATTTACTCTCTGGCTGCCAAGGCCTCCTGACTGATCGTTCCCTGGTCCCTCGATTATCTCGCACAAGCATTGTTGACTGGCTTAAAATATCAGGTGGCTCAATTGAGGAACAATATAGCATTCATGTTTTCCAGAACAGTTTTGTAAATCTGGGTAGTACATCATTTCTATCAAAAAGACAAAACAGCACAGAGATGTGTCAGGCTCAGAAACAAATCTTTTCTATCAGCCGTGAGAAAAGAATAACAGAAATCCTACAATTCACACCCAAAATAACCAGATGTTCTATCTCCAGGTTCCATGGTTTACCGATCAATAAATCTCCCTGTGATCTTTCAGATCATTTCCTCATGTGTGTCCTTGTCAGAGCATTTACCCTGATGATAAAATGACTGGGTTGGAATCCTAGCTCCACCAACGTGAACTTGGACAAGATGCCTAACTTTGCACAATGGAATTGGTAATAATTTCTATGTCAGGTAATTACTTTATTTCTGATCCGGCACCTACCCAATCTGTTAGCATTCAATAGGCACTCAATAAGTAAATGTTAACCATGTGTCATGCACTCCACTCTGCTGGGGCCACATGGAGACAGGTAAAACGTGGTCTTGGTCTTGTAATGAAATGAGGGAGGAAAAAAGGACAAAGTGGGGATATAGAGCATATTTTTCGAGCACATTTTTCTAGCACTTTACAAAATCCTGTTGAGTTGAAGTAAATTGTAGAGAAATGGTGAGAGAGAATAGCATAAAAGCCAGGTTGGGAGAATTTTTACTTACTTCTGTAAGCAATAAGCAACGATTTAATGTTCTGGGCAGTGTGGTCATGTGATTGCAACTTGTCTCTAGGAATACTAATTTAACCACGGTGTATGCACGTGTAAGTTGGAAGGGAGAGACTGGACTGCAGGGAACATTATTGTAACTATCTCCAAAAGACAGTTGGCAAGGAGCCTGCCCTCATGGAGCCTTCCTTTCAGTGGAAGAGATAAAGAAATATAAATACACAAACAATAACAGTATGGTCAGTGCATGTTATGTTTTATGGAAAAAAAAACAAAGCAGAGTAAAAAGAATCGAGTGTGATGAGGACTGATTTTATATAAAATGGTCTCTAGTGAGAAACACACTGAGGGGGCATATTTTGAACAAAGACTAAATAAAGGCCGGGCATGGTGGCTCATGAGTATAATCCTAGCACTTTGGGAGGCTGAGGTGGGAGGATCACTTGAACCCAGAAGTTAGAGACCAGCCTGAGTGAGACCCCATCTCTAAAGAAATTAGAGAAATTTTCCAGGCATGGTGGCACGCACCTATAATCCCACCTACTCGGGAGGCTGAGGCAGGGGCATTGCTTGAGCCCAGGAGTTTGAGGTTGCTTTGAGCTATGGTGACACCACTGCACTCCAGCTCTGGCAACAGAGCGAGAGCCTGCCTCAAAAAAAAGAAAAAAGAAAAAGACTAAATAAAATGACAGTCTTTGCAGCAGAAGAAAATTTTTACTGTTGGAAGAAGAACAAGGCCGTGGCTAGAAAGGAGTGAGCAGCTCACGAAGATGAACCCTGAGAGGAAAGAGAGGTTCGAGTCTATGGAGGTTTTTCAGGCACAGTCAAAAATTTAGATCTTATTCTGGAAAACCAGTGGGAGCGGCTAGATGTCCCCCAAGCCCTAGAATTCTTTGATCTTATTGTTTCTACTCTGTTTCCAAACTATTAACTCCTTTCCCCCCAGAACTCCTTCCCCAGATCTTCATGCTAGCAAAAGGGAATCAGTCACGTGGAGGCTTCCTGAAGGTTTTTTATCACTAAGCAAGTTTGGTCAGTTATCATTTTTGGCATTAGTTTCTGTTTTGTCATCTGTCTCTGGGATAGTCTCACCTTTAGTGTTACAGCCTGTCTTCCGCTTCTCCAAGAGGGAAAAATCAAGGCAGAATTTTGGACTTGTTTGAGCTCACTGTGGCTTCAGTAGCCATTCTTAAGAAACCAAGAAGGAATAAATTAATAGACGGGGAAAAATGGGTAAAAATTTTGAGACTCAGGTGTGCCCCATATAGAAATCCTTTCTCCATTGCCAGACTTCAAAAGTCAGGGTCTGATTTTCTACACGAAGCCTCAGACTTCCTTCCAAAGAGAGCCAAATAATCAGAATATACCAGCAACCCACATCGGCAGAATCACGACAGTTACTTTAGCCCTTCCTCGCTCTGCCCAACTCCAGTACTTTGTGAAGCAGTGACCAAATGCTCTTCTGACTCCTGCAGGGGCTACTGAATCATCGTTACGCTTAAGGGTATTTTGCTGCATGATATCATATCATCATATCATATTTATTTATTCTGAGGAAACTTTTTCTCTTTCCTAAACAGTTAGGAACTGATTGCCACATGGAAGATATTTGTTGAAGTGGTTGGTAGGTGAACAGGAGGCAATGTCTCCGGTCTCTGAGGCACCACGTCCCTCCTTCCAATGGCCTTCAGTCAAAGCTGTGATGACCTCAGTCTGCATGATGACTTTCAAGTATAAAGCTGACCCTACAGTCTCACCACCACCGCTACCGCCAACATTATCAGTCCAGTGGAACAGGACATACACAGAAAAATGACAATATGAAGTGACACAGGCTATGCGCAAATGCGGCAGAAGAGACTCTAAGTGTGTTACAGACAATAGAGGGAAGAGTAACCAGTGCATGTATAGAAGACTATAGAGCAGGAGAATCTTGGGATTTGAAGGACAGAAGAATGAAGACAAGTGTTGGTATGTGGGAGTGAGCTGAATTCTAACAGGGATTGTATGCAAACTGGTTTTAGGAAGCTAAATTTGATGGTGATATTGAACATAAATTTGAGGGAATGATACCTAAAGGAAATCAACTCAAAAAAGGAATGGTGAGAGCCTGGATAACAATACTCAGAAAAGTAGAGGTAAATACATCACAAGAAAGTTACCTTTTTTTCCATTGGAATTAAGCATTGCTTCAATTAAAGAATCACAGTCATAGGCTGTGAGAGTTGAAACGGATTCTGGAATTTGTCCCATCCAATCTATTTATTTTACATATAGAGAAATTGGGATTCATATTAGGAAATTATTTTAACCAAAATCATGCTGTACTTTTACTTATTTCTTTAACAAAAAAAAAAATAAACCCGCCCTGGTGAAAATAGATGATTTTCTAGGAAAATGTAACTTCACATGGACCAAAGATCAAAAAAGTTAAGTATGGATAAAACAATACTAAGAAGAAATTTTAAATGACAATCAATAATTGCTTTTAGAGAAGGTACCAATATGGTTTTATGGGTTATTTCAAGTTTTTTAACAACCTATTATTCCTCTATTATATGAATATTTTAGAACATAGACAAAAAAGATCTTCCAGATCAGTTAATAAATTTATCAAAACCAAATGCCAAAATCTGACAAATATCGAACTTTATGAATAGTTGAATCTTACTCATGTGTGTAAATCCAGTTATCCTCAATAAATATGAAGAAATCAAGACCAGAAATTTATTTCAAGAATACATTAAAACCAAGTAAGATTTACTCCACTAATGTAAAAATGGTTCAAAAATCTGTTTATTTAATTTAAAAAATTATTAAATCAAACTTGTAAAAACATGACCTTATACAATAGATGCCTGAAAGGTATTTATTTGATAAAAGCAACACTACCTTATATAATTTTTAAAAATATATAGATTAAAAAATTCCACATTAAAAAATAGGAGTAAAAGTTTGTTCTTTTAACATGATAAATATTATGTATCTCAAGTGGAACCGTGTACTATACTTTAAGAAAAATACCTCTCATCATTTATAACCTAGGAACAAGACAGGCACAACTGCTATCACTATTATTAATTTGCATTGTTCTGGAAGTTTTAGCTAATGTGATAATATAAAGATTAATATGAGGTTTAGGTATTATAAATAACATCCAAAATTTTCATTATTGTAATAATATTTTCTAGTGCCTACATGATAAATGAAGATAATCAACTAAATTTGTATTAGAAATAATCAGAATCTAATAAATCATGAATCCAGTAAAAACACACAAAAAAAATCTTCCTGATGTACCTCTTAAAACCTATTAGAAAATATTGGATAATAACTGCAGTCGTAATGTTTACATAAGCAAACAAATAAATAAAATAAATCTAGCAATAATTATAATTGCTGTCTTTTATTGAGCAGTTATTACTATGTCAGGCACTATACTAAGTACTTCTACACATATTATCTCATTTAATATTCAATACTCTCCTATAAAGATAGCAATTGTCGTTAATCTCATTAAGAAGAGAAAAAGACTTTCAAAGATTAAGTGACTTGTCTAAGTTTACTTCACTAGTAAGTAAATGTGCAAAAATAATGAAAATGATGTTAAAACTTCTTTTAAGTGGCCTGAAAGCCTGAATAAATTGAAGGATATACTAGAACCCTAGACGGGAAGATTCAATACCATAAGATTATCAGTTTTCCCAATATACATGTATATGCTAAATTCTAAAATTTATTAAAAAGCATAAATAAGAAATCGTAACTCTAAAAGTTTGCAGAGAAAGAAAATGGAGAATTCTGAGCAGAAGCCTCAATCATGAATATCTGGATGTATAAAATAAGCCACCAAAGGCTGTACCAGTGTACCGAAGGACTTGGGAAAATATTTATCATACATATGTATGTGAAAAAGCAGGATGCAATATATATTTTTTTAATCTGATATGCGATGAGCTTAGACAGGATGCAACATTTTCCACGAGGCATTATTTGTTACTGCAACTCTATTTGCAGCACTGTGTCTTTTGAAGCTTTTCCTCTCCTTGTGGCTGATGCAGAAACCATGCCTTCTGGCTCCCAGAAGATGACATTTTTTATCCTATTTTTTTTTCTGGTTAAATAATTGTCATAGGTGGGATGCCCCACGGAGTCTTAAATGTGGTTGTCAATTTTCCTGACCCCACGAATTTTCCATAGGCTTCATTTCAGGAGCGTGTGGGTTTATATGAGCTGGATGCTCACCACTCAGGATCGAGGAGAGCTCTCTCCAGACTGTGTGTGCCAGCGGGCCTTCTCCCAGGCTTTTTGGTTGACCATCAAACTCATTTTCCCCCTCCCATGGTCACACACGTAGACTGTATTTCTCAGACTTCCTTGTTAGGTGTGGTCGTGGGATGGAGTCCTAGAAAATGAGACGTGAGCAGAAGTGATGTCTGCTATCTGAAGCCCGACCCATCAAAGCCCTTTCCTCTTTTGCTGGCTGGACATAGACGAACACGGTGACTCTGGAAGTCCTTTGCTGAAGATGGAAGGAAGCTGTGTCCCTGAATCACGACTTAAAAGAGAATTGCACATTGGCTAGGAACACATGATTTGGACTTGAGGTATGTGAGAAATAACTTTCCATTGTGTTAAAACACTGAGGTTTGAGCAAGTATCGCTGCTAGCAGAGAATGCTACTCAGTGGCATTTAAGTGGAATTGCCAGGTAATTTCAACAGAAATACACTAATGATAGACATTACACATTCTCACACCAAAGCGGCAATTTGCCGCAGTGGCAGATAAAGAAATTCTCCAGGTAGGTGGTCATGTGAGGGTCGAGAAAGATCAAACTGAACGTGTTTGCAGCACAGATTTCTGGAGAATGAATTCCTGGTTCTTACCCTGTTGCTAATGCTCTGTGGATCACGTGGGCTAGTTTCTACTTTGGTTTCTGCAGAAAAGAGAGGCAAGCCCAGCTTTCTTCAATGAGAGAAAGGGGATTCATGATATTTACACAAAAAGGACACAATGAAGTGGGACGTAACACCTGCAAGCTGTGGTCAAGGTGACACTCAGGCCTCTTCGCCTGCCCAGGTATCTTCCCCTGCCGCTGCCACCAAGGTGCCCAGTTTTCTGTTTTTTACCGAATGTAGGCCATGCCTCCAATGGCTTGCCAATGTTTGTGACATGGGCCAAAATAATGATGTTTGTGTCATAAATTTGTCTAAATGTTTTCGTTATGAGGTGTTTGTATGTGCCAGGCACTGTACTAGGTGTTTTGCATGCATTGCAGTGTGTCAATACTCAAAACTATCCTTGAAAGATAATCCTACTACTGTACCCATTTTACAACTGAGGCTATGTGTCAGTGGCCAGCTTCACAAGGGAGAAAATAACAGAATTAGGGAGGAAAATAAAGAAAGAAAATCTAATGGCGTCTTGGTTGGGCTGCAAAACAGTCCAGTGAACAAGAGATGGGACAATATGGAAGAGGAGAAAGGTCTTAGCATTGATAAAAGAGACACCTGCCTTATATGAGACTAAAGTTTGCTTTATATTGTCATTGTTTCTGATCTTTAATCTTTAATGCGGTTCACTGGCCCATTTCCCTGGTTATGAGGAATCTACTTTACATGCTGAGAAAAAGATCCTGTGTGCTTTTTAATTGTACCAAGGGGAAAAATCAACTTTTCTCAACCAATCCCAAAAGATGACAGTTTTAAGCATGCAGTTGGTTTCGTAGTATGCAAATAATAGATGGGCCTATTAAGTAGAACAGCTGGCAAGCATATCATCAGATGTGAGTGGAATTCCCTTTTCAGGTATAAGCTGGAGGGCAAATTAAAGTGCCGGCTTCTAGCTCATTTCTCATAATCCTCAGATAGTCCTCTCTGTGGGCACACCAGGATGGAGTTGAGCCACCTTCCCGTATCTTCACTCCTCTTCTATGACCTGCAGAGGAGATGAAATAAATGAGCAACTACAGAATCCAGCCTGCACCGGGTTCCTCCTGTCTTCACCCAAGCCCACAATTTACTTGTTGTAATTACAGCTCCCAAGACTCACCAGCCCCTTCTACTTCCTGTCTTTTTATTTTCTAGAAAATATACTGTGATAGCCTTAATGTTTCTGTTGGTGCAGACCTTGGATCTCTTCTTCAAAAAGTGGAAGAGGAACAAGGCACTGCCTTAAAGTTCATTAGGAAGTGAAGTCTGCTGTCTGCCACATGTGCACAAGCATCAGCCACCACCAGTCATAAATCTCTTTTTGTCACCCAGGCCTTTCAAACATTGGGAAGTGACATACTGTTACAGTAATTGATTTGGGGTGCGTGTGTGTGTGTGTGTGTGTGTGTGTGTGTGTGTGTGTGTGTGTGTGTGTTATAACAGTATTTTTTTTTCTCTCCAAATAGTCCTAAGAATTTCAGGGAAGTTGAGAATGGCAAAATCACCATCTGAAACCGGAAAGTTAACATTTTATTTTGAAAGAGGTCTTACAATGTATAATATTTTTCAACATAAATTGTATTAGAATCTGAGGTCCTTACAGTATTCCCTGTGTGATTTTCTTGCCCCCTGGTCTGAAGCTCTTAAATCCTATTTAGATAGAGAAATTGTTCACTGTTGTTCAAGGACATGCTTCTCAGGCCCGGATAATCTTGCCTCCTGTTGAAAGCATTGCAAAAAAGCACCAGACACCTGGGTCTTAATGGATAACGCCACATTTGATGAGGGGGAGCATTCTCCTGACAGGCTCCAGGAGCTCCCTTCCAGGGATGGGGCGAGTCAAGGTTAATTTACATTTCTGGACCTATTCTCTGCATCCCTATACGCTGCCATGATTGAGTTTCAAAGAGACAACCAGAATAATATAGTGAAGCACAACTTTAATGCTGTTAAAAGCCAGGAATAGCCATGATTAATTACCTCCAAAGCTGAAGGGAAGAAAGGAGGACTCTGGGAGTCAGTTTAATTAATCACTCGGTTCAGAATTAATACAATTCCTCCAAACTTGGGAAGAAAGAATGATCGACAGAGAATAAATGGTGTTTGCTACTCAGGAAATTGATACAAACTCTTAATCTCAGGAACATCTGAAGTGTCTTTGAGTCATTTGCTTTTATCTTTCTTTATTTGAAAAAAGTACACAAAACCAGCTCAGTTCCTCTGTTTTTCATAAAATAGATGATAGTGCAGTCTGAGGTTTTCCAGTAGATTTTGCAAAGAGGGGGCCATCTCATTTCTTCTGCGTGCATCTTACGTGGTGTGCAGATACTGATGCTTCTTTTGATGCTAATCAAAATCCTACTGAGACAAGCTATGGCGAGGGAACGTGGGTGAACGATCAAATATGGTGCATTTGATCCATGAGCATAACCGGACCAGACCGTTCTAACCCCAAACTGCACCATTCAGTTTGAATAATCTGCCCTGTCAGCCAGCAACTCAGATTAAATAGGTGATTAAAAAACTCGCCTCTATCATGAGATGGTAGAGCAGACCCAAGAGTTCAACTTTAAATTTATTGGGGGAATGGTGACATATATTTGGGGCAGCTTTTATTTCTTTAAAATAAATTGAACAGAATGAGCACAGCCATGTATAGCTCCATCTACACGTAGCCAGGCTTCCCCAGGATCTGGCCCACTGAAGTTTTTCAACCTTGTGCTCAGGAAAGAATAATGCCAATAAGTACCACCGCAGCAGTGGCTACTGCTTGTCAAAAGCTTCTCATTTATCAGACATAGTGTTTTCATGTTTTGTGTCATTTAGCTTTTTGAGTTGTCACAATGACCCCCTGAGGTCCTACAGCTAGGAATGGGTGAGGCTAGAATTTGAATCCAGGCTGACTTAACTCTAGAAAAAATCACCAAGAGAAAAAAATATATTCCTTTTACAGAGATACTTGGGACATAGTAGTCACCAATAGTTCCTTAATCTAAAGTATAAACATGAAAAGAAATATGATGAATATTATTTACAATTAATGGTTGGTCAAAAAAAGAAAAGAAAAAAAAAGAAAGTTTAGACACTGCTGTCATTAATGCAACCTCATTCCTCCCTAGATTTTCATCAAAAATTGAGATCATCAATCTATTTTTCCTAAGGAAGAATATTTAGAGTTTTATATTCCAGGATGAAAATGTGCCTGATCACTTTGCAGCAGGTACCATTCACGTAATCAAATAACATGAACATGAGCTCTTTCAGCATGGTATATATGAATTAAGTATTATTTTGTGGAGGAAGTTTTTAAACAGAGCTCTCTGTTTATCTTTTCAAAGGACCAACTTTTTATTTTGTTGATATTCTGTATTTTTTTTCCATTGTATTTAGTTTTACTCTGACCTTTGTTATTTCTTTTCTTTTGCTGGCTTTGGGTTTGATTTGCTCTTCCTTTTCTAGTTTCTTGAGATGTGACATTAAGTTGTTAATGTGCAATCTTTATGTCTTTTTGATTAAGGATTTAAGGCTATAAATTTTCCCTTGAGGAATTCTTTTCCTAAGCCCACAGATTTTTATGCCTTGTGTCCTCTTTGTCATTACGTTCAAAGAATCTTTTGATTTCTATCTCAGTTTCCTTCTTGACCCAATAATTGTTCAGCATCAGGTTGTTTAATTTCCACAAGTTTGAATAGGTTGGAGTGTTTCTCTTGTGATTGATTTCTAGTTTTATTCCAGTATGGTCTGAGAAGATACCTGGTATGATTTTGATATTTTTGAATTTGTTGAGGCCTGTTTTGTAGTCTAAGATATGATCAGTCTTGGAGAATGTCCAATCTGCTGCTGAGAAGAATGTATATTCAGTAGTTTGGGGCTAGAATGTTCTGTAAAAGAATGCTGAAACATGAAAAAACCAAATAGCTCGACACTTCTAAGGGATTACAACAGACCTGTAGAAGACTCTATCCACAAGGAAATTGCTGAAATGACAGCAATGGAATTCTGATTATGGATGACAAATAAGGTGAATGGGATTGAAGAGAAAGTTGAAAACCAACAAAAACAATCCAAAAAAATATTTCAGGAAATTAGTGAAAAAGTCAGTAAAGAGCTAGACAAAATAATAAAGGATATAATAGAACTTAAAGAAATGAAAGAGTCATTTAGGGAATTTCAAAACACAGCAGAAAGCATCAGCAACAGACTAAATCAAGAAGAAGAAAGAATCTCAGAGGTTGAAGACAAGCCTCTTGAGCTAACCTGGTCATGCAAAGAGGCAGAGAAGAGTATAAAAAAGTCTGAGCAGTCACTGAGAGAGATATGGGAGTATGTGAAGTGAACTAACATAGGTATCCCTGAGGGAGAAGAAGAAAGAGCTAAAAGCATGGAAAACCTATCTGAGGGAATTATTGAGGAAAAATTCATTGGTATCACCAGAGATTCACACATTCAGATACAAGACAGGCATCGAACACCAGGAAGATTCATAGCAATTAAGACATCTCCAAGACAAGTAGTAGTCAAACTGGCCAAAGTCAAAATGAAGGAGAAAAGTTTACAAGTGATGGAAAACTCATCAGGCTAACAATAGGCTTCTCAGTGGAAACCTTACAGGCCAGAATGGAATGGAGCTCCATCTTCAATCTTCTTAAATGGAACAACTCCCAACCTAGAATCTTGTACCCTTCAAAACTAAGTTTCACACATGATGGAGAAGTTAAGTCTTTTCTAGACAAGGAAACACTGAGGAAACCGGTCATGACCAGACCTGTACTGCAGGAAATATTCAGAACAGCATTATATGCAAGTCAGCACAGTAGATACCCACCAGTGAGAAATCACCCACAAAAGCTAAAGGTCACAACTCTTATAAAACAATAGCAAAAGCAGGGAAACAAAGCAACAAGGTGCTACCCAACATAATGAACAGAATAGCATCCCACATATCAATTTTATCTCTTAATGTTACTGATTTAAATGTGCCACTCAAAAGATATGGGCTGAATGAATGGATGAAAAAACACAACCTAAGTATCTGCTGTCTCCAGCAAACACATCTAAACCACAAGGATGCACACAGACTCAACATGAAAGAATGGAAAAAAATATTCCATGCAAATGGAAACCAAAAGAGAACAGGTGTAGCCATTCTCATATCAGATAAAATTTTCTTTAAATCCCAAAAAGTAAAAAGAAGAAAAAAAAATAAAGAAAGTAGAATGCATGAAAATAAAACAACTGTAACTCCAATAGCTGATCTAAAAATACGAGGTACTCATCTTTGCAGATTTTAATGTCTTAAGAGAAACATATTAAAATTGTAAAAAGTCAAAATTATCAGAATAAAGTGAATGAATTTATATTATTAAAAAAAGAATGTCATTATAAACAGAGCAATTCAACAAGAAGACATACGAATCCTAAATATCTATGTGCCTAGCACAGCAGCTCCCAGATACATAAAGCAAATTTTACTAGAGCTAAGCAAAGAAAAAAATAGCATCATAATTGCTGGGGACGTCAACACCACATTATCAGAGCTGGACAAATCATCAAAAGAGAAAATAAATAAAGAAACACTGGATGTAAACCAGACTCTAAGTAAAATGGACTCACAGACATTCACTTTCAATTTTAAGATGAGGAAACTAATGCTTTGTAATTTGCCTGAACTAGTAAGTAATACAGCCAGTATTCAACCCCAGGCAGTGTGATGCTAGATCCTGCCATAAAAATGATCACAGTATGTCATCTCCAAGTCCATCCTCTCCCCTTCCTCCCACTGCCTTATTTTCTGTCAGTCACCAAGTAAGGTAAATTCTTCTTCATGCAAACTCAGCTCCTTCTGCCACCTCCCCGGTAGCATTGCTAGGTTCAGCCCTCCTCTCCTCTTGCGTGGGCTGTAACAATTGAAATCTTCCCACTTAACTTCTTTCCATACAGTCTTTATGTCTTTAAACCATTTTTCCCAGTGCTGTCATAGTGATATTACTGAACAACAAATCTCTCCTATTGCTCCCTATCTTAAAACTGCTCTGTGGCTCCCCAACACTGCAGAGATTTGGTCAAATTTTTTTAATGTGGCACACAGAAGCTCCATGATTTTCCTGTGGTCTACCCTTGCAATCTCCTCCTCTGCCTCACCCCCATACCTGCTCCTTGCTCAACTATATCAAACATCTCTGCTTGCTCTCTTATGTCATTGTGTATTCTGTTCCTTCTGCTTAGATTATCTTCCTAGCACCCATATCCAGCTTCCTTATTTTTGTGGAAAAATCTTACCCATCTTTCAGGTCTCAGCTTGAACAGTCACTTCTATTGTGATTTTGTCCTTGGCTCCACTAGGTGAGACAGATCCTTCCTTCTCCACTCTGTCATAGTATACTCTGCCTACCTCTAATAGTACTTAACCTACGGCATGGTGATTGAGTGGAGGGCTCTTGTAAGCACAAGAGCAATGACTATGTAACATTCATGGCTCCCTACAATCCAATCCCCACCTATATTTTCAGCTTTATCTCCCCACACATAACTGGTGTGCCTACCGTATCAAACTATATCATATCCTCCATGTGCCTCATGACTTATTGCCTCTGTGTAATTATTTTCAAGCCATCCCTTCTGTCTAGATAGATCTCTCCAAATCTACACCTACCAAAATCATTCTTGTAGTTTTATATCCAGCCCAAATATCACCACCTCCTCAACATTTTCCCCACCCAGAGGTTCTCTTTTTCCCCTTGGAACCACCATAGACCTCTCTGAACTTTGGCATCATTTCGCTGGCACTTTACCTTTTACTACCCAGTGTCAAGCTTCTCTGTCCATGGCTTAGTTCCCCCACTCAAATCAGTCCCTTGACTCCTTTATCAGAAATCAGCTCTTAGGCATCTTTGTTTCACCTTCACACCAAATCCACTCACCTGCCCCACACCCTATATTCCCCTTTTACAACCTTTCTGTTCTTATGGACAAAAGAGTGGACTAAGAAAGAGTTAATTCTAGAAAATGGACTGAAGGGTGTCCTTTCATTTATGTATCTGAGTCTGGTTTGTAACAAGACTTATTTCTGTCTGATTTGAGAATATTGAAATGAAAGCTGATAAAGCACTCACTGGAGAATAACAATCATCACAGCTAACATATGCTCCTGTTTGCTAGGGTCTGTGCCAAGTATTTTGTATGCATTTGATGATTTTTCACAGCAACCCAATAAAGTAATACTATTTATAATTTTACAGATAGGAAAACTGGATTGTAGAGAGGCTATGCAACTCGTCTAACTTTACAGAGCTTCTAAGTGGCAGACCTGGGAGTAAAGTTCATGTCTGTCTGACTCAATGCTCAAATTCTTGATCACAAACCTTCTTTTTTTAGAAGCTTTTCTGACTTACTGTGTCAGAAGAAGGACAACAGTAATGTCTCATTCTCTGGAGATTTATTTAAAGCAAGGTTTCTCAACCTTGACACTGGGTAATTCTTTGCTGTGGGGGGTGTCTGTCATGTGAATTTCAGGATATTTAGCATTATTCTGGCCTCTACCTACTAGATGCCAGTGGTTTCTCGTTCGCACCTCGGATTTTACCCTGTGGCCATCACCTTGGTCTTCCTGCTCACTAACTGAGACATTATCATGAAAATGTAACTTGTAACTTCTCAAGTTTCAATCAACAAATATGAGGGAGCCATAGACAGTACTATTCATACGACTTACTGTGTAGAGTGAGTATCAGGAAAGGCAGCCCTGTGTTCTTGCAAGTGCTGGGTCACGGTCACATTGCTGAAGAATGCTGATTTCTAGACTTGTAATGGGAACATTTTGCAAATGATGAGAAAAGTCCTAGCTTCTCCCCTTACCAGCAACATGACTTGGAACATGTCACCGAATTTCTCTGAACCTCAGTTTTCCCATCTCTGAGATAAGGATATCAATACCTATATTGAAAATTACTGAGGTGTAATGTGATTTATTTTCTCTTCTTTTTCCTTCTGGGAATTTCTGTGCTTGCCAGGAAGGGTATGAAGTATTTAAGGACAGCACATACACTATTATTCCAGTACTAAGTGGTTTCTCTCCCTCTCTGTTTATTCATGCCTATAGTCATTCACCCAGCAGATTGTCCCTACTGCCAGCCAATAGTTACATACAGAAAGAAATCCTGAATGCCCAGCTCTGTTCACTTAGGGTGGCTCTTTCATGCACTCCATGCTGCACAAGTATGTTATTTTATATTATCTATGCTACTGTCATTTCTGTAAGATCCCACATAATTCATAGTTTGTCAAAACAGGGACAGCATTCAGATTTCATCTGCTGACATGCTCCGGTGTCCTCGGGGAGGTTGGGAGGCAGCGTGCTGTGCAGTCCACAGAAGGCCCTGCAGTCCCCTCACCCTGGCCACCCTCCCAGTTCCATCCTCCCAATTCCTGCCCTGGCCTTCCAAGGTTCCACACAGTGACGGCTAGGGTAAAAGAGAGCATAGAAATCAGGATCCAACAGAATTGTTTATGTACCAAGATGCTATTTAGGAGACCAAAGTGCCATTTCAATGGTGTTTGGCTGAATTTGACCTTCCCTATGATCTCTGTTATTCTAAAAATCTGTTACTTTGTTCTAGTCCAGGACATTTGCTGATAGCAATGGCATTTCTCAGTAACTGTCCAAAAAAAAAAAAAAAAATATGGGGAAAACCTCTGAATGAGGAGGTTGGTAGTATCTTTCTGTCCCAATAACCTGTGAATTAGGGGGTGATTTTAAACATGAGTTCCCTGGATCCACGGGGTTCTTCAGAAATGCGTGTGAGGTGCTACCTTGGAAACTCACATAGGGGACCTGTGTTTGGGGCTCCAGGTCCTCCAAACCTATGAATAGCTCAGAGTTAATCTATTTTTTAATATAATGGAATTATTCATGAAATTAAACAAAAAAACGGTTGTATTAGTAAATCTAAAATAATGCCTTGGGTCCTGCGTAGAAATCTCCGCTCCCTTCCTAGACTGGATACACTTGTGGTTTTTGAAAATCAGTGACTTCAATAGCTATAAAAACTGGAAAGGATGTTTAGGGAAAGAATAAAAGTGGTCAGAACCAGGAAGGGTCCCTGAACCTGAAAATTGCCTTCTGTCTTCTCCTTCACAGTGCAACTTCTCAAAACATCGTATTCCTGTTTTTACTTCCTCACCTGCCGTTCAGCATTTAACTCACTCTTCTCTGACCTCTATCCCCATGGCCTACTAAAACCAAAGTCCTCCTTGTGACTAAATTCTCCTTTCTTTTCCCATCCCATAACTTCTGTCCTGGGTTCCCTTGTCGTTTTAGTGTCCTGTCTTCCTTGGTGGACTCATTCATTCCCACGATTTCTACTACATGTGAGTGTTAGTGACTCTTAAATGTTTCTTCACACCCTGAGCTCTAGATGCACACATTCTCATTTGTGCTTCCCACAGGCACCTCATTTAAAAAGGCCCAAAGCCAATTTCATCCTCTTTCCTATAACCTGGCCCACATTTTTGGTTAGCCTAGCAATCACCACCACCATCTGCATAGCTGCCCAAGCCAGAAGCCTGGGCACCTTCCTTGACTCCAAAATCCTCAACTTCTTTCCCTCTCCTCCTCCCCTGTATACAATCACAGGGGCACCATTTTCTATCCTGAGAATTTCTCATATCCTTCTGCTTCCCTTCTTTCTCACTGCTGCTTCCTAGCTTACCCCAGACTCGTGTAGCACCCAAAGAGCAGCTGTGACCCATGGCCGGTGTCCCACCATCCAGCATACCTTCTCCAACCCATTCTCCATACTTTAGGCAAATCAATCTTTCCAAAACACAAGTTTAGTTAGGTTGACTCTTTAACACCCTTTAGTTGTTTCTCACTTTTCTTTGGTAAATTCAAATATGAGCATATGCGTTCTCCTTGTTCTATTGCCTTTCCATGTGCTGCTGTTGCCTTTAGCTGGAACGGTCTCCTCCCAGTTCTCTACCTAACCATGACTTAGTCTTCAAATTTCCATATGGACATTACTTCTTGCAGAGTGTTTACTAATTCCCCAAACTTTGGTAAATTTACCACCCTCATGCTCTCACTGCTATTCTTACTTTCTTTATCTGAGCACTTATCACATTGCGCTGCCAGTATCTGGCTACTTTTTTATCTCCTATCTAGATCTAAGCTTAAAAATGATAGAAACCTGTTATATCTCTAGCACTTAGCAGTGTGCTTAGCCTTCACCAATCAATGAACAAATGAATGACCTCAAAAGAATAAAGGAGAAAGCTGCTTAGATTAAGGACTCAAGAAAGTTGACGTTTGAGATGTAGAGAAAGAAAGAAAGAAAAACAAGCACACAGTGGGGAATTTGGTTCCAGTATTAAAGGGGTAATTTAACATTATTTAAAGCATGAGTCACATAAATTATGTAAGACAAGACATGCAGGATTTAAGCATTTCTGGAATTGATCACATAGATGTACAACTAGACTAAAATTTTAATTGAGTTTCCGGGATTGATATGGGAAAATATGTGGTAGAAAGGAAAACCCTAAAAATTAGCAGAGAATCTCAAATATAAGCCCTAAATCTTTGGTGAGGACAGTACTCAATCAATAAATACTCAGCAAATACCTCCTGTGAGTAAGGACTGTGCTAGGAATTCAGAAATGAGTAAACCATGTTTCTTGATTTAATAAATTCACAACACTGAGAGAAAAACTAACAACAATAGCAAGAAATTGCTGCATTGAGTTGCTAAGCACAGAAGCTAGGATTGATGGAAATACTGTAATTGCATGCAGAAGGGAACTACTAACTCAACTTCTCAGGGAGACATTCTAGAAGATGTGACAATTGAACTAAGCCACAGAGAGAGAGCAAATGGGCAAATGATTTTATCTGATGAAGAAGAGAGGTAGGGGGTCTTTAGGGAATTTGGGGCAGAGAAAGTAGTCATCACAGGGCAAGAGTCATTAAGGAAAAGCATGGCATGTTCAGGAAGTCAAGCAGCCTCATGAAGCAGGATCCGAAAGTTCATGGAGGGTTGTAGAGGATGATGATGTTGAAAAGGCTTGTAAAACTCAGGCTTGGCCACCACGCTAAGGCAACTAGGGGCAATGAGTAGCCACCAAGTTTTTATAAGGACATTAGTAATGTAATCATATGTAAATTTTGGAAAATCTACCTAACAGAAGTGGGTGCTGAGACAATAATCCAGGGGTCTTTGGGTAACTTTAAATATTAGTGGCTCCCTCATAGGGATAAGGGAGTGTGTGTGTGTAGAAAGATACAGAGGGTGGCTGTGTGTTTGAGAGGTGGGGAATAAGGTACAACCTCTACTTCCCTAAGTACTGGCCTATCTCACACATGGTGGCTTAGCAGTCTGATTCCTCCACACAGTTTGAAAAGGTCAGATTCCTGAATTCATTTCATGAGGTGAAGGGCAACTCAGAGAAAACATAGCGAAGCACATCACGGGAAATACAACAAGGTGTTTCCTAATCTTTAAAATGACTTTGTGCTATCTGAGTAAATCCATCTGGCAGGTTTTATCTCGTCTCTACAGAGCCCTCTCCTAGATGCTAGGGCAGATTTTTTTCCCTTAGTACATTACATATAAAATATTAAAATCCCAGGTAAATTCAGAACGCTGAGATCAATGCAGTTGTTATAATACCAATACAACAAGAACAGCTGGCTTGTACCCTTCCCTAGAAAACCAACAAACAAAAGTCTTTCTAAATGTTCCTGGCAGATCTGTCGTCTCTTCCTCAAGCCCAGTGACAAGTGAGTTATACAATGTGGCTTCGAAAGGTGCAAACCATATTGCACAGCAGATGCTATGAAACTATTTTCCAGAGAATCTGTTCAGGCCTCTATTGCCCTCTAATTCCCTTGAAGCAATTTATGACCTACTCTCTTTTTGCATCAGTTACACTGTGACCACATTAATCCAAAAGATGCATTAACCTCACCTCTACTTCAATTTTTCTGAACACTCCAACACACTTCCCTTATATGTCACCACCATATATATACATTAAGCTCTTTCGTATACAATCTCAAGGCAGGATTATTCCAGACATGTATTAGTGCCAAAATGACCAATTTGATCTATACTGAACTTTTACCTAATTCACTGGTTCTGATCTCTTCTGCTTTTGTTCCACCATAAATCCTCCAGCAGCTTCCATTTTTGAGGATAATGATCTTTCTTCTCATTTCTACTTCAACTTATTTCCCAATCAATCTCACCTTAAAATTAACCAGGGTTAGCACTTCATATGATGCTCAACTGTATATGAAATCCTATAGATAGTCCTTAGATCCACATCTTAGAGGTACTCAATAATCTTCATTATACTGCTGCTTTCAGTGAAATCTTGCCTTTGACATATGGAGACTACAAAATACTTTGCATTTATAGATCCTGTTGAATTCACGACTATTACCTACACAGCAGCAAATCATGAAAATTAGAGTTGGAAAAGTCTTGTTAAGACTGAGAGTCCATCCCCTGAGGCTATCTAAGAATGTTACTTAAAATTCAACATTTATGAAGCCTTCAAAATGGACTAGGATCTTTACAGAACAAAAGGCTGGACAGAGTTTCAGCCCAAGTTATTTGCAATAATGCACTGTCACCCTGTCTATTTTTCTCTTTAAAGGGCTCCAGAAATGGGGCTTCTAATGCGTTCCACAAACGAAGATTGTATGACTTGATACATTTTTTTTCTGATGAGAATCGAGAATAAAATAAACATATAGAATGTGAACACTGGGAATAACTTCTTTCAGAGGTTCATCCAATTTTCTTTCCTATCATTAAGCAGGACAGAAGAAAACCAATTCACAGTCGACATCATTTCATATTTTACAATAACTGAATAGTTGAATAATGTCTCCATCTGCCTTCTCTTCTGCTTTTTCCTTCTCCCTCTTTTGAGGAAAATACATTTGCAAGTATACCCATCATTTAATACAATACATTACACAGTGCTTGGCATATGGTAGGCTTGCAATATATTTTTGTTAAGTAGATGTAAAATAAGTACAAATTGTTTTGATAACATGTGATGGGGGTATGCTTGACTCATCTTTGCATTGTTATACCGAAAGAATTGGGAAAAGTATACTAATTCTTTGAATATTCACTATGTTTTAAAAAATTCACTGGTTCAAGCGCACAGTTCTTCAATACTCCTCTAAGATATGTAGATGTGCCAATCATAGAGAATTTAAGTTAACTAACATTCCCACCAGGATTTTGATTGCCATTCAAAAATTATTTTGACTCAAATATACCATTGTCTACTGAGTGAGAAGTTTTAAAATCAAATCATATCACTAGGAGGGGGAGTGGTGGGAATTAATAGGATAAGTAATGTTTTCTCTTCTTTTACCTTTCACTGAATTAATTGAACTGAACAGTTATTGGTCTCAGATATTGAAGTATTATTTAAAATAACTATACAGGTGCTATAGAAACAGTTGAACTGAATATATTACTATAGCTCACCACTTATTTCAGTGCCGGGGTCTATGTATTCAATGCAAATACTTCTGGCTGCCATTTATAACCCATTCTCTATCTTGGCTCTGGAAATGGAGTGATAATTATTCTTAACCCTACGATTTAAAAAACAATCCCATGCTATTTGTCATACAATAAGTGAAACATTGATCCTCGATTCTCTTGCCAAAGGAAAAAATGGACACTAGGCACTATTTCCTTTTTCCAAATGCTCCCTTGCTCTATCATACCCTTTCTCATATTTGTCTTACTGCACCCCACCCCAACCAAGCAGGGGACACACGAAGATGTATCACTGAAGCATTTGCCTGAAAATCAAACCATTTGTCAAAAAGGAAATCATTGTTAAAATGTCTATACTACCCAAAGTGATCTACAAATTCAATGTAATCCCTATTAAATTACCAACATCATTTTTCACAGATATGGAAAAAATAATTATACACTTTGTATAGAATCAGAGAAGACCCCGTGTAGCAAAAGCAATTTTAAGCAATAAAAACAAAATGGGAGGTATTAATTACCAGACTTCAAACTATACTACAAGGCTGTGGTTTTTAAAACTGCATGGTATTGGCACAAGTGCAGAGACACAGACCAGTGGAACGGAACAGAAAATCCAAATATAAAACCATCCACATATAGCCATCTAATCTTTGACAAAGCAGACAAAAACATACTCTGGGGACAAGAACCCTTATTCAATAAATGGTGGTGGGAAAATTGGATAGCCACATGTAGAAGACTGAAACAGGACCCACAGCTTTCACCTCTCACAAAAGGAAATCTAATATTCTTAAATCTATAGTCACTAGAGGTGATTTTCTTTGTTTTGAAGAAACAAAGTGTGAAAAGAATTGCAATTGAAAGTACAAAGTCATCACGATTTAGATTAAATGGTAGGCAATTGCAATAAACCTTACCTGCGTTAGGAGGCTCATTTAGGAATAGCTACAGAAGACATCTGTAGCAGCTCTGGTCGGCTAGTCAGAAATCCATGGCCTCAGATCTGCCACGAATTAGCCACGTGAACTTCAGAAATGCATATGTCTTGCCTGGGTTTTAGTTTATTTGCTTATGAAATGAAAAAGATTGAATTGGATGATTTCCAGGGTCTTTGCTGCCCACAAATCCCATGTTTCAAAATGTTATACTTTAAAAAATTATATTTAATAGATCTTGATATAATATAGTAGATATGATATGACTTTTAGTATCATAACTATAATAAATCTCATATGACATTAAATATCCATAAATGGATTTGAGAAATTCCATTCCTTACTGAGCATTAACATTTAATCTTTGTCACTTTGTCACAGCCCTGCAAGACAGGCATGGGTGCCCTTCACTTTCCAGATGAGGAAACTGAAGCCCAAAGAACATAAAGAACATACTGTGTCAAATGTTCTAGTAAGAGGTGGAGCTGGGGTAGAACTTAGGTCTAACTACAAAGCCCATGTTCTGCATAATTCTCAACTGAATTTTAAGCAATGAGTTAGAGTTTGGTGCTATGTTTAGAACTCTATTTTTTTTATTCCAGGAGCCACTGAAACATAACAATACCTAAAATATTCATGCCTTTACGTTGTGCCAGAAATGGTTGTAAGCACTTTATGTGTGTTATGTCATTTAAATTTACAACAACCCTAAGTGGAAACAGGAGGGAACAAAGACACAAAGAGGTCAAAGTCACACAACAGCTAAGAGTGAGACGAGGATTCAGATTTGAATTCCTATATCTGATGCCAGTGCTTGCTACACCATATTGTCTCTGCACAACATACCTCAGGATTTTAAACTTTCTTAAGCAAATGGAAAAAATTCTTGCAAAATTGGGTCACTGCATAGCTATCTGAAGGAAAAGCATTTGTGAAAGTAGGTTTAGTTGTGGGTCCTACTTCCAAATATACCAAAAATAGAGTATTTGGTCAAATCCCTGCTCTTTCATACTCCAGAGTACTCACAAACATTTCCAGGGGTCATCGGTGACAGCAGTTTATGTTCCTTCTCTCGTGCCTTTGTGAACTTCAATAGTAATGTCTAAGCTGTCCCCATTCCATATTTAACCTGTGAAAGGTACCTGGTAACCCTAATGGATTTATGTGGCCCATCACAATAGGAAAGGTGTACTTTAGTATTGTCAATAGCTGAGTATTTTATAAGTACTGCACAAATTGAATATGTGTAAAATGAATCATACTTTAAGGTATTTTAATGTACAGGAACCAAGAAGCAAGTATGTATGCTTGTAAAGCAGGACTATTTTTGTTTCCTTTACAAATGTATTTGCACTGGACTTTAAAATTTGCACATCTCAAGATATCATAAAAGATGTCATAGCAGAAAAATTGAATGTTTGTGAAAGATAAATTTTAAGGATTGCTTTTTTTTTAGTTTCAAAATATTAATGGGGTACAAACGTTTTCGGTGACATGGATGATTTTTGTAAGGCTTGAGTCCTAGCAGTAAGTGTGCCCATCACCCAAATAGTGTTCATAGCACCCATTAGGTTGGTTTTCACCCCTCCTCTCCTCTCCCATCCCCCCCTGGTTGAATTCCACTGAGTTTTATTTCCCTCCGTGCACATATGTGCTCATTGGTTAGTTTCAATTTAACAGTGAGTACATGTGGTGTTTGTTTTTCTACTCTTGATATACTTCACTTAGAAGAATGGTCTCCAGTTCCATCCAAATTGTTGCAAAGGGTATTAATTAATTTTTTTATGGCTGAGTAGTACTCCGTGGTATACATACGCTACATTTTGTCAATCTACTCATGAATTGATAGGCACTTGGGTTGATTCCACATCTTTGTAATTGTGAATTGTGTGTTAAGGAGTTCTATTTCTTCCTGGTTGAGTCTTGGGGGGTTGTCACTCTCCTTGGAAGGGAAGCCCATATGGAATGTCCAAGCCCTGGGATCATGCAAGTTCTACCCACAATTTCATGGTTGCCACAGCATTTGGGCTGGTGGGAATGGAAAAGCTTCCAAGTAATTTGGTAGCCACTGATCAATGAAGGGGTATGGGAGAGAGAAAGGGATTCCCCTTTACCCTTTCACTGGACTCTGAGCCTCTCTGGGTTTGATCCTCACTGATATCTTTTTTTCTTTATCTTGCTTCTTCTTTGCTTCACAATTTTCCTCTGTGACATCCCCAGCAGGCTCTGGCACTTCTCTCTATGACCTACACCTGAGCTGCATCCCTTCTCCCCTCTCCTTTATCTAAAACCTGTTCTTCCCTCTGGGATGGTCTGGCAAGTGAGGTATCTAGTCAGCTATTTTGCCCAGCCCCCTCCTTAGGTTTGCTTTTTAAAGAAAAGAGTGATCACATACCTGCTGACATTCCACTCTTTGGTAAGATTTGCATTTATTCTAAACATGCCTAAAGAATCATGTTACGTGGATAGAATTTGCAGTCTCCCATAACATAGAAATTCTCAGTTGTTCATTTTCTTGGAAGGGCTATGCTTCTGGCTGTGACACACTGAATAAATCCATTATATTTTTGTTGGAAAGTAGGATCTCAGTTTAGATTCTTTAGCCTAAACAATCATGTCATGCCCACAGATAAACAATGACATGAAAGAAAACAACTAACTATTGATTGAATTCAACAAAAGTTCCCCTTTACCATCTTCAAATAACCAGTTCATTAAATTTATCCACTTTTTCAAGCCACTTTGTACATATAAACATAATTAATAAGATGACATTTGGCCTCTAAGTATATGTCACCTTACACAGTGAAGAGGACAAGTGTTGTTCACTCTTATTACCCTTTAATTTGATAAATATTGACAACCAATTATGATTATTTATGCTCTGAAATGATAAAAATCTCGGAATACTTCAACAGCTCCACAGAACTAGCTGCTCCTTCATTCTGGAATTCTACTCCCACAATTGCCTAGCTCAGTCTCCTTTTTATTTCAAACCTCTCTCTTTCTCAATTTATTTTTCTCAATAGCACTGTTCCATCTGACATTCCATATGCTTTTTTCCTTGTTTTTGTGGTGTCTTCCCCCACTAGAATGTAAATTCTGTGAGGGCAGAGAATTTAGACTATTTTGCTCACTAGTATATTTACAATGCCTAAGGGCTATTGTAGGTGCTCAATAAATATTTGTTGAATTAGTGAAAGAATGATACCTCCCCAATATAAGTTTGTAACATTTTTAGAATACCTTATAATGTCTTGATTTTTATATCCAAATATAACTTCTTACACGGATACAGCCTCCTACTCAAGGTCCATTTTATTTTCCTAACAATAAAAAAAAAAAAATTGGTTGTAACATCCTCAGTCTTTTTTCAAAGATCTCAAAAGTCCAAGAACCTGCAAGCTGCAAGACATGTTTTCCAGTCCTGCTCTACCATTGTCTCCAGAAGGGTGCACTTGTTCAAATCACTTAGATTCTTGGAACTTCCTTTTTCTGGTAATGTAAAATAAAGAACATAAGCTACGTGATCTTTTGACTTTATCTCACACTCTGAAATTCTATGATTCTTTGGCTATTTCCTTTTATTCATCAAATGCTCATTTTCTTTTTTAAATTTTCTTTTTACTTTTATTTATTTTTTTATACTTGCCGCTATACTAAATAACAATTGTATATATTTATGGGGTACAGTGTGCTCTTTCAGTACCTGCACACATTGTGGAATGAGCAAATTGGGCTAATTAACACATCCATCACCTCACATACTTATCATGCCATTGTGGTAAGGACATTTAAAATCCATTCTTTTAGCAACTTTGGAATATACAATACATTATTATTAACTATAGTCACCTAACTGTGCAATAGATCGTCAGAACTTATTCCTCCTGTCTAACTGAAGCTTGATACTATTATTATCCATCAAATGTTATAAACACTCCATGTGTATAGGCATATAGTGGTAGATCAAAAAGATGTAGAGAAGATAGAAAACCTAGTACTGACTCTGTAGATACAGAAAATAAAGAATCAGGAAGATCCATTATCCAAGTTTTTATATGTAAATTTATGTGAAAGTTATTTAAAAAGCCAAATGCTTTAGCTTCCTCAGCATTATCTCCACCAATGACAGTTCTGAACTTGTGAATTACACTCTGCATAAGCACGGCTCCTTGACTCATTTTTTATCCCGATTACAAAGCCACTGAACTGTCTTTTCATCTTGGATGCTCCATTGAACATACTATACAATTTCTCAACACCGTAATTTGATCTGAGAACATCTGCAAAAAATCTGGAACACATTTTTTCCCCTTCTCAGCACTTGACTTCAAACCTCCCATTTCAGACATTCTTCCACAGTTTCTGTGACATATTATTGAACAAACCATCAGCTCTGCTTCTGTCTTGGAATGTGTCAACATGAATAGAAAATGAGCCAGATTCACATTAACAGAATTCTTAATTACCTGCTCAACCTATGGGTAAGCCTGATCTTTTAGAAATAAGAATCTCATGGCATTTTCTCCACTGCTATTCTTTATTTGAAATTGATTCTTATATACAATTGAGGTTATTTCACTCATATATTTATTTTTTCAAATAATCTGAGTTTCCTGGAAATAACTGCAAGGTTTTCTCTGGAGTCAATTCTTCAAAAGGTAGAAGTTCCAAGGTAAGGAAGTCCAGCAAACCAACTTTTATCTTAATCACACTCATGTAAGACTTAACACTTGCTTCCTCTTACTGTATTCTTTCATTCCATGTCTATTAGTCTTGTAGGCCATATTTTCTCCTTCCCACAGAAATTCAGTAAGAAATATCACCATATCCCTTGATTCCATTCTTCCCATTTTCCCCCTTTCTTTCTTACTCACAGCCAATTATTCATTTATTTTCATATCATTAATATTTTTGGGTGGAGCCCTACTTATATGCTACTTTTCTCCATTCTTTCTTTTTATCCTCAGAGTATTTTATTAATTTTCTGGTTCCATATGGTTTTGCTAGAGCTCCCATTCCAAAACACCACAGACTGGTTGGTTTGCAAAACAGAAATTTATTTTCTGAGTTCTGGAGACTAGGTGTTCAAGATCAAGGTGTCAGCAAGCTTGCTTTCTTCTGAAGCTCTCTCCTTGGCTTTTAGATGGTAATCTCCCTGTACTTTCAAATGTTCTTCCCTTTCTGTGTGTTTCCATGTCCTAACCTCCTCTTCTTGTAAGGACACCAGTCACATTGGATTAGGGGCCATCCATACGACTCATTTCACCTTAATCACCTCTTTAAAGTTCCTGTCTCCAAATACGGTCACACTCTGAGGTCCTAGGGTTAGAACTTCAACATATGAATTTTGAGGGGACACAATTCAGCCCATATTGGGTTCTCTCCCTTTATTCTTCTTTGCCTCTTCAGCTGCTGTCCTTCTATGCTTTCCTATTTTATTTTCATAACTTATATTTTTTATATTGATCTGTATTTTTCAGATTTAACCCCTTTCCAGGCCTCGGGACAGTCTTACCCCCACTTCTCTCCAGGGTCACTCCCCCTCCTAAGAATTCAGCCAACAACAAACACTTGTGGTTTTCAGTCTTGAGACTAAAATGGGGCATTAAGATAAGATGAGACAGCAATCCTGTGTGCCCACCCTGAACCAGACCCCGGGAGGTCTTTTGTGCTCTGTGTACTGCTACAGCCAAAAAAAAAAAAAACAGGCAGGTAAACAAAAAAGACAGATTGCCAGATTTTGAACTTTGTATTCATTTCCACGGAAGATTATTTGTGTACTATCAATTTTGGTCATCTTAAATTTGCTGCTGACTCTTCACATTTAATAACAGAGCAGAAACACATCTATTCTTCTCTCATCTTTACCATCTTCACAAGAGAAAACACTATTGATCTTATCAATTACCTGCTGAAACATTGCTCTGTGATGCTGAACCCTGGACTTCATGTTGTGCAGCTACAGAACCTCGGAGAAGCTCTCCTTGTTTTTCTTACTCAGAGGTGCAGGGGGACCAACAGTCAGTCCCTGACCACCCGCTTCTGCGGTAGGCACTTTTACTCCCATGCTCTTGCTCCAAGTGTTTGTTAAATATGAGACTCCATTCTCTTTTCTAATCTAGAGTGCAAGAGAAATACTACTTCTCTGGACACATACTGTGCTGTGTTCAGTTAGTTCGAAGTTTCCCAACAGGCAGAGCAAGCGTGTGCTTAGGGCACCCTGCAATCAGGAACACCAAAGAGATGTTTGAAAGGTTTCTATGCTTATTAACGATATTTTCTAAAAAGCATTTTAATGAGCCACCCTTGGGAAAAAAAAATAAGTTCTTTATTGGACTTCCCTTTTTATTTTACATCTTGGTATTATTGTTATATAATTTTGAATTACATATTTAGGAAGAATGTGCACAATATAAGATTTTTAGTGCCACTCTTTCTGTCTTAATCCAGCTTATTCTATATTTGAAGTGCAATCAGAAATGAGAAATTCTTTATTTTAAAGAACTTGAATAGAAATCAGTATTTTAACTGGTCTTGAATAGATTTAGTCTTTAAAAGTCATTGAGTTTAAGACATCGATAAAAGGCATGATTCAGAATATTCACTTGTTCTGGGCTTGTAGCATTTTTATTTCATTGTAAATTATACATATATTTTTTAAACTCTCTTAAATTCTTACCTATTCATGTCTCTTAAGTATTTCATTCATGGGAACTAATTCAACAGGAATTTCTGGGATGCCTCCTTGAGGTTTAAAGCCATAAAGTGACAGCTCAATTCTTGGCCTGACACCATGTGCAGACTTCAGCTCCATCTAGACACCAGGACAAGTTCTCTTCTGAATAGGGAGGATTGAAAGTACTCTAGGTTAAGGAAAAAAAAAAAAAAACAATAACAACGAAAACATCCAATAACCTCTTTACCCTTCTTGGTTCCAAGATCCAGTAACTGAACCTAGTACCAGTAAACCGACAAGTCCCTCTAGGGTCTAGCCTTCCTCCCACTCTTAACAAAGGACTTTCTTTCAACTCCTGCAGTACAATGTCTTTCCACCAACAGATACTCACTGAACTTAAAGGCAACACTGGAAAGAAACTCATGGTAGACATTATCTCCACTTTCTTAAGTATTTTCTACCAGTTATACTAGTAGGGAAATTAGAGCTCAGTGATTTTCCCAAGGCCCCAGGTCTTGAAGCCAGGTCTTCTGCTCTGGCATATGTCTGCTGTTCTCACCTCAGCCTCACACCATCTAACACCCCTAGATACTGTCTTTCAAGGTCCACAACAAATTTGACACCCCAATAAAGCAGGAAATTTCAAATGAAACTTAGACACACAAGGATTATTCAAGGGCAAAAATCAGAAAGAGGAGTCAAAGAATTTCATCTAGACTATCTATTCTGATTCTACTTTCGAATCCCTGGGTGACTATGGGCCCATCACTTACTCTGTAGGCCTCAGTCTCCTCCTTTATAAAATCAGGGAAGTGGTCTACACAGTGCTGCTGCTCAAAGTGTGGCCCACTGTCCTGATCAGCCACTCCACCTGGGAACTTGTTCCGCTGTTAGGACCTACCCCAGACCTCCCGAATCAGATACTCTGGGGGTGGGACCAACTATCAGTGCTTCATCAAGCCCTAAATAGTTCTGATATACCCTAAAGTTTGAGAAACACTGATCGATCTAGATAATTCATCAGTAAACTGCAACTCTCAGGCCACCTGTTTTTGGAAATAAACCTTCATTGGAAGCCAGTCATGCTCATGCATTTACGTCTTGTCTATGTCTGCTTTTGCACCGCACTGGCAGTGTTGAGTACTTGTGTCAGAGACCATGTGTCCCCCAAAGCCTAAATGTATACTGTGTGGCCCTTTGCAAAAAAAGGTTTGGCAACCTCTGGCCTAGAGTCAGTTAACCTACCACACTAAAACCATAATATTTAAGGGATTGGACCTTAATAATGGTGCATCTATAAGATTCTCTTGAAAAGTTACCTTTAAACAATAAAAAAGATTAAAGAAATTAAAAAGTCAGATTGGAGACTGAAGAATAAGGCCTCAGAGCAGTTCATTCCCCTGTGACCCGACACAAACTTTGTGCCTGGCCTGTGCACTTCTGGAGAAGAGGAAGCAGGAATTGGCATCACTCTCGCCCTCTTACACTCCCCTTGCCCTCTTAGGTTGCCTGAAAAAGCCCAAGCTTGGAGAGTCTAATGCTGACTCCTATCCCTGCAAATGGAAGTTATCTTTGTTCAACTTCTCTAGCTTAGCAATTTGCAGCACAATTTTCGGCTGTCAAAAGCCACAAAGCTCAGAAAGTAAGGTAAATATTGGAATAACGTTAAGAATCAATGTTGCATTTACAAGAATTCTCCCTGTGGTTTATCTAAATATTTTCTACCTAAATAAACTTTAAATGACTTGTACACAGCATATGTCCTCATCACAAGCAGAACCACTTGAATAATGCTGTTATTAATATGCACAGTCACACAAATTTGCCCCATGCATGTAAATACACTCTCCATATAGTATACCTACATTTATACTTATTCTCTAAAGTAAACATCTCTCCACTTAACTGGAGTGTTATGTGCAATCTTTGGCAGAATCCTGAGCATGCAGAATGTACTAAAAATGATGCGCATGTGATGGGGCCCACATTAAGCGTGTAGCCACGTTACTGATGGAGCTCTCGCTCACAAAGGCCACCGAGTGGCGAACATCTTGCTGTGTTGTCCTACAGGGCAACTCGTGAAAGCTGATGGATAACAGATGTAGACGCAAATGATTTGAAGGAGTCTCTATTCAAACCTCCAGAGGGCTATAACTGCTTTTGAGTTTTAGTTTTAAATCAGAGCAAAGCCATAACAATTTAAATAACCTTTTAAGGCAGAGCTGCTGAATGTGTCCCTTGCTGGGAAAAGGGCTGAGTGGGGCCGAGTCCCAGTGTGCCACCTCTCCTGGCAGCCACAGTGTCCCAGAGGAAGGAGGAGGATTCATGAGCAGCCTGGGAGTCTAGTGCTTTGTAGGGTGATGGCTTAGGCAGATGGGGTGAGAGCTTATGCCTAGCCTCGTTCTGTGCTAGGAAGAGGACCAGGAAATGTGGGGCGTTTCCCTCAAATATCCTCATCTTACAGATGTGCATTTTGAGATCCAGAAAAGCAGTACAATTTACTTAGGGTCGCACGGGTAGTTCATGGCAAGCCGGGACCAACTCCAAACCTCTGACTTCCCTACCGCTACCTGTTTGGTATTTGGAAATGGGATAGAGTATCGCTGAAGATTGTCAACTTAGAGTCAATGTCTGGGGCTATAAAATAATTTATATCTGTAAAATCCTTCTTTCTTCCACTGACAGACAAGCTCCAAAAAGTGAGGGAGAAAGTGAGCACAGATATCCAAGGGATTAATTACCATTAGAGAGTCTGTTCTTTCCATCTGATCCAAGGGCTGCCTGTACCTGATTTCACATAATCACAGGCCTTGAATCAAGGGGGCAATGGGCCACTTACCTACCACAGAGCTCCGGGAAGTCACGAGGCAGGGGCAGAATTTCTGGGTCAGGAAGGATCTGAGAGGCCACCTGCTCCAACGTCCCATCCATCACAGGTATCTTTCCTGTAATGTCTCTATAGGTAATGGACGATTCAGCCTTTGCTCTAGTACTTCTGGTGTTAGAAATTCGCTGTATCCTGAGGCCATGTGATCCATTGCATAGTACTGTGTATATGGAAATTGGTGATCAGGCCTTTACCATACAGTTGTATAAGCATTTCGAGATCTGTGTGAGGATGTTCTGTAAGCAGAGAGTGATGATTAAAACCTGGTAGTCCTGTGCCCTGCGAGTGATTGTCTACCTAGAGGAGGGGGCATTCTGTGTACCAAAGCTCCTCTGTCCCCCAAGCCAGGCACCAGTGGTTAGAATTTGGGGGTGGGGAGGGAGAGGGGGGAGGCAGTCCAGCTTTTTCACACAGACACATTATAGGCTAGTGGTGGCCCCATTGGTAATATGCATACTGCTTCCAGGCATTAAGAGAGAGCTGGAAGAAAGGGCTGTAAGAGTCCCAACCTGTGTACTCAAGCCCACAAGTGATTTCTCCAGCATGATAACTAGATAAACCAATCCTTTGTCTTATATAACATCAATAAGCTTCCGCACTCAACACAAGCCAGTGTCCCACAGTAAGCAGGTCTATGCAAACCACCCCCAAAGTCTGAGGAAGCTGAAGAAAGAGGCTGACATATCCAGTTTCTCAGAAGGAAACACTGAACAGGGACTTATGAACAGAAGCCATGTCTCGGGCTGTGGTGAGATGAGACAGGACGGTGGATCCCCACACAACACTGCCCCCCAGAGCCAGGACTTAGATACCACAGGGAAGAAGGCTTAAGACAACTGGAGTCGGCCCCTCAGAGAAAGAGAAGAATGCTATGTGAACCTGCCTAAGGACAGGGTTTTAGTCGATGTTGTTTGGACCTAAGGTCAGGATCAGGGTAACAGCAGATAAAGTAGAAATCTTACAGGCATTCTCAGAACAGGGGTTAATCACAGGTCCACATGGCGGATTAGCATCCACGGTGGAGCTGTGTAAGTCTCCACACCAAGGCGCTGGACCTTTGAAAGGTAAATGGAAGCAGAACTGGGAGACGCTGGTTGGAGAAGCTCACAGATGGACGTAAAGAATGTACTGCTGTTGGCCCATTGTTCTGAATGGTCTCCTAATGCAGCAACATTCCATACTCTTCTAGCATCTGGCTCCAATCTAACGTCTCAACCTCATTTCCTGCCATCTGGACCCCTCCCTTACCTTGCTCACCACTGCCCTCCACCACCTTGCTGCAGTTGTTCTTGTTCTTCATGGTGGTACAAACCCCCGGCTCTTTGGCCCTGCGTCCCCCTACGCCAGGCTTTTCCCTCGGCTTAGTCTAGCCTCTCCCTGGAATTGAGCTGACAAGCTCCCACCTGCAATCCTGACCCAGCTCAGAGGCTGTATCCCCTTCATGAAGCTTGCCCTCCCTCAAGATGAAGACAGCTGTTTCCATAACTCTCAGCTTTCAATGATGGGGTCTGTTTCTTATTTACCTTTATGTCCTTGATATTTAGAATGAACAAATGAATATCCCACTGTAGGTGAGTCCAAATCAGGGTTGCCTAAAATGGTCCTTCACTGGACTTTGCTTTTATGTAGTTCTAATGTTTCTACACTAACTTTCCCTTCTTTTATTCCCAAATTCCTGAAATTCGAAATCTGTATGATCTATAGAAGTTTAGTTTCCTTAGCTAAAATTGAGGCAATACCACAAATACCTCATATGTTTAGAAGATTAAATGAGATACTGTATATAAATGCTTAGCCAAGTGCCTGATACATTAACAGAGGCTCAATGATTCTTGGTTGACGTTCCATTCCATGGTGCATACGTCTTCGGATTAGACTGAAGAGGAGATTCAGGAGATAGTAAGAGAGGCTAAACTTCTGCAAGTAAATCAGGAAACCACTGGCATTACGCTAATTTATTTCCCTAAAAGGGAAACAAATGTGAAACCAAAGAAGAATATGAATTTTACTTTAAATTGTGACCCACATGTATCTTAGCAGATATCTGTTTCTTTGACATATTTGAAAACTCAAGTCCAGTTCAGAAGTTTCCAAAATTCCATGAACAGCTTTCAACGATGCTATATTCCTCACTCTGGGGAGAAGTGAGCCACAGGGTGGGGGTCAAATAGCTGATCTGCTCTTGATCCATTTGCCTTTGTGGCGTCTTGCAAAAGCTAAATACCTGCACTGTGGAGGAAGCCTGTCCTACATGTAGTATAAATATTTCATTTGGTATTTAAAATCCATTTTCATTGCCCTGAATTTAGTTGGCATTGGGATCCGCCCATCATCCTCTTCCATGTAAAATTTATTTTATAATAAATTCAGGTCATAGGTCATGATTCAAGCTTTTCCTTCATGGAAGAAATTTGTGCCATTCCACAGACCCCATTTGCATCATGTTTTCAAGCTCTACCTAGTTTGATTTAAAATCACTCGAAAGTATCAAAATGGTACTTCCAATATGTTTTCTAGTTAATAAAAACCACTGTCATGGCTGCATCCAGACGTCTCAAAGTACAAGTTTAATCTTATCCAGACCTGCCACAATTATTTGTTAGGTGGAAAGCTATTGATTATTAATGATAATTACTTGCTTACTGAGTCCCTCCCTAGGCTCTGAATTTCAAATCACAGCACTCCCAGACTTGCTGGCAGGGGCTCTTCCAGGGGCTGAGGAGAAAGGAGGGAGCCGAAGTAGCAGGCCTTTCCTGGGGAGGCCCCCAAGGAGATTGATGGAATCACAGATAGTCTTTAACCAAACACCAAGCCTACCTGACAGAAACCACACAGCAATTCAAAGCGTCTGGGAGCAAGAGAGATGCATTTTAAACACACTCCCAGCCTTCGCTCTGTCAGTAACAAATTAGGCTTGTCACTTTCTCCAAGCAGATTTAGTGAGGACATTACCAATGTTAATGATCTGTGCTTGCCACTGGAGAAAGAAGCTGGAGGCAGAATTTTGCAGTGCCCAGGGAAAGCGTTCATTTTTTTTTTTTTTTATCTTTTTTTTTGGCTGCACGGGAGCATGGCAAGTGCCTTTTTTCCAGTCATTCCTCTGTCAAGTTTGGGGAATATCAGGTGATATGATATGGAAATCTCTTATATATTCTCATCCCTAATAGACCAGCCCACACTTATTCACTGTTTACTCCTATGCACAGGTTCAACAGAAAAGTTATAGGAATTATCCTCCAAGAGTGTGTGTGTGTGTGTGTGTGTGTGTGTGTGTGTGTGTGTGTTTGTGTGTGTGATGGAGGTCTTGTTGCACAGGATGCAAACTCTCTAAGGTTGTCCATAGAGAGGCAATGTTTTAAGAGCGGTGTGTTTTAAACAGCATCCAAACACCCCTAGACCTTGTTTCTATTGAATTCCACTGTGTTCTAGAGGAAGAAGCTTGAAACTAAAGTACAAGCAAGAAGAGTGCAGTGTTACCAGAATGAACTATCTACATGGAACATCTCAACCTTTAGGAATAAAGCTCCTGTTATTTATTCCCAATAGTTAAAGATTTTCCCTTATCAGATAGATGCAGCTGAGAAGTACTGTCCACTTTTTTAAGGCATTTTTTCCCCAAAACTTGCTCAGCAAGTCAAGCAAACAGCAATAAATACAAGCAGGATGTCTCTCCATCCCAGTTGGAGCCATTTACTTTGTAGATGACAATGCATAGAAAATCCATCCATCCAAACCTACTAAGCTCGGGCGATTATTTCAGTGATCCCCAACTCCAAAATAGAAAACAACAAAAAAAGCATTTTAATGTTGATGGCTCATGCTGAAATGAGTGGAAAATTAAATTCACCAAACACCCACAGAGATGACTAAGAATAAAAAAGATCAAATGTTGCTTGCCATTAAAGGACATAATAAGTTTCAAAGAGAAAACTATTAAGCTGAGTATATGGGAATTGGCCTATTTGTAGACTAAAGTCTCCTGAGTTTGTCAATAGGTTTTCCCTTTGTAATCAAAGCAGCGTCTCTCACACATCTCAGGCCTGGGCCCAGCTATCCACAAATGAGTTAATAAAAGCCACAATTAAAGATGATTTGGAAGAGAAACTTACTTCATGTTCCTGATCTTATAGGTTGTTCATTAAACCATTGTAATTTCTCAGGATTCTGGAGAACAAAAAGCTCAACGGACAAGAAAGCACAGATCAAAGGGATGGAATTTGCTGCATTTTCCTGCAAAACTGATGGAGGCAGTTTTGCTTTCAAGCTTCGAATTTGTATCGGCCTGGTAGCCAGAAGAACACCAAGAACAAGAGGAAAACAAAATAGCAGAAGCCCAAGCAGGCAATGCCAAGGAAACACTTCAGAAGCAGTTCTAGTCTATTCTCCCCCCATCTTTCGTCCAAGCCAGCATCTGCCCCGACACAACACGCAGCAGCAGAAGAGCTGTGTGCTCGTCCCTTACCGTAGGCTACCACCACCTTCGCTTTGATTCTCTGGGCTTTGAAGTATTTCACTGCACGCGCACACACCAAGTTGAATTTCTACAGGGCAAACGTCAGTTGATGTTTTTTTCTCAGGATTTTTTCCTGTTTCTTCTTTCCTTGTCTTCTTGCCTCTTTCCCATATACATTTTTTTAGCATATACTTCATCTCCGTGCCCCCTTTTGCCTTTTTAGAGCTGTCATTCCTATGTATCCATTCTCAGTCAAGAGATGGCTAAGTTCTGCGAGGCACCTCCAGCTGAGAACCTTGCCTTGGCGTGAGCGGGTTCGAATTGCAGGTTGGCTGCATTTTTGATAAGTCCTGAACATAATGTACTATCAACCAGAGAGGGGAGAAGCCAGTGGCATTTGGACTGATATGGCTCACGAAGCGTGTTTTTCAGATGCATTGGATTTTGCCCCATAGGTATAATACTTATTTATTCCTTTAATTTCCAGGCCTGTGTGGATATAAGAGGGCCTGAATCCACAGAAGCAAATTACACAGAAGCCTTTTATAAGTTAAGCTCAAAACCTAAGATGTGAAGAAGAATCTAAATGGATGGAAATTCTGAACTTTGTGAAAAATGATTTGTTTCTAACACGTTGAACAACTGTGTGCAAATGCAGTGGAGAGCCAAGGCTAAGCAGGAAGTGACAGGTGTGGATGGATGCATGTGGCAGCAAGCAAATCCACCATAGCATGTACCACACACATTTATTTCTTACTCTTGGCTCCGTGGGTGGGGTGTGGCTCTCCTGGGCTCAGCTAGGCTTGGCTGGGTTTGGCTTCAGTTGGGTTCAGGTCCGTTCCATGAATCTTCATTCCGGAAACCAAGAAGCATCACAATCTGGGGCATGCTGTTCTGGTGACGAAGGACAGAAACTCAAGAGGGGAGTGGAAAGATGGATTCCTCCCAAATCCTTCACTTAGAGCCAGCACAGTGTCACTACCGCCCACATTTCATCGGTCCAGCCAAGTCATATGACCAAAGCCCACAGCCAATGGGCATGGAGAGGGTCGTATAATAAGAAGTAAATATTTGGTCTTTGTCCCTGGTTTCTGGCATACAGTTCCCCCAAGCCCTCGGAATTTACTGTTTTTGTATGCTAATGAGATGACTCATGGGGCAGGGAGGATTAGATGGCATAAAGAGGGGGCCATTCATCAGAAAACCAACCATATGATTACAGAGTTAGAACTTTTAGCTTCACCATCCCAGGGAGGGAAGAGGGGCTTGTGATTGAGTTCAATCCCCAATGCCCAGTGATTTCACCATCACGCCTATGTGATGAAACCTCCACAAAACCCCCTAAACAATGAAGTTTGGGCAACTTCTGTGTTGATGAACAGGTCAAGGTGCTGAGAGTGAGGGTGTCCCCAGTTTCCCACCAAGCTGTTCCTGTTATATTCTTTATATAATAATAAACCAGTAATCCTAAGGAAAGCCCTTTCCTGAATTCTATGTCACTTTAGCAAATTATCAAACATGAAAGGGAACATTTGCTTTAACCCCTGAGTTGGAAGTCCAAGGGCAGAGTGGGGACAGCCTGGGGACCCTATTTGCAGCTGGTGTGTGAAGTAGGGGATGTGTTGTAGGACTGAACCTGCAGGGTCTGTGCTAACTAGGGCTTGTTAATGTCAGAATTGAATACTTGTTAAACACAAGTTAGTGTTACAGAAGTAGAGAATTAGTTGGTGTTGGAATGATGTATTTCGTATCCTGCAGAAAGGGTTACTCTAATCACAGGGAAACGAAACTTAAAGAATGAATAAATAATTACAAACAATGCTGTCTACCACTGTATTATTTTGGGGCAGATCTAAATGCATAACAAATGCTTAGCACTGTTGAGTAATCTCAAACTCCAGTTTCCCAGTCCACTCCCCAGCTCAACTGTAGCGCACGATACCGTCTCCTTCTTTAATGAAAGTATCAACATCATTCAGCACTTGCTGGAGGAACTCGTCTGTTTCCTAGTGATCATTTCATATGGCTTTAAATGATAAGAGAGAATTATGGGCATGTATTTTGGGTCTTCAGCTGGCTTCAGACACTTGAAAGAAGATGCTCCAACTGATCTAGTGTCTCTATTGAGTTGTACAGAGTCTGGCACTATGTGAACATTTTGCCCATTGATAACCTATAGTTTAGGTAGCAGAGCTTTAACCACCTTATAAGTATAATTATAAAATCATATACTTAAAGAATGTTTAAAAGAATAGCACATATTTGTTTTCTCAAGCTCTTAAAAATATCATGTATTTGTTTCCTCAAGATCTTAAGAATATCATATATTTTTGTCTTGTTAAGCTCCACACATCTCTCTGGCCTGTCTCCCAGTCAAGTAATAGAATTAAAAAAGAAAAAAGCAAAGAAACAGATAAGTCCAGCGCAGTCCTGTGTGCTTCCCTTTCTTTAGCAACTTGGATTCTCACGACAGCTCTCTAAGAGGAATACCAGCAGCACCAGAGACTCAGAGACACGGTGCTGTAATGCCACAATTAGCATGCAGTGGCGCCAACCTTTGAACTCGGTCCTGTACAACAGAAAGCTTTTCTCTCTACCAGATATTTTTCCGTAGCAAAAGTCCCAGGCCTCATCTCAAAGAAAGACCAACTAAAAAATACTGTCATGTATATTGTGAAATCTACCAAATGTTACTGCATTTGGAGAAGGAATAATGCAGAGCCTTGTTAACCTGGAGAAAGGAGGCTGGTGTTAGATATAGCTGGCAAAAGTTATTGTTTATGACTAGGGTTTTTTTATTTATTTTCTAGAGCCCTCTATGCACTTTACGTTTAACAAGCATACAACAAACAACCCTCCAAAAGGGGGCAAAATATCTGAATAGACAATTAACCAAAGATGGGAAATAAGCATGTTATATACTCAGCCTCATTAGTTCTTAGGGAAATGCAAATTAAAACTACAGTGAGATACTACAACACACTTATTGGAATTGCTAAAGTAAAAAGGTAGATAATAACAACAGTTGACAATGTAGGGTACAGAGTACAGAGTAACTGGAACTCTCAGACACGGTATACTAAGTAAAATTATATAACCAAACTGTACAACCACTTTGTAAAACAGTTTGGCAACTTTTAACAATGGTTTTTAAAAACCCATAAAGCTTAACTATTTGACTACTAGATACTCAAGAAAAATTTTAAAAATTTATACAAAATTGTACACAAATGTTCATAGCAGCCTGATTTGTAATAACCCCAAACTGGAAACAACCCAAATGCCAACAACAGATGCACACATAAACAAAGTGTGGTCTACACACCCACGCAAGGGAATACTCGTCAGTGATAAAAATGAATGAATTGCAGCTGCAAATACTATGGATCAATCTCAAAATAATTACGCTGAGTGAAATAAGCCAGATCCCCCTCCAATACCGTATTATGCAATTTTATGAAATTCTAGAAAATGTAAGCTGATTCATAATGACGGAAAGCAGAAGTGTCTGGGTGGAGAGCCTGTATTTATGGTACAGCAGATACAAAGCTGAGAGCAAAAGATACGGGGTGGGGGGGGCCAGGGAGAATTACAAGGAGATAGGAGGAAACTCTTGCAGCTGATAAATGTTTATTATCTTGATTGTGGTGGTGGTTTTATGGGTGTATACATATGGCAAAGCTTACTAAATTCTACCCTTGAAGTACGTACAATGCACTCTATGTCAACTATACTTCAATAAAGCTTTTTTTAAAAAAGCATATCATATAGGCATATAATAAAGGATAAATGATTTCAGAAATGAAAACTTGAAACGGCATCTGGTACAATGTAAGCACTCTATATGTGCTAAGCTCTTACCACTGTGATTCTTACTGTTATCAAAAGAAATGTCACACTGTGGTTGCTGGCATTAAGTATAATCTGCAAAGATCTACTTTCTACTCTCTGAGGTAACTGCCTTCCTATGTCACTGCTCAACCATGACAGAGTTGACAAAATCTAGGACAAAGCCTTAAGACTAACTCTGACCAAAGGACATTCTCTTGTGTCCGCATTTAGCACCGTGAGAGGTATATTAGGAAAATAGAATCCGCTCTGTGTGAAGTCAATTGTTCCTACTAAGGAAGGCTTTTGATAATTCTTAATGTGACACAGTAATTTAGCATTTCTGAGCTCAAGAATGCTGAATGGGACTCAAAAGTTTCTTAATGTTTCATTATTTCTTGGAGAACCAGAAGCAAAGCCAGCTTAGCTCAAAGATGCATCACAATCCATATGCTTTGTCAAGTGTGCCAATTTTCCAGGTATTAAAAAAAAAGTTTATATTCTTTCGTTTATCATGCATGATGGTATTCTGATGTCGTTGCTAAGTATTTTACCTTCATGGTGCACAGATTCCTGTTGAGACCTTAAAGACCGTACAGGAAACCTAACAGTTCAAGGGTTTCTCTTTAGATTAGAACCACAGGCAAAAAACGTTTACTAAGAGCACCAGAGTAACCCCAGCAGAATGGCTGTAAGCTTCCTTTTAGGTGACAATGGCAGGTGAATGCATTTATAGGTTAGGTTCAGGCTGATTGGTGACCAAAAAAAGCAAGGGAGAGACTAAAACTCTACAAAGATTAGACTTAAAGAACATCGGTGCTATCAACATTGCTAATCTTTTTAAATATACTACTTTGATAACTTTCATTTTTATTAGTTAATGACAAGATCTTTTCCCCTTAGCTTTCTCTCTGCTATACTATAAATAGGCTCTCCACTTTTCTGATCACTGCCAGGGAAAACAGAGGGAGAAAGATAAAATTCATGTTACCTTTATCTTCATGGTCAAGGAAATTCTTTTTTCCCCCTCTTTTTAAGTTTGTTATAGCTTTTCTTGGGCCTTATCATTGTTACATAAATTTTAGAATAAAATTCTCAGTTTCCAAAAACAAAACAAATCCTATTAGGATTTTTGACTGAAATTACTTTGCATTTAAATGATCAACTTGACAGGAATTGACATCTTGAAATATTGAGTCCTCTAATTCATGGACATGGTCATTTCTTCCATTAATTTGGGTCTTCTAAAATTTATCTCAGCAAGTAGGTTTCAGTGTAGAAATTCTGCCCATATTTCATTAGATCTGTTCCTAAATAATTGATATCATTTGTGATACTATAAATATTATTTTTAATAACTTCAAAATAAAATTTATTTAAGATGATATATAGAATATAATTAATTTTTGTATGTTGATCTTGAATATGATGACTTAATTAAATTAGCTTATTATTCCTTTTAATTTTCCTGTAGATTTTTTTGTATTTTCTCTCATATACTAAGGCTTCCATAAATAATGACAATTTAATTTATCCTTCCTAATTTTTACAGCTTTCATTTTACTTTCTGATCTTTGTGCATTGTCCAAGATTTTATTACATATGGATTACAAATGGGAATAGTATAAATTCTTACCTCATTCCTACTTGTATCTGTTAGTAAGACACCATTAACTATGTTGTTTAGGCTATTTTTTAATAAATGTTGATCTTAATAACATTTGTTTCTATTACTAATTTGCTAAGGGTTTTTATGGTGCGTGACTAATGAGTTTTATAAAATACTTTTTCTGCATCTTTTGAAATAAGTATATTATTTTTCCTTCTGATCTTTTTATTAATATATTCCATGGATTAAATTTTTTAATATTAACCATACAATCATAACATATATTAAATTAGGTTGTTATCAAAACATTCTTATATATGATTATATACAATTGTCTAATATTTTATTTAAGATCTTGTATTTGTAGTCATGATTTACTGATCTATAATTTTCTCTTCCTGTGTTGTCCTTGTCAGAATTTGGTAACAAAATTAGTTAAGCTTTATATAATATATTTAAGCTATCTTATTGTATTTTACCATTTATAGGTTCTGCAATAATATCCCTCTTTCCATTCCTAATATTACTGGTATGTTCTTTCTCTTGTTTTTCTTTGTCTTGCTAGGGCTTTGTCGATTCTCTTACTTAGTCTTTTTAAAGAACCAATATTTTCATGTTATTGATTTTTCTCTATTATATATTTATTTTCTATTTTGTTAATTTCTACTCTTATTTTGTTTCATTTTTTTCTATTATCTTTGGCTTCACTATTCTGTCCTTTTCCTAACATCTTGATTTTGATTCTTAGATAATCGATTTTTAGCCTTTCTTTTTTAAAAAAATTATATACTATAAATTACACTCAAAGAATAGCTTTAGTTTCTTTCCACAAGTTTTAGTATATTTCCATTGTCATCCACACAACAGGATTTAAATCCATAATTTCTAATTCCATTCTAGAATTATTTCAACTAAAGGTATATCAATTACTCTTTTGTTTCTTAGTCACCCATAAGTAAATGGTTTTCAAGCTTTTACATGAAAATATTTAGATATCAAAGGAAATAAAACTGCCATTTTTAGTTTGCATATTCTGCCAGTAAATGTGTCAAGCTTCTAAGGAAATTAGCACTTGGTCATATATTGGATAAATATTTTTTTCCAATTTGTCTTTTGTGTGCCATCTATTTGTCATTAATGATTTTTTGCCTATAGTATTTCTTACATAATTAAATTGTTATTTTACTTTGTGGATTCTGCAGTTCGTATCTTGCTAAGAAGAGCTTTCTTTACCCTAAAAAAATACTAAAAACAATTGTTCCATTAAAAAATGTGTCAAGTGTGTTCTTTATTCATGTTTTTATATTTAATACAACCAACCTGGGGAGGTATGCCCTATTATCCTCTCTTTAAAAATGAAGAAAGATGTGCATAAAGGGATGAAGTGATTGGGTCCATCCAACTAATAAATATATAGCAGAGCCAGGATTTGAAGATGAATTTCTCTAGCTCCAAAGTCTGTGTCTTTTTCTTTCATGCTCTGCTACCACACAATCTCATGCATTCAAGCCATGGAATCTAAGAATCGCCACTGGAGTGAGCGAGGTATCTCAGATCCTTATGTCTTGCAGGTAAGAAAACTCATTTCCAGAAAAGCTGCCTGGCTTATCTGAGGCCATTTTGCTAGTGAATGGTTGAGCCAGAGCCAACTCTAAAGAGCCTTAATTTCTAAGACAGTGACCTTCTTGCCCTTCTAAACTGCCTCACGGTTGGCCTTTCCAGAACAGGCGGTGGTGCTACACCACTAACAATGCTTGCAGGACCACTCAGCCCACCAGGTCGAACACCTTAAGAAGAAGGGAAAGTAGCTCATCAGTATCACTATTAAAGAGAACAGAATTCAGACATTAGTCCCCATTAGCTCCATTAGAATCTTTTAATAACTTCTTTGAGTTATTGAAACAACACAAAAATTTCCTCGTAACCCATCAGTAGGAGGAGGATTAATATGGAGAGCAGGTGATGAGTGTTCCCAAATTGTCAGCAACAGCATTTCCTTGAAGTGCCACAGACTGTTGGATCTGGACTTAAACTTGACTTCAGGGAACAGAATTCAGGCGTGTGAATCCTATGAGGTTGACTCCACCTGGCACTTGTAGCAGTTTCCCCCTTCCTCCCCCAGAGAATTCTTTTAAGGGTGCCCAAATCTTCGATACGGGGTCCCTGTGGGCTGGGACAGCAAAGAGGACATGATAGGTGCATGATTTAAACTTCCTTCACTATCCACACCCCCTGTCAGGGACAATCTCTGTCGCACAGGCTACAGGCAGAGAGGAGGCCAAGGAGAGAAACTATAAACTGTAAAACTCTATTCTGAGAAAACACATCATCCCATGAAAGCCTTGTAGCTTTTGCCGAGAGACAATAAATGTTACTGCTCTACACTAAGGAAAAATGAGAAATCCTATTCCCAAGGGAGAGAAAATACATCTCCGCGTATGACAAGTAGTTAACATTATGGATGGCATCTGCCTGAGCTCTTATCGCGATGTAAATTTGTTTTCTATTCACTGGCTTGAATAGTAACAAAATAATATTGAAATGTGAATAAAAGCAGCAGATACGAATTTTATTACAGCTTCATGGTAATCTGACTGTGAGGGGACAAGTTGAGGAGGGAACAAAAGCAGAGAGCCGTTACTCAACTCTAATATATACAACCATATTGGAAAGCCAGTCTGTTTATTAATAATAAGCCGAATGCTTCTTGGAATGGAGAATTTTTTTTTTTTAAGCTCTGCCGTTATAGAATCGGAGTTTACATAAAGTTCCTGAACTGGTTTGTACTCACTTGTTGGCAAGATTGTTTATCATCCTTTTCACATGCAACATAAAATAAAATTTTGACCACAAGGCCCATAAAAACTATCTTAAAACTTATCTTAAAAGTATCATAAAAACTATCTTATGCCTTTTTTTTTTCCTGGAGTAGACATACTCGCTGTGATGTTCTGGATGAATCTACTTCAGATTTATCCTTTAGATTAAAGTGTTTGGAGACAGGTCTCATATTTCTTATAAACTTAGCGTAGCACATAGGTTTAGGTGAATTTGAAGCTGTGCAGTGACAACAATGAACTGGGCACTTTAAAGACTTATGGATAATATTAAAGTGAACTCTAACATTTCAAATGGACATAAGAGATTTTACTAATTATCTTTTTATTCCTTATATACATAGTTTTCTCAGGTGTATAACCTGACTGTTAGAGAGATGCACATTTTTACCAAAAGCTAAAAGTATGGATAGGATAGGATAACTGCTTTTAAGAAAAGGAGCTATTGTATTTACCCACTGCTAAATGAGATGCTTGGGAGTCCTTATTTGAAAAGGAAACCATTCACTATGTGACAGAAGCCTAAGAAGTGAGATTATTGGATAAGAGAACATGAACGTTCTTAGGGTTTTTCTAGAGAGGTCACATAAGTGACATGTTCTAAGGGACTGTAGAAGGACCTATGTTTTACTGCTGAGGAATAAAATACAATGTGACACATAGATTCAGTATCACATGTTCAATAACAAAAAAAACATACTTTTAATTAATATTTTCTCTAACATATTGTTTAAAAAAATTAGGCCTAAGAGAGATACAAAACAATGTAAGGACATGAGGAAATAGTGGATGTTAGGAAAGTCAATGAATTTGCTGGAAAATGCACTTTGATGCTGTTGGCACTAGAAAGATGAAGCCCGAGGACCCTGAGTGGCAATGGCCTTGTGCTGTGTAAGACATGGGGTGGGTTAGGCTGCAGCACAGGTAAGGAAGGAAGAGGTAAGAGAGACCTAGGGACACAGAGGAGACACAGACAACGAGAGACATAGTGGAAGACGGAGTGGTGGGGGTGAGGGGGAGCGGGGAGAGGAACAAAGAGAGAGGGAGGGGTAGAGAGAAGGAGCAGGAGAGAGGGAGAGAGAGCATGAGAAGCAGCACACAAGTCAGCCAGGGGATGACTGAAGGCCTTGCATTCTGCACTGTGACATCTTCTTGTGACCACCCACCTTTTACTTCTCTTTTTAATGAAAAATCACAAAATTTGAAAGAAGTTTCTTGTAAACATCAGGTAATCAACTGGGCTTGGCATTCAGGGGGTCTCCAAGTTTCACAGAGAGCAGAGGTAAAAATGTGAGTGCTCAGAAGCAGAGAGAGAGAGAGAAGTGGAGAGACACAGAAAGCCTTTGCAAAGCCCTGGAATAATAAGGGGACTTCATGTGGCGGCCAGCCCTGTGTGGGGACTTTGGGCCCGTTTTCAGAGACCCGTGCTTGGGGGGCACAGCGGGGTGGAGCCCACATTTGGACCACATTTACCATTTAGCAACAGTGTGTGTATAACTTTGTGGGCACATGTATGAACATATGTATGTGTGTCTATGTGTACATATGAAGGAATTATATATATGAAGAGATTATATCAAACATTGATAGTGGTTCTCTCTCTGGAGGATGATGTCATATGAAAATTTTTTCATGTCTATATTCATCTATTTCTTTATTTTTCTGCAGATTTTCTACAATGGATATTTACTTTGGTATACATAATTAATTATAATTTTCCTAACAAAATCTGAAGTTGTAACTCTCCCATCCATATCTTTCTAATAGGTGTTTAAAGATTTTGTTGTCAATCTTTAATTAAAATAGTAATTTTTACCAAATAACTAAAATTATGACCCTATTTTATTAATGCCTTTGCTACTATTATTTCTTGCATCCTCAGCTTTTTTCCTTAGCATTCACTTTTCTTCATGCTTAAATATTTTTAAAGTATCTTTAGTGAGAATGTATTAATGGTTAAGTTTTTTAATTTTGCTAATCTGAAAATCTCTTTATTTTACTTCTTGTTTTTTAAATAATAGCCTCGGTGGGTATAGAATTCTAAGTTGTTAGTTAGATGCCTGTCAAACTATAAAGATATTACTTCATTGTCTTCTGCTATTTATTATTACTGATGAGAAATATGTTCGTCTACTCTTTTTCTTCTTACAAATCTGTCATTTCTGGTAGCAATTTTTTTGTACTTCCACATTTTAAAAATTTCAGATATATCACACCATACAGACAGGTGTGTTGGCATTTATAAACTGTTTAAGGAATAATTTTAAAGTAAACACCCAAATAACTATTTATGTCTCAAAACATAGAATATCACCAGCATCTTAGACACTCATAATGTGCCCCTTCCCAATTGCAATCTCTTCTCTTTTCCCTAGAAGTAACCAATATCTTGACATTTATAATAGGCTTGTTCTGATTTTCTTAAAGTAGAGGAGTATTAATTATCCTTTTATATGTTTATATCTAAACAATATAGTGTAGATTTACCTGTTTATGAAAATTTACTAAATGCCCTCAAACAGACCAAGACATTTTCCATCCCCGATAAGGAGAGAGAAATTTCCTCTCCTTTCCTTCCAAGTATTTTGATAGCTTTTCAAGATATCCTCTTTCCTTGCTGGTCTGGAGTTTCACTGCAGTGTGTCTACATTTTATTTTTATTTATCCTTCTCATTATACAAAGTGGAATTTCAATCTGAAACTCAAGTCCTTTGTTAATCTGGAAAATCATTATCCATTATATCTTCAAATATAGTTTCTTGGAAAGCTCCCCTATCCTTTTATTATTAAACCACTTTAAGATACATATTGGTGTCTGAAAATCTGTTCTCCATGCCTCTTAATTACTTGTTCATATTTTTTGAAAAAAATCTGTCTCTCTCTGCAGCTCTACATAATTTCTTTCCACAGTTGTTCAACTTACTAGTTTTATGCCTGTGTTCAGTCTATAGTTTACATATTTTTAAATAAATATTTCCGGTATTATATTTTTATTTGTAAGAGTTCTAGTTGGTTCTCTCTCATTTTCTATTTGTTCTTGTTTTGTTTCTGTATTCTTATTTTCCATTAGTAGTTGCCATACATTTATCTCCTTGATACATACACGTTATAGAATATTTTCAGAAGGTTTTATTAATTTAGTATCATCTACAGAACGTTGTATTATTGACATTTTTGTGGTCTTCCTTAGCATGAGTTTTCTACACGTGTTTGGATTTTTGGTTTGCAGGGGACATTTCTCCTTTGCTCACTTCCCTTAAACTGACTCTCTCATTGTGGTATGTGTCCTTACCCAGTCTCTTCCAGAGACTTCCAGCTCCCAGCCCAGAACCTAGTCTTATGTTGGTGATTTGAAGACAAAACAGATCTACTAATAGTTACTGATCCCAGTTTGGCTCAACTCTGGTCTTAATGTTCCCGTCCTGCCATCTTCCTCCCTAGGGGCGCAGCCTCATGACAGCCGTAGTTTCCGGTCACTTCCGGCGGAAGCTTTTTCAGCTTCCTTTACAAATGAGTGCGGAGAAGGGGGCCCGTCTTCCCCATCAATCCCTAGTTTCAATTATAATTTTATCTTTTACCTATCACTTTCAAGTGTTTGGCTCCATAGAGAAACTTATTTCTGAAAGTAATCTATAACGTCTATAGATTAAAAATACCAATGGTAGTATGATTTTGTTTCAAACACACCGTTATATGTGGGACGCATTGACTAACGCTACTGAAAGCCAATTTTAGATAACCTAAGCACAGACATCCATCCAGACGGGTGATCTCAGGATATCGAGAACAATTTCGGAGCTGGAAGTGGCCACAATTATCTCTTGGAAACTGTGGGACTGAGGTTCACAGGGGCTGTGAGCTGCCTCCCCACCATTTAGATCCACGCACGCAGGAACGAGGGGCTGAGCGGGATTTCATTCTTTCATTAAGGCCATGCCTGTGATAAGTCTTCTTGCAGATGACCACGTCTTCCCCTTGGCATGGAGTCCGAGGGCCAAGGACCTTGCCTGCCTTGGGGAAGGTGGAGACAGAGGAATCAAACCGTCTCTTCCCCGCACCACATCAACTGCAAGGCTAAAGAGGAGAGGCCAATTGATACACGTGTTATTGCAATCAGTCCTGGACGGAACACTGTCGCGGACGAGCCTTCATTCTGGTTTTTGCTCCTTGTAACTGCGACAGTCTGCCGGGTCCCTTCAGTGGGCTTCCCACTGGAAATGGTCTTCCTTCCCCCACAGTAGAAAGTTATCAGCATTCTGTCTATGGAGAGCCTATTCACATCTGAAAATTGATTCCAGGACCCAAGCGAGAACCTTCTTAAAGTAACAAAGTCAAATTAACTTACAGCACACACATTGAGAGCATTGTAACTGGAAAAATATATATATATAAAGAAGATCTTGCTAAAACTACTGATTTCCCTGATTTGCTTCATTAAGGAAGACATCACCAACAGGAATACCAGAACTTTAGAAAAAATATTAATAAATTTAGATTTCCTTCCACCCCATAACTAAATGCAACAATATTAAAATCTTAATGTTTTCCAGTTTTCACATATCTTACATAATTTAATTTTCAATAAGACTGGGAATGTTATTATAATAGCTACTGTTGTCTCTGACCAGGTCTCTTTGGCAGGACCTGTTACCCATCTGGCATCTGCAGGGAATATTAACTCTAGCTGCTCACAGCTGCCTTCCTCTTGAGAAATTGTCCTTAGCCTCAGAGAACAGCCACACCTAGGATTTTGCCTCCTTCCAGGATGTAGCCAGGGGTCACCTCCCTGGAGCAGTCATACTATTGACATGGCCAATGCATTCTTTTTCCTCTCTATCTGAAAAGTGGTTCAGAAGAAGCTCTTACTCACCTGGGACTGACTGGCCAAAGTGTACTTTTATAATCTCTCCTGTTATCTCTTCTACTCATCCCCCCAAGGGCCCTGGACTGCCTGGCCTTTTCACAGAATATTACATTGGTCCACTCTATTGATGAGATATAGCTAATTGATCAAAGTGAACAAAAAATGATAACTACATTGGAGGGCTTGGTGAGAATGCGTTTCGGAGGATGGAAGGTAAACCCCACGCAGACCTGAAGACCTACCATGTCAGTAATGTTATCCATTTGGTGGTCCTGGTGTGCTGGCACATCCTCTCCAGAGTACAGGGGACATTACGTCTGGCAGCTGCCATCACTGAGAAAGAAACACAGTGCCTGTTAGGTCTGTTGAGCTGGTAGCAAGCATATTTCCATTGGTAATTCGCTGTTCACCATGGTGAGGACACAGGGGACTCGCCACAAGACTACATCAAGATTCCATGTGTTTCCTAAACCCCATAGACCCCACTCCCATGGCAGTGGGTGATAACCTTTGTGTCTCACAGTATCGATGGCAGCTTGGACCATGTATCCAACCGTCCTTGAAAGGTCCAAATATGTCTCTCTCCCCAGCATACGTTTACCTGAGTAAATGGTGGTAAGTACCTCTAGTAGGGGACCAGGGAAATGACTACTGTGTGTTCTTGCCAGGGTATTGCAGAATCCTTCCTCCTCCTCCATCCTTCCTTCCTCCTCCTTCCTGGCTCTGAGAACTGGCTCACACCTGGAAACAAAGGTGGGATGCTATATATTGAGGTAGCTTTGCTCAGCCTCTCGATCATTTATTTTTTAGTTTATTTGTTGTATAAAATAAATATTATTCTGGCTGGCTGCCCACTTGCCTTTCCCCCAGAAATGCTATGTTCTAGTATTTCCATAGCTCTCTGCAGGCCAAGCCTCCCAGGTACCGCTCAGATCTTGACACTCATTACAATAATTGTGCCTACTTGACTGGACTCTGTTAAGTGCAGCCACCTGGACTTTATAATTTCACATCCTATCCCCCCTATCAAGGAGGCCACTTGTGTGACAGCGTGTCCTGCTCTCTTCCCTGGACTACAGAAGACAGAGTACCACTCAGCCTCTCAGTGATATTTTGCCCAATTCTCCAGAGCATTTCTTATTGTTCTGATAATTAGAGTACCCTCTTGGACCCTCCAGAATATATTTGGCAGGTGAGTTTTTGGCCTTCCTGTAGCAAGTTCATTCCCCGGCATTTCAACTTAACTTAGTGTGGGCCTTAGCTTTTTCCAAGCTTCTATTAATAGGAGCATCCTATCAGCATGGACCTATGGTCCTTGCCAGGGTGTCAAGTACAGTTTTCCATAGCTATAAATCCTCTATAAAGTTAGATAACTTTATGTTCTGTTCCTCGATTAAACACCCTCAGGTTCCAGTCTCATATGTGTGCTCCCTGTTCTTGCCAACTACACCCTTAGTTCCTTCTACATACAGGCCCTTTCCTCTCTTGATATTAATAGATCCAGCACTCTCCAGGCAGGGCTATGCTGAGACTTAACCCTGGTTATTTGACTCATGGGGGTTGCAAAGGGTGATGGGGGTAGGTTCTGAGGAGGTGCTGCTGTTCAAGGCAAAGTTCTCTGCACAGACTCCAAACAAGTCTCCATCAGCGAGGAGTGAGTCACTCCTGCAGCCCCAGAGAATCCGAGGCCGTCTGAAGAGTGAAGATTTTCAACTGCATGAACTCAGCTGTGCCAACCCAAGTGTCAGCGGCTTCCTTCTTCCCAATCACCGCTCTGGCCTTGGTGTACTGGCCTTGCCAAGGCTAAGAGACCCACCCTTTCTGGAATTCTGTTACCCTTGTAATTAAGTCTTTTCCCTGATCCTGAGCTTTTCCTGCCCTCTGGCATTGAGGATTTCTCTATATGCTGCAAAAGAGATCTCTGCCTTTCACCCTTCATATTAAATTGATGATGAACCATGTTTTCATGGTCTTTCCCCGAAGCATCAATGGCTCCCAGCAATAGGCATCTCATTCCAAAGCTCTTGTAATTGTAATTACTATTTCCCAGGTACTTTCTGAAATGCCTGAGACACACACCTGCCAGGGCATTAGCTTCCACTGGTATTCCATCCCAGTACACCACCAGCAATAGTACTTAATAAATGATGTATTAATACTTAATATGTAATATATAATAAACATACAATATTCACAGTGCTACAGCACTCAGTACTCCACCAGCCTCACTAGTAGTGAGTTCCTCCTTTCCAGCCTGCCTGTTAGTGGCCCAGCTCCTCCAAAATCTCATTTTAGAACCTGCTTCCTAGGACACACCTGGCACCAACTATCTTAAGGCAGGTTTTACCCAGGAAACAGATTCCAAGGCAGAGATTTGCCTAGAGGAGGTTTGCTAAGAAGTGGGAATAAAGAAAGCGTGATTGGGCAGAGGGAGGAGAGGTTGAGCTATGAGAAATTGTGGCAGAGACCTTAGCTGATGTGACGGCACCTCTGCAGCTCCAATGCCCTTCAGAATTGACTAAAATCACCATCAGGGACTGAGTCTTTATACCCCCATGCTAACTATTAATAGGCATTGGATTAGAGGCTGCCCCTAATCCAAGAGGGGGGGTACTTTGAGTGAGACAAGCTCCCTTTGGCAAAGGGTTATTTCCAGAAAGGAAGTCAGGTTTGAGACATCAGGAGCACACACTTCTGACAGCTGTGGGATGATTGCTTCCGTCCTAAAAAGGCAATCTGGGCTGTATACCCCCAGCATCTACTACAGTGACCTGGGGTTAGGTGCCTCAGGAATAAGGACCCAAATCATCCCACTAAGAAATCTACCTAGACCAGCAGAGATGCCAGCCAAGCATTAGATGACTCTAGAGTGGGCAGAGAGCCCAGGGGCTAGTAAATATCAGTGGGCCCTTAGGATTAATTGCAGCAGGAGTGGTGATAGCATGGGCCACAGACCTGTCTCTTGTAAGTTTCTCCAGGAATGAGGCCAATGAAGAATATTCCAACAGGGAAACTTATTATATTATGCAAGTGGATCTGATCCACACAAGGAGGGGACTACAGACAATTTTTCCTGGATCTCCTTTTGTGGTCAAACCACCCATTCCCAGAACCAAGAACATGGCGGTGTCCCTCCACCAAGGGATCTTCTTTGCCCCAGATTCTGCCCCTTCCAAGGGTGTGTCCCTCAGGCAATAACTGGCTAAGGTGGGTCTCTTGCCTTGACTTGGGACAACAGAGATCACTTGCCCTGGTTTGGCACATGTTTGGAGATCCAACCTAATTCCAGAGTTCTCTGTAGAATCAGCTAAGCCCTTAGTTGCAAACACAGAGCAGGTAGCTTCTCTCTCTGCCCAGTAATGCTCTTTTTACCTCCTGAAAGGTGTATAGTCCAAGAGTTTCTTCCCAGTAAACCGTTGGCATTCAACTTGTCCATCTCACAGATTGTTTCCCAGGAATCCAATCTAAAACAGTTATTATTACCATTCTCATTTATGCAGAAGTGAGGCCTGCCAAGGTCCCAGGAGGTATTATAGTTGGCAGAGCTGGGCCACGTATCCAAGTTTTCTGACATCAAATCAATTCATATTCTACTCTACCGTAATTCTAGTATTTGTCATAGCACCAATAGCACCAACAGAGGCATATCTCGACAGATGGAGCAATATGCCTTCAGATTACTTGGAGAATTCTCTAGAAACCTTTCTTTAATAGCACCATTTATTACAAATCAACGCATGGATTCATCATCTTCTTCTCTATCTGCCAGTATTTCATGTAGGTTTACGATCCAGTTCAGATCCTCAAAGAAGCCTTTCCCTAACCGTTTCTGGTCATGTTCTTCTCTAATCTTTAACAAAAGCAGTACTGAATAGAGAATATGTCAAGGTTCAGTCTTTAATGGGTTACTGGGGTAAGAATTATCTCTACACCACTCCAGAAGCAGTATGATACTGGGTAGTTAGGAGGAAGGGTTTTGAGTCAGACTAACCCAGGTTTAAATTTTGGCTCCATCATCTGTTTGCTATGAGCTCTAACAACTTGAGAAAGCAAATTAAGTTCGTTGTGACTCAGTTAGCTAAGACTGTCAAATGAAGATAATAACGGCCAAAATGCAATGATTGATCTTAGTGTCATAAACAGTGGGATAACAAGCCACTGATGTGCCTCCTCATGTATCACACTGTGATGTATGAATATACACCACTATCTATGAATAATTTTTGCCAAAATATTTAACCTGAATCTAATTAAGCCTTTATAACTAACTTCCACTTAAGAAAATAGGAAGTAGAGAAAAATGCTAAACAAAACAACAAGGAAACAATTAGACAAATCCAGAAGTGGCTACATTCTATGAAGTAACTAACCCAGTCTCTCTTTTTTTATTCTTTTTAAGCAAACTTTTAGAATAGTTTTTTTATTTAGAGAAAAATTGCAAAGACAATAGATAATTCCCATATACTCCACCTTTAGTTTTTCTTATTACTAGTATCTTATATTAGTATTTGTTATAATTAATAAACCAGTAATAATATGTTATTGTCAACTAAAGTACCTACTGTATTTGGACTTCCTTAGTTTTTACCTAATGTACTTTTGGTGTTCCAAGATTCCATCAGGACACCACATTACATTTGGTCATTGTATTTGCTTAGACTCCTCTTGGCTGTGGACAGTTTCACAGACTTCCTTGATGACCTTGACAGTTTTGAGGAGTACTGGTTAGGTATTTTGTAGAATGTCAGTTTATTAGAACTTGTTTTATGTTTTTCTAATGATTAGACTGGAGTTATGGGTTTCGGGGAGGAAGACCACAGAGGAAAAGTACCATTTCCATCACATCATGTCAAGATTGCATACTATCAGCATGACTTATTACTGTCGATGTTGACCTGAAACACCTGGATAAAGTAGTATGTGTCAGATTCCTTCATAGTGAAGTTGTTCTTTTGTCCTCTTTCCATACTGTACCCTTCGGAGAAACATCACTACATGCAGACAACGCTGAAAGAGCAAGGAGTTATTCCACCTTCTTGAGAGCAGAGTATCTACATAAATTATTTGGAATTCTTCCACATGGGAGATTTGTCTCCTCTATCACATTTATTTGTCCATTTAATAATTTACATCAGCATGTATCCATGAATATTTAATTTATATTTTGTGTTATAATCCAATACTACTTTATTTGGTTACTCAAATTGTTCCAGCTGTGGTCACTGAGAGCTGTTTTATTTGATCTCTATGTTCCTTTGACATATCCCCACCAATATGGGAATTTTTTTTTAGCATTTCTTTAATTTATGGTACTGCAAGATGCTCCAGGTTCATCTTATATATTTCCTTCCCTGATGTCAAAATCAACGATTTCCCCAAGGATCCTTGGGGAATTACATTAGAAATCAGAATCTGTGCTCGTTGCCACTGGGGTGTCATTGCTTAGCAGAAACAGCAAGGAATATATGTGTGTATCCTAATCCGTGTGCATACACCTATCTATATTTCTTTCTATAGTCACCTGCATCTATATTAAGTTAAACATAGACTCAAACTGATGCTTCCAACTCTAATCCATTGCTGCATGGATCATTCTACTTCCCCCCACACACATACCTTGTCTGTATATACCCATTCTAACAGTGAGAAACCTGGATCCAGCCATTTATTGCCCCTTTTCTTAACTGTGACATTCCAAGTATTATTATAGAATTGTTAACCTATATTCTCATGTAACACAACTTTATCTACCGGATTACATTGCTTACATGTATTTCCTTTTGTCTTTAGTCTTACAGACTCAATCCATTCCAAAATTACTTGGGTCATCACCTTTTTCCCCACTCCCTTCAATGAGGATCACTTCATACATTCATGATACAGTTAGATATTTTTTTGTCACAGTCTGAGTTCCATCTTGGGATCCCCTGATCTCCTAAGTGATTTTTTAAATATGCCTACATTAATGTTAACTCTTAGAGCTGACAGGTTCTATGGGTTTTGACAAATGCATAGTGTCATGCATCTTCATTACAGTGTCACAGAATAATTTCACTGCCCTAAAAATTCTCCTATGCTTTATCTATTCAAGGCTTCCCTCCTGAATCACTGGCAACCAGAGACGTTTTAATTATTTCTATAGTTTTTTCCTTTCCTAGAATGTAGTATAATTGGATTCATGTATAATAGTGTTTGGTCTCTTAAGACTGGCTTCTTTACCTTAACAACCTCACTTTAAGATTCATCCATGTCTTTTGTGGCTGGATAGTTCATTTCTGTTTATTACTGAATAATATTCCATTGTGTGACTGTTCCATAGTTTGTTTAGCCATTCACCTATTGAAGGACATCATGGTTGCTTCCACTTTTTGGTGATTGTGAATAAGCTGTTAAAAGTATCCATGTGTAGATTTTTGTATGTATAACTGGGTAAATACCAAATCATATAGGAAGAATATATTTAGTTTTATAAGACAAGCCAAACTATCTTTGCAGAGTGGCTGTGCCATTTTGCATTCCCACCGTCAATGAGTAAGAGACCCTATTGCTCTTCGTCCTTGCCAGCATTTGGTGGTGTTAGTGTTTGGAATTTAACCATTCCAATAGGTGTGTAGCAGTATCTCATTTTTGTTTAATTTGAAATTCCTTAATCACAAATAATATCCCTGAGCTTTCTATGTGCCATCTATGTATCTGCTTTGTTGAGGTGTCCAGATTTTTTCCCATTTTATTTGGATTATTTGTAGGAAAAAAAAATTATGATTTATTTATATATTTTGGATACATGTCCTTTATTAGACATGTATTTTGCAAATATTGTCTCACATATTGGGGCTTATATTGTCATGCTTTTAAATATATCTGTTATAGTACAGGGTTTTTAATTTTCATAAAGTTCAATTTATCGATCTTTTAATTTTTTATGCATAAATTGTGCATTTAGTGTTTTATCTAAAAACTCATCACCAAACCCAAGGCCACCTAGATCTTCTCCTACATTGTTTTTAAGAAGTTTTATAGTTTTGCATTTTAAATTTAGGACTATTTTCCATTGTGAGTTAATATTGTGAAAGGTACAATGTCTGTGATTGTTTATCTTCCTTTTTATGCAACAGTTCTATCATCACTTATTGAAAAATTTTTGTCTGAGAAAGTCTTTATTTCTTCTTCACTTTTCAAGGGAAAATCTTCTAAATGTACAATTCTAAATTGGCTGGTTTTTTTTTTTCCTAACACCCTAAATATTTCAGTCCACTCTCTTCTTGCTTACATGTTTTCTGACAAGAAGTTCACTGAAATTTTTATTTCTCTTCCTTGACAAATAAGGTGTTTTATTTTTTGGCTTCTTTCAAGATTTTATTCCATTATTTTTTCTCTGTGTTTAAATACCATATACACAAGTGTAGACTTTTTGGCATTTATTCTGCTTGGTGTTCTCTGAAATTCTTTGATCTGTGATTTGTTGCCTGTCATTAATTTTGGAAAATTCTCCATTATTATTTCAAATATCTCTTCTGTTCCATTCTTGCTTTCTTCTTCTCATATTTTAATAACGTGTAGTTGATACCTTTGATTTTGTCCTATAGCTCTTGGATGTTCTTGTTGCTGCTGATTTTCATTCCTTTACCCTTTCAATTTCAGGTTGGTAACTTTCTATTGACACAAACTCACTCATCCTTTCCTTGGGTGTGTCTGGTGTATCGAAGAGCCCATCAAAGGCTTTCTTCATTTCTGTTTTTGATTTCTAGCATTTCCTTATGATTTATCTTAGAGTTTTCCTTTCTCCACTTATGTTACCTATGTGTTTATACGTGTTGTCTATTTTTTCCCATTAAAACCCTAATGTATTAACCACAGGTACTTTAAAGTCCCTGTTTGACAATATCATAACATGTGTCATATCTGAGTCTGCTTCTGGTGCTTGCTTTGTCTCTTCAGATTGTGCTTTTATTTTTTGTTTAACATCCCCTGTAATGTTTGGTTGAAAGCCTGACACGATGTTTAAAATAATAAGAACTGAAGTAAACAGGCTTTTGTATTTTTTCTTTTTTTTAATGTTCGTCCAGCGTAGAGTTGTGCTGTGTTTAATGCTTGCTGTAGGTGTAGGTCCCTGAGGCTTCAAATTCCTCTTGTTTTGTCTCTTCTGTTGTCTAGGAATTCTTATATAGAATCTTCATCTTGCAGCTCTTTCGGCTATAATCCAAAATCACACTGGACCCCACTGTTGTGGTGGTAAAGTGTAGATGAGAGAAAGGATTTTATGCTCTTATGACTAAACCCCAGTCTTTTCATGAGCCTGTGTCCCTGAGCTGTGACTTCCACGAGTGTTTCTGCCCCCAGCTTTCTGCCCACCTTAGCTGAGACAGGAAGGCTAGAGGGAGTAGGGTAAGTGCCCGTTTCCAGGTGGGATAAGTCTCAGGCAGTCTTTTCTTTTAGAGAGCAGGCCTTGGGGAGGGTAGTCAGAATGATTAGTTCTCTGTTTCCTCTGCCAGAGCCAGGAGAAGATCTTTCTCGGTTCTTCAACAGGAGAATTTGGCTGAGTTCTTGGAGACAAAACCTGCTAACATGTAGGGGTTCCCCTAAGACTGTGGCCTCCAGGAGTTTCTCATTCTCATGCTAGTCTACACTCAGCCTCCACCGATTTGTCAAAATTAGCATTTAAGTTTTCCTGCCACTTGATGCTCCTGCTCTGGATGAACACATCTGGGTTGTGACTCTTTGGATTTGCTTATGTCTCCAGATTTATGGGTGGCAATTTTTCCTGAGATCTCAACTCTCTGATGGTTCCAAAAAAAAATTCATTGATTATCAGTTTGTTCAGCTTTGTTCTTGTTGTAAGGACAGGAGTTATGATTTTCAAACCCTTTCCATGTCAGTCCCAGAGCTGGAAATCTTTCTGTGTCTTTTAAAAAGTTAATATCTTTTAAAAAAATAGAGAAAGGACTGTCCTAGAGGAGAAGAGCATTAACATAAATGCTACCAAATGAAATTTGTCTTACTTTGCTTGTTTCTAGTTTGGACAATATGTATTTCTTTTTAAATACCATAAATTTGGAGTACAATTGAGAACATTTTAACATTAACTTTGTACTAGATGATATTAGAAAAATGTTGCTGTATTTTGGTGTATTAATTGTTATTTTAAAAACTGTTTAATTTTAGAGCTGTATACTGAGGAATTTAGAATAAAATGTCATGATATCTCTTAATTTACTTTTTTAAAATTTTTCTTTCTTTTTTTAATTTCAGCATATTATGGGGGTACAAAAGTTTAGGTTATGTATATTGTCCATGCCCCCCCAAGTCAGAGCTTCAAGCGACTTAATTTACTTTTAAAAACTTAGAGAACATAAGGGAAATGTGACAAAATAATGTTAATTAAATTATTAAATCTGGGTAACAGATATATGGATGTTCATTACACTACACTGTCTAATTTTCTAGATGTTCAAACTTTTTCATAATAAAATTTAAAGATAAATTAAAAGCATCCTACCTTGTCATGTTGATGAGTGTTAAAAGGTGCATAAAAGATAATATTAATAAAGTATAATCCATGACACATAGTGGGAATTTTCTCTTTTTTTTTCCATTTTTTATTTAAGTGGATTTAGGGGGTACAAGTGATTTTTTGTTTACATGGATGAATTGCATAATAGAGAAGTCTATGCTTTTAATTTACCTGTCACCTGAGTAGTGTACATTGTACCCAATAGGTAATTTTTCATCCTACACCCGCCTCTCACCCTTCCCCTTCTGAGTCTCCAGTGTCCATTAAGTCACTCTGAATGATCATATATTAATATATCCATTGCTTAGTTCTCACTTATAAGTATGAACTTGCGGTATTTGGTTTTATGTTCCTGGGTTACTTCACTTAGAATAATGGCCTTCATGAAGTGGGAATTTTCTATGCCAGAATAAGGATTGTGTACTCATTTAGAATAAACAACGTGGTCCTCTGAAATTAGTTTCACTTTACCTAACACTCATCATTTTAGAATAATGGAGGGTAAATCAATGTTGCTTGTCAAACAAACACTATTAGCATGAATGCAGCATATGTTGATGCTATTGCAGCTTGATGATGAATGATCAGTAAGTGAGGTAGACACCCATAATACCAGCCCAGCTGTGAGTTTCTTGGCTTTGGTGGGCATCCGTTCAGTGATTGATGCTCACTGAAGGATTGGCAGGTCAGCACATTTCTTGATTTTCTGTGCTTCAGAGAAAGTTTCAGTCCACGAAGACATGCATCAAGACGTTCACGCACATTTGCTATATAAATAGTTTGTAAGCACAAAATTACATGCCTTCTCCCTACTTCATTAGGGCATTTGAAAATTCTACATTCTATGACCTGTGAATTGTTTTCAACATCAGTGAGAATTTGAAACTATCTGAAACAACTCCCTCATTTCAAAAGTGAGGAAAGCGAGGTTCAGAGGAACCAAGGGACTGCCCAGATCAGAAAACAGGGCACTGAGTTTCCCGTTCTGTGTCCTAATATACATGACACGTACAAAGGATGCTTCTTAAAAAATTTTTTGAATGCGACTGCAACATATTGTTTGGAAATTACTTTGTATTTTTCTCAAATATTTTTAGTGTAAAAACACATTAATTGTTTACTGTGTGCCAAGCAATCAAGATGCTAAAAGAAATGAACTATTTCTTGCCCTCAGCAAGCTCATAATCCAGTGGGAAAATGAAATGACAATGGTAAACAGTGGTACAATAGTATGATGGACAATGGTAAACTGTGGGCCATGGAGACATCAAATCAGGAGGAATCGATGGTTCCAGGGTTGACCATGAGAAGAGAGTAAATGTCACAAAAAATAATGGATTTGATCTGGAACACAAAGATAATGAGTATGAGTTCACTTGATGAAATTGGAGTGCCAGCCTGAGCAACGGCACAGTAACACGTTTTGGTACGTTTAGAGGAGGGCGAAGAGTGTGGTGGTTGCTGCGTGTGTCACAGGGAGGTGAGATACGAGAGAAGGTAAAGTTACCAGGAAACAGTTCTCAGCTGTGGCTGTTTGTTGAAATCACCATACAATGTGTTCAAAACTACTGCTGCCCAGGCACCACTTCCAGACCAAATTACACCTAGTGTCTGAGGGTTGCTGCAGGCATCAGCATTTTAAGAGTTCCCCATGAGATTCCTTCGTGCAAAGTTGAAAAGCTGTGAATTAAGGCAACATCTTATGGAAGGAAAAGGTTTTAGGTCAACAGTTATCTGGATCATGCTGACCTGATCCAAGAACAGATCCTGAATGTTAAATGACTTTTTTATTTCTAAGCAGTCTCAATTGAAAAACAACAAATTTATCTGATGACTCGGGATCCTAGCTCCCTTTGTAGTTTGGCTGCTTCTTCAGTTCCACATAGTATTTGTAATTTATAGTAGGAATATAGGAATAAGTAAATAAATATAGGAATAAGGATTTGTAATTTATATCTTCAGGAGCAAGAGTCCCAATGCAATATTTTTAAAAATCAAAATTAATGCCAAAAAGAAAAAGCTATGATGAATAAAATACCAAAACTTTAAATAAAGACAGGATTAGTTTTACTAATTTTTCCTCTTCTTCAAGGCTCCAACGTGGCCCTCTGTAGCACGGTTAATTGATCTTGTGTATAACAACCACTAGTGGCATAAACAAGAGAGAAATGTGTTTCCTTCTTGCACAGAGGAAGTGCTCTGAGTCAGCAGCTCTGGCAAATGCTCCGATGCATTCTTAGGAATTTGGGCTGCTCCTTGTGGAGTCCACCATCTTCAGCCTACAGCTTCTTCTTCAAGGTCACCTTGTGGTGTGCATGCCTGTGCTAAGGCCCAACAGAGGAGAAATGGCAGGACGGCACAGATGGGTCCTCGCTCGGCTCAGGCAGTGCTCTTCAAATAGCCTTTCTACAAATTCTACACATTTCCATTTATACTTTCCCGGTAAAGATTCATCCCTTTGTCACTTCCAGCCAGAAAGGAAGGTTGGATATAGTATACAGTCTTTTATTCTGGGCTGCAATGTGGACAGCTAAAATACAGGATTCTCTATTTGAGGAAGAAGAGATCAGATGCTGGGGGAAGAGAGTTGGCAATGCCTGTCATACATGTGATACTCCGTCAGTTCCCAAAGTCTGAAGAGGACTGGCCCAACCCCTACTTATTTCAAGACGCCATAACTACTGGTAAGTTGGAATAATTTTTTTGGAGGTGACTGCGAAGTCAAATGCAGTTAAGTATAAAGGCAAGACCACTAAGGTACATGCATACTGAGAATTGCATGCATGTACGTTAATACTAGCAGCTGCTACTCTTGCTTTTCCTAGGGCTGACTCGGAAGTTCTCGCTTACCACCGGGGTCACTGGGAATGGATGCTAGTCTAGATCCAAGGGGCAAGATGTCCCGTTCACTGACACAGCGTGTGTGCTCTTATTGCCTCAAATCAGTCCTATTGCTCCAGATACTTACGAGGCAAATTCTCATCAGCATTCAGGGTACCGTGGTTGATATCAATATGTTCACGTGTCCTGCACTTAAACTCTCTCGGTTCTCATTGCTGACAGCTTTATGGGGGTGACTGTAAAATGTCCAGGGCAGCTCATCAGGCCTAGAGCAGTATACCCATGCAAGAAAGAGGGACACAGCCTCATACTGTAGCAATTTTGAACAAGGTCAATAGTTTTTTTTGGCACAACCCAAACCAATGCAATAACAAGATGAGAGTTCCAAGCCAAGGGCTGAAAAGTAGGATTTTAATTAAACCTTCAAGGAAAAACAAACCAACCAACCAATAAAGCCATGAATCCGTAATAGGGAAATGTTTGTTTGTTTGAAGGCCAAAAATATTTAAATAAATAACATTACACACACAAAAACAAATATAAAGCATACACGGAGTAAAGCATACCATTTTAGTTTCCATTACTTTATATATTTTATTCAACTTTATATGTTTATATATGTTCATATTTACATTTTAAGATATTCATATATATATATTTCATTCACTCGATTTATAGATGTTAATTTAACAGACCTTTTCTCAGGGCAAGTTTAGAAAAGATTTTCATATATTTCAACTTGGGGAGGCAGGTGTAAAAAAGGAAAAAATAACACTTGAAAAGACCTTGTTAGTCACAGATGTTGGCATGGGAATGGGATTCTAGTGTTACTGCCATCTAGGAGCTGAGCATGCTGCATTGCCTCTCAGAGAGATGAAAACATTCTCCTAAAGTCACACATTTGGAAGGAGTTGGAGTTAGGACTCCAGCAGGTCCAAACCTTCAACCTACAGAAAAACTGCTGTCCAGGCATGGGGACACAGTTGGCATCAATAGCAGCGAGGCAAAAAGTGACAGCCGGGCCCCGCTAGGGAACAGCAGAGAGCAGGAGTGGCCGTGGCCAGGACTCTCGTACTCCCCAGTGTTCCTACGTGACTGACGTCACAGCCCACCAGCCACCTGAGCTAAGGACAGCCTTGTCTCTTTCACCTGTCACCATAGTTTTTTGAAATGTGATATTCCTGTATAATCACTGTTCGTAGTTCTTCAATTCCTCTCTTCTCTTAAGCCACATACAGCACCCACAGTGGTGAATTAGGAGGCAATCGTGCACGGGCTTAAACAAAAATGACCACATCATTTAATCTCAGAGGAAAATTACATTAAGTTAAAAGCCTCTCCCACCCCTAGGCTGATGGTTTCTCACCCTGATCTAGGAGGTGGGAAGAAAAAACCATTCTGTGCCCAACTCTACTCCACCCATAATACGACCGCATACACCTGCCTGCAGGAGACTCCTGCCCAGTCTGTCCTTGGAAAGTTTCCATCCCTCCCTCTCTGGCCCACTCACTTCCAGGTGTCGCAGTGTGTGAGTCACTTGTCCTAGGGCTTTCTTGAGAAGGGAACGCATGTTCCTCCATTCAGTACAGATTTCTTTAATGTTCCCTTTGTCTCTGTTGTATAATTCCAAGAAAACAGCTTTGCAATTCATTAACAACTTATTAGTATTGGGTTGCCGTATTAATTCTTATGAGAGATGTTAAGTTTAACAAGGGAACAAGGAAAAGAGAATCTTCTAATGCAAAGGTAACGCGTGCTGGTAAATAAGTTGCCATAGAGGAAATAGGTAAGGGTGTTGGAACTTCACATCACTCCCTAGAGGCTGCTGCCAGGATTAACTCGCTCCCGAAGGTAGAATCAAGAGCTCCGTCGCTGTCTTTCCAACTCGAAGGAAATACATGGAAAATGGTCACATCTTCTCTCTTCTGAAGCCCCCTGGTTTCTGTGGGCACTCAAAGATCCAGAGGCTGAGAATGGTTTCAAAGGAGATGCTTTTGTAATTGGAAGAAATGTCTATAGCTGCAACGTTAGCCTCATGAATTCTAGGAGATCTCTTGTATCTTCCAATCTGCAACTCAAGATAGGATAGCTTGAGAGTCATGTTTAATGTTAAAAAAAAAAAAAAAAAAAAGCTGTATGGGTAGCAAAAAAATGTATGTGGCATATCAGAAGCATGAAGTAAAATTTAAAATATTAATACTAAGATAATATATTCAGTCACATCACTGTATATAATCCTGTTTAAGAAAGGTTTCTTTCATTTGTTTGCTTAACTTAGTCTAAAATTCCATCAGGTATCTGCGGTGTCATTGTAAGATTTTAAACCAAGGAGATTAGCTCACTATGTTAAAGAGGAAAATTCTTTCTGCTCCGAAATGTTAGTAAAAATGGGTTGAAATATTGAATATCATTCCTCTCAAGCAAAGCTGACAGAATATAAATCACTCTTAATGTGTCTTATCCTCTTTAAAAAATGCACCAGGAGAAAATGGTCTCTGCTCTTTACTTGCTTTGAAGGGGTTTAATCCTAATTTGTCTTCTGAATCTTATCTGTAAAACAAGGGACACTGAAGACGGAAGCAGGAGGTTGGGTTCTCATACCAAATGAGATTTCGTATTCATTTGACATGTTGCCTAATCCAGAAGAAATCGTAATCCCAGAACAGTTGTCAAACTAGGAGCCAGTTCTGGGGTTTCCTGTCATCTGACATTTTCTGACTTTTTTTTCTAAACCTAGAGTCCACTTTGATGCCAATCAAATTGATAGAGTTGTCAGGCTGGCAGGATCAACTGACCCAGCACAGATAAAGTATCTGGTCCTCAAAACATGGGCAGCCCCTAGTAAGAGTTGATTCTTGTTAGAGGAAGAATTAGGAGCCCCTATTCATGGCCAGAATCACTTTTAGTTTCAAGTGCACATATTTGCTCAGAAAAAAATTCTCTAAGATATTCTCCACTTAACAATTAAAACATTAAATATTTATGTTCTAAATAGAAAATAGATTTTAATAAGGCAGGGAGCCTATTGTATTGAAGCCTATAATTTATTAGAATAATTCAAATATGATTACTTTCTCAAATTAGAAACACTAATCATTTCAGCAAGTTAGTCTCTGTTCTATTCCTTTGGTGGAGACTCATATACCTCCATGCATGAGTGTGGCTAAGCCAGTATGATCCCAACAACCTTAAACATCTCTTTTATTTGCCGACCTACACAGTTTGGACTTAATCAGCATTCAACAAATGAACCTAATTACATCTAATATTGGCTACATGGAGAATTGCCTGACAATTAGCAGTGGGAGAATGGAGAGGGCTTGATAAACTGAAGCCCCAGAAAATCTTTAGGAGTCAAAATGGTGAGATATTTTAAGGTAGAAATCAATCATGTAGATTTCAATTCCCGGTTCCTAAAAACAGATGTCGCAGAGGATTTCAGGTGTAGACGGATGAGCTCTTCTTTTCACAAGTTACCCAGTATAGCATGTTATTGAAAATCCATGGTTAACTGACACAGAGAGGTGTGATGTCCTATAGTTCATAAGTATGTGATCATGATAGGCTCTGTAGACTAATATGACCAAGGTTGGAGTTTTCTGTAAAATAAAAAAAAAAAAACTTAAGAAAACTCCATGGCTGAACTAAGACTATGTGATGGTTAGTGAGAGATGTTGCAACAGAAGCCAAAGCAGAGAAATCCAGAATTCGTAAAATGTACAAGTGTCAAAGTCATTCAGATTTTATTGACTTTCGGGACTAAAAAGGAAACTGACCCATAGGAATTATCTCTGATGCAAGACAAGGTACTAGATGCTTTAGATAGACATTATTTCTTTTAATCTTAACAAAAACCCTATGATGTATGTATTATTAAGGTTATTAAGTATGAAATGTTCGATTTCCTTAAGTACTAAGTTTGACAGCTGCTATCTCTGACATTTCACATTGACACTTCTTGTTTTATTTTTGTGGTGAAGGTACAGCCTCATTCTTTCAAACACATAGTTTGGCTTGTGATTATCTTTTATATTTTTTAGAACATTTTTGTGAAACCACGGGTAAGTGAAAAATTTGTGTTACTTTTGAATATGAGTTCCATCATGGAACCAATGTAGCGCATACAGCTCGAAATATCAACGAAGTGTTTGGGAAGGATGTGGCTAATGAATACACAGTACATCGATGGTTTGAGAAGTTCTATTCTTTTTTTTTTTTTTAATTTCACCTCATCATGGGGGTACAAAAGCTCAGGTTATATACATTGTCCATGTCCCACCCATCCCCCTGAGTCAGAGCCTCAAGCGTGTCCATTCTCCATATGGTGTGCCTGGCACTCAGGTATGAGAAGTTCTATTCTTGTGATTTTAATCTTGGAAATGAGCCATGTGTGTGAACTGAGACTAAGGTGGGAAATGATGAGCCGAAAGCTGTAGTGGAAGTGAATCCATCTCAACCTATGTGTGAATTAGCAGTAACGTTTTATGTCACTATTCCAACAATATTGGACCATTTGAAACAAACTGACAAGGTAAAGAAGCTGGATAGATGACTTAAACAAGCGTCAGAAGGGAAATCATCATCTGGAAGCCTTGACTTTCTTTGCTGTCATGACATAAAGGTGAACCATTCTTACACCATATTGTTATGTGTGATGAAAAATGGTTCTTTCTGACAATCGCAAGCATTCAGCACAATGGTTCAATAAAGATGAAGTGCCAAAGTGTAGTCCAAAACTGAATATTCATCAAAAAAAAAGCTGATGGTGTCCGTTTGGTGATCCAGCACTGGTATTATCCACTACAGCTTCGTGAAACCTGGTAAGTCGATCACAGTGGATGTTTACTGCAAACAATTGGGTGAAATGATGAGGACGCTTATAAGTAAGCAGCCGAGACTGGTCAATAGAGACAGGCCTATCCTCTTGCAAGACAATACTCGACCACATGTTGCACAAACACTGCTCAAACTACAGAGGCTGGACTTGGAAACTCTCTGTCATCCACTGTATTCACCAGACCCTGCACCAACTGACTACCACTTCTTCATGCTTGATCAGGAGGTAGAAGCTCTGGATTTGTGGAATTGCTGAAAATTTGTAACCACTGGTAGGTGAGGTCAGGACACCTATGGGTTCAAACTAAAAGAACCAAAGGGTTATCATTATCCTTAAAACAAAAGATGTTCTTACACTGAAACAAAGGAAGGACTGGCTTTCCAATGGGGAAAAAAAAGTCAAAGGATATCAACAGATAATTTGCAAGTGAAGAACTTACACTTATAAATGCACATGGACAAACATGAAATTTTAAAATTAAAAAAATTAAAATGATAAAAAACATTAAATCACTGATTGAGACAACATGTAAAAAATATTAAACATGATAGAGTGGCTGGAATGGAGAAGATCTAGGACTCCCAGTAGGTGTAAAAATATTATGAACTTTCTAAGAAGAGATTTGGCAGTAGATATCAAGCACTTTAAAAATGCTCATTGTCTTTGAAATAGTAATTTTATTTTTAGGAATCAATCCAAAGAATTCACTGGAGATGGAGACAAATATTTACAAAGATGCTCATTGCAGCATTTTTAGAATAAAAACATCCAAAACAAACTAAACATATAGGAAATGCCTAAGTAATTAAGATAATATAATAAGCACTGCACATTCATTAAAACAGTGTTTTAAAATAATGGCAGTGACATGGAAAATATTCACCATCTAATGTTCAGTGGAAGAAACAAAAGGATGCAAAACTATATAGTGTGATTACCTACAAGCCATAAAACCACTGAACTGTACCTCAGGCATTACCCAGGCCCCTGCAATCATTTTATGGATGAAGAAATTAAGGTTCAGAAAAGAAATTAAGGATCAAAGAGGATAAACGACTTCCTCAAAGTCACAGAGTTGCTTAACAGCAGAACCAGGACTGAGAAGTCCAGGCTCTGAACTTCATTCGATGGTTCTGAAATTCGCTCCCATTTATTTCCTTACTCACAATATGCATTTTTAGGGGCTTCCAACCTCCTACCTGTATCACTGCCCTCCCCTTCTCTCGCTCTGTCTTCCTTAGTATTACCATTATCAACCCATTACGACTTTGAGTCAAACCGCCTCATCTCCAAATCCTCGTGTCACCGAGAAAGGGAATTCTTTACTAAGAATTCCCCACGTTGCACCCTCTCTTCTCCAAATCATTTTCTCCATAAAATGCCATAAACTATAACAAAATTTTAAGTGACCCCCTTAGACAATTAATGATTCTATAAATTCAGTGCTAAAGTCTTTTACACAGCTATTAAAATAAATTCTGGCAGAAGTAATTGCTGAAATAGTTTCACAGATTGCTTACTCTTGTTTCTCTGTAGAGTGCATGATAATTCTTGAGTTGAATGACTTCTTTTTTTTTTTTTTTGGTTCTGTCTGAGAAATACAAGCTTTTGGAACCACTTAACTTTCATCCCAAACTTAGCTGTTGACTTTCAAGGTCATTTATTCAGAAGAAATAAATGCCTGTCTTGGTGTTTATTTTTTGTGTTTTGTTTCATTTATTTAATGCAATCACATAGTGAACAGACAGTGCTGAGCAGAGAATAAAGTTGGTTCAAAATTTAGCTGCTAAGAAGCTGATTAAATTCACCTAAGACCATTCTGGAATACTACATTCAAAATCATGAGGTCTGCAAAATTACTAATTATTATATGTTCCCAAATAATTAAAATTTTAAATGTTATCCACAAATGCCAAGAATCTATTCTATTGTTTTGTCTTCTGATAAGAGTTTGATTCCCAGTGAGACACTTCATTGTCTAGGGTCTATTTTTTAAATCATCCTATGCCTACCTTATCCCCCTTCCAATTAGCCGATGTATTGTGTGTTCCTAAACTGATCTCTAGCGCAATGTTCAACACATGTTAATAATTGCTCAGTACTTACCTGTTTGTCTGACAGGACATCTCCAAAAGCAGCAGGCCTGGATTAGTGATTAGAAGAGAGGGAAGACTAAAAGACCCCTATGGTCTGATGCAACCCAACCTCTGATTTTCTACATTACTCCAAAGCAAATGCTTTGCTCTATTATAAGAGATTGAAATGTACCGTGATCTATTAGATCTTTTCTTCAATGAAGATAGAATGAGAAGTGTGTCATTTAATACTGTGGTCCCCAACCCCTGGGCCATGGACTGGTACTGGTCCATGGCCTGTTAGGAACCAGGCTGCACAGCAGGAGGTGAGCTGTGGGTGAGCCAGTGAAGCTTCACCTGTATTTACAGCCGCTCCCCATCACTTGCATCACTGCATAAGCTCCGCCTCCTGTCAAATGAACAGCGGCATTAGATTCTCATAGGAGCCCGACCCTACTGAAAACTGCTCATGTGAGGGATCTAGGATGTGTGCTCCTTATCAGAATCTAATGCCTGATGAGCTGAGGTGGAGCTGAGGTGGTGATGCTAGAGCTAGGGAGTGGCTGCAAATACAGACTGTCATTAGCAGAGATATTTGCACAATAAATGCAATGCGCTCAAATTATCCCAAAACAATAACCTTTCCCACTCCCCATCCCCTGCCACCAGTCTGTGGAAAAATTGTCTTCCATGAAACCAGTCCCTGCTGCCAAAAATGCTGAGGACCACTGATTTAACACACCAAATGAAAAGAGCAAAATTGCATTTCAAATGTATAGTTGAAGAATCAAATTCCACTATTCCTTGCATGAAATAAAGTACAGGTGGATACTTTGCAAGAAGCCAAGACTCCTAACTGGTGACCTGGAGGCAGGCGTTCATTATTACGTACATATTTGTGGCTTTCAACAGTCAATTATTTTTGATTTGGACTCAATCTTCACTATCTTTCTGGTATAAATTCACTTTAGTTAAGGGAACATTTAAAAGGTTTTTTTTTTTTCCCAGTGATTATGATAAAGCTCACCAGCTGTTAACAACTCTTTGTGTCTAGTAAATAAATCTCAATTAGATTTCACATGATAAATACTATGTACCCTACCACCATTCCCATATTCAATCATAAACAAGTCATTGCAGTTTTACCTCCTAAATATCCCTCAAATGCATCCACCCTTCTCTGTTTCTACCACCATCATTCAATTCCACGCTACCCTACACTTGCATTCTGACAACTGTTTTCCATTCTGGTTCCCCACCAATCTCTTCTGCCTGTGACAGAGACAGATTTAGAAAATATAAATATGTCATCAAGGTCAGGCTCAAATGCTTCAAAGCCTTCCTAGTACTGTCAGCATAATCACCAAATGCACAAGATAAAAGTCCCACCACTCAAGGGCCTGGCATCCCTGCCCACCTGCCGTGATTCCAGCCCCACACCCTCCCCTTGTCTGCATCCTCTCACTTCCGCCCCATTGTCCTCAAACCCACCAGGTTGACTGTTACATCACCTGGAGAGTGGAACTGGGGCTGATGGGAGAGGGGTGGGGAGTAGGGTTGTATTCTTTTAAGTTTCCCAGGTGATTGTAACATCACAGTTGAGAACTATGTCTCCCAAGTCATTTGGGTCAGGTTACTTTGTTTTAAATTTTTATGGAAAATTACTGTCTCCATCCATAGTACTTGTTCTCATTTGTAATCTTACACATGATCATTGGCTTGAAAGCTCCTTGGGAATAAAGACTTTGCTCACCAGGGTGGGCAGGTGCCTAACACCACAAGGTAGCATCTCAGTAGTGACTTGTTCAATGAGTGGATGAATGAAGGAACAGCTACAAGCTCGGTGATTATTTTATTTAAAACATTTACTATGAAATAGCACATATTCATTTTAAAGACTATGGAAAATATGTTTTAAAAATACTTGTAATCTCACCACTAAAAAAATAACAATTAACCCTGAATTACATTTCCTTCTAGTCTTTGTTTCTTAACCACATATATTTAAATGTTATGAGGATACTATTGTACATTCAATATTGCTACCTTTAAAAAAACTTAATATTATTTTGTGATAATTATCTATATTATAAATGGCAGGACAGTAATCCACCAACGGATGTCTTTTTGTTTTTTCGATTTAATACTTAGGTAGTTTCCATTATTTTCCCATTAAAAGTATAAATTATCTATTGAAGTGGTTTTTTCCAAAGTTCTGATTACTTCCTCAAGATAGATTCCTAAACAATGAACAAATATTTTGATAGTTCTGCAACATTTACATTTTCAACAGCAGTATACGAGGCGACATTGCTGTATTCATGACAAAGTTTTTTGCATTTGAGTTTTCAGATTGTTTTCAAATATTAGCTTTTATCTTCATCACTGAATGTTCATGCTGTTTTTTATTTTTCTGGTAGTGTTTAGTATTTATAAGAGGTATCAAAATTTGTACCAATTATTTGTTATAAAATGTATTACTTGGTTTTAATTTTATGTTTATGAATTATAAACAATTTAATTTCTTTATAAGCAAGGAAATCTATTTTCCTTTTATGATTTTTTTTCATTATTTTTATGCTTAGAAAGTTTTTTCCCCTACTCCTATGCTGGAGTAGATAAATAGTAACTGGATATTCTTCTGGTTTTTAGTTTCTTTCCTTTTTTTTAGACATTTGTTTGTAAATATGATTTTTCCTCTAAAATCAAGCTCTAAAATTAAAAGGAAACATTATTTAAGAGGAAGAATCCATGCTTTGGGATGAAAGGGTTGGGGCTTTGATTCCTGATTAGGTCTGTGATCGTAGACAAGTTAACTCACATCCTTGAGTAAATTGGGTATCATCACCCCCATCAGGACTGTTATTGTGAAGGAGATATAAAATGGCTAGATCCAAAAGATGTTATTTCCGCTCCATTCTTCCTTCTACACATACATTCATTCTTGCATTTCATGACATATTCTTATCTGGAATGACTCTGTCTCCTTGATCCTCGAAATTTGACCTGGTCTTTCTTTATTACTGACTCTTCCTTAAAAACAATACCTGATCTCATGTCCCTCCTTTGGGCTGCACCCCTGAGGTTATAATTAAATACTGAATACTAAATGCTGCTTCATAGTTTTTCACTGCTTTTGTGTTTGCCCTCCCTGCATGGGTATCTCCTCCACCAAACTCATCTATCAAAATGTGAACAGATTTTGCAAGCTGCTGTGGAGGACACAAAAGATCTGCAACTCTGAGCCGGTTGCTTTGTTGATTTATCAAAATAAAATCCATCCACAAGAGTTTAACCCTGACTGCCAACTCTACCCTAACCAAGGATCTTGCACCTTAAAAAGAGAAAGGAAAGGGTTAACCTAATTCCAGACATGTGCACTGAGCAGTGGATGGCAAATGAGGTATTACGGGTTATATCCTCTTCCCAGTGCATTGCAGAGCTCTGGAGCTATTCCCAGGTTCTGAGCGTAGTCTCCAGAGTTCAGACCTCAAATTGAAGTGCTTCTCCATGACCTTGGCCCCACCTCCCAGAGTCCACTCCTTCCTGTCTCCTAGGGGACAGGAGCTGCTCCGAAGCACCACAGTCTCCCACTCTGGCTGCTCCTTGGGAGAACTGTTCTCTGTGCAGGCTTCAAAATGCTGCTAATTAGGTGCGGGGGCTGGCTGTCCCTGTTCTCCAACTCCTGACCCCCTTTTTTCCTTGTTAGAGTGAAGAGGTCCCCCTAGATGCCACGTGATTTCCAAATCAGAGCGGTGGAGGCAACCAGGATAGTTCTACAAGGCCATTAACGATCCTTCATTAGCATCCAGTGCCCCCTGTAAGGAGCCATGTGGCCTGGAAGGAGGAAGCGGGTTTAACCTCCTGCAGGAAAGCAGCCTCAGGGGCTGGAGATATCGCTGCCCAAGATAAAGGCAGCGGCTGGCAACAGACCGGTCTGGAAAGCCGTGCTGCTTCATCGTGAGGACACCAGCCCCGGAGCTGGCAAGACAGAGTTTGAATCAAAATAACCACCTATTAGCTCGGAGACCCTGCGGAAATCACTGAATTTCCCTGTACCTCAAATTTGTAACCTCTTAAGTGGAGAAATTTATATCTACTCTGCATTGTTGTGATGAGTCAGTCTGCAAAAATGTTTAATATATAAATGACAACTATGATTATACAAACAATAAATGGCAACTAGAAACACAAGACCCCCAGTGGATGCCTGAAACTGCAGATAGCACTAAACCCTATAGACACATACCGTGCTATGCTTTTTCCTATACATACATGCCTATGATAAATTTTAATTTATAAATTAGTCACAATAAGAGCTTAACAACAACTAATAACATCAATAAAATAGAACAAATAACAATATACCATCCACAATATCACGGACAGATTTGTTCTTACTATAGATCTTAGTAACCTCAGCATATGATTTTTTTTTTCTTTTCTTATTAAGTGGAGACCTTTCACCTTTTTTATTTGCAGGAAGCACTTCACACCTTCTCTCTGGCAGATCTGAATGCCACCATCCTTCCCCTTGCTCTTTGGGATCATTATGAAATTAAATAAGGGTGACTTGAACCCAAGCACCACAATATTGTAACAGTTGTTCTGATAATCGAGAGGGCTCCTAAGTGACTAACGGGCAGGAGTGTAGACAGCGTAGATCCTCGGGACGAAAGGGGGTCCTGTTCTGGGCAGGTCAGAGTGGGACAGCCCGGGATTTCATCACGCTACTCAGAACAGCCTGCAATTTAAACATTAGGAATTGTTTCTTTCTGGAATTTTCCATTTAATATTTTTGGGCTACTGTTGACCATAGGGAACTGAAACCATGGAAAGCACAGCCGCAGATGGGGGCGCTACTGTCATTACTGAGTGCCACAGTGCTATGCCGTTGAGAGCTTCACACCTTAAATTTATAAAGCGCCTCCTCTGTAGTACCTAACTTGACCTTCATGCGATCTATGTGGTTGGCGGACACGGTAGGTATTTTACCTCCCGGGATTCTGTGGGGTTTTTTTGTTTTTTCCAGATCTAGTAAGTAGCAGAGTCAAGATCAAAGCCATCCCCTGAGAGTCCTGGGTACTTTTCTCCCTGCCACAAGGCCCTCTTGACTCTGCGGTGGAGAAGCCACCATTCACAGAAGCAGCGATTCCTCTGCAAATAACGAGCTTCTAAATGAGGCGCAGTGGTTTGTTTGGGTTGTTTTCATTCCATCTGCTTGATTCAGCCAGGTGGTATTAAAGCCAGGCAGTCCAGCTACTGTGTGCTGTCGATTTGTTTAATGATTGTTCAAGGAGTGGGTGATTTCTATCAGATCACCCATTAGCTGGGAAAGGCGTGTTTTCCAAGCCAGAAACCCTCAGCAAGCAGGGACGCAGAGTGGGCTTCTCTGCCTTTCCTGGTGCCACAGTCCCCAATCCCACCTTCAGCAGAAAGGCTAGTGATGTAGTTAGCTGGGGGTTTGTGCACCGGACTCTGAACGTGTTCTCTGTGTCACTCCACCAGTGAGAAGGACTTCAGACAGGCCAGAGGACAGAAAATGCCAACCAGCTTGTGACAGGTTGAAAGAAGAGTCTAGAAACCAAAAGACATCCCAGAAGCTTATTTCCTACTGGGAGAAGGAAATTAGGAAGCACTCGCATAGGCAAGAGAGTCCTGGACGATTTTCTAACAGCACCAGTGCCTTGCTGGGGAAAACGAGTTAAATTTCTTCTACCTTTCTGTGCTTTGTTTTGCGTGGCACATTAAATGGGGAAAAGTGTTAAGACTCTCCTGCCTCTGTCTTGATTCCTGGGTTAAACCTTGATTATCTGTGATTGCGATCACTCCCATAAGGTGGACTCTGCAGCAAGAAGAGCCTGTGCTCAAGGCATGTTTAGTGGAGGTGCGATAAAGTAGTTCATTATTGCGGTTCTTTCGTGGAGTTTACCAATCCAAGGATGCTGACTCATGGCAAGGATTAAGTTTGCAAATCTATGGCACAGGTCTCCGACTTATGAAAATCCACCGAGGAAAGGTACACTGAGCAGCCCTTCCCAGTCCCAGACATCTGTCCTTCCAACTTCATTGAGGTGAGGCCCCAAGTACTTTCCAAGGAAGAAATAGTCAAGGGCTCTCCTTCATGTCTTGTTAATCAGGACTGCATTTCCCCCTCCCTGTTCTGAGCAGGAGCTGCTAAGACGTGGTTTCTGAAGGGTTTATTTGGCATAGCCCAGGACAAAGAAATACAACTTTTCTTAAAAAGCAGGGAGGTGGTAGGGGCGGGCAGGGGATCAGGGGTGGGTGTCCCTCTCAAGTCAAAAGTTAGTCACTGTTGCCCCCTGGTGGCATGATATTTTCAAGGACCTGCAATGACACTTAGGCTAGTGAGGGACTCTGGTGCGTGGTGCTACTGATGCAGACAGTGTCACTGAGGAGAGGAAGGGGTTACTTGCTCGGAGATGGCCATTCCATAGCGTGTGCCTTACTTACTTGACAAGCAAATAAAATCTCACCACTATCTCCCCTGGCCAGAAAGGATTTGATCCTTATCTCTCCTGTAATACTTTCTTTTCTCCCATCAGTTCAATGCTTGTTAGAAATGAGATTAGAAGATATTTTAAAACACTCAGGAGGCTCAAAGATTTTGCTAAAAAAGCTGACCATTAGTCCCTGATGATTACTCACCATCATAGTTTTTTTTTTTTTTTTTCTCCAAAATGTTACGCATTTTGGATGGGTTGGGGTAGCTCTGCTTTCACAGACTGAAGAACAAATTCTCCTGCGTGGTTGCAGTTTCTTCCTTTTTGAAAGGAGTGAGTAGGCTAAAGCCTAAAAGATTTAATGCTCAATGATTCTTGCACCCCAATACTTATCTACATAGTTTTTGCATATATATTCCAAAGGCTCTTACTTCAAGGACAAGTTGAAAAAAGAAAATAAATGTATTAATGCAAACAGCTCTACATCTAGGGCATTGCATATAAAGGCAGTTCTTAGACAAATGCAATTAAAATCACAATACTGATAAAGAAAGTCAGAAATACCAATACAGAGGGCAACATTATCCTTTGATGGGCCAATAAGCAAAGCTCTGTCTTAGAATATGTTAACCAGTTTCGGGGTCTTTCATTTGCCTCATGCATGCATCTTATATCTTTTTTTTTTGGATTTTCTTTAAAATACGTAGATTAAAATGAGTTTTATTTTTGGAAAGTTATTTATTTATTTATTTATTTATTTATTTTATCTGCGGCGTTTTAGTTTCTCTCTTGAGATAACTGGAAAACTGCTGGGCTGTCCGCAAACCAGAGATGGAGCTAAAGACCAGTCCTTTCAACTCCTGACAAAGCTTGCCGGGAAACAGGGGACCCGAGAGAGGAGTGTTTGCGTGAACATGCCGATTCCATGGGATCTGAGCCAGAAAAGACAGCTTTCATCTCTTATGCCATTGGTGACAACTGTTTTTTAATCTAAGGTTCATGTTGGGACTCCAACAAATGCACAGTTCCTGATCATTAGGATTTTGGAAACACAATCACACAGGACTCATAGAAATAATACAACCAGCCACTGGGACAATGCTTGGTGATTTGCTTTAGCCTTTCAATGGTAGACCAGTAATCCTAAGCAGAAGCAGCACAAGGGTGGGCAAAAGTTTGGCCTGAGGATCCCTGCATTGGAACCACGGCCAGACTCAGCGGTGGGAACTGCCGGCGGCACCTCCACTGCCGTCTCCCTCCCCTCGCTTGGGGTGGACACTGAGCATTCCCAGAAAATCAGCAGCTTTAAGCTCAGCCGGCCTGATTGCTGCAGAGACTGATTGCATTATTCATTCTCATGAAAAGATTTTTGGGACTCTCAAGAATCCATAGAGATTATATATGAAAAAAAAAAAAAACCTTTGGAGTTATCAACAGTTTAATTTATACTTCTATTCTTTCAAAAAGGACAGAATCACAGAAGATAAATACAGAAAGCCGGAAGAGGAACCAGGTTTTTGGTGAGGTTTAAAGACTTTGGAAGCCCTGTATTTTACAGGGTTGGGTGCCGTTCTCTTCGTCTCTGACTTTCTCTTTTTCACTCCCCCTCTTTTCCAGGCAGGTCCCTCCATATTCTTGGCAAAAATAAATAAATAAATAAATAAATAAATAAATAAATAAATAAATAAATAAATAAATAAATAAATAAAATAAAATAAAATAAACAAAAAAGAAACAACAGAACCCAAATAAATAAATAAACTCTGCAGCTTGCGGCTTGCAGCGTGCTGGCTAATTCCCTGTGAAACACTTCCATCTACTGGCCGAGGGGAGAGCACTCATGTCTTGACTTCCGTTTTTAAATTTGCAATGCAATTCATGAAGACCCTCCCAGCCCCCAAACATTTAATACAATAATTAGGAATCACAAATCCTAAAATTAAACAGATGGAGGAAATTCTTCACTTTGCTCTTAGCAATTCACCCAAGTAACACCGCCGTGTATTTGATGTACCTATGGACGTATGTGTGCAGTCTGCAGCCCAAGTGAGGCACGGCTCTGCAGCACAACGGAAAGCAAACTAGTGAGGGGAAAAAGGAATTGGGACACCGAGGAGACAAAGGGGAAGAGATGGGCTTTCTGGCAACACAGTTAGTATGTTTCTCGTCTAACCACATAGGGCACAGGGCTCTGGGTTTGGAGACAGTGGCCAAGGCAACCATGTTCCCTCTATGAAGAAAAGTAATTCCATGAGATCTAAAAAGAAATCAAATTGAATTCCAACTTAATTTATTAAAGGGGGTACCCCCTCAATAAAAAAACCACTCAAAACAATGCTTCTTCCTTTTTGTTGCTTTTATAAAAGAATCCATTCGGGGAATGAGGTCAGCTCCCGGAATATGGTAAGATGTTTGTCACCTATTAGAGAAATAATCCAGGACTCTAGAATAAAATATTGGTAGTATGTAGAGGCTGGGAGAGATCTCAAAGACCGGTCCAGACTCTTCCCTTTACTGATGAGAAAACTAGTATTCAGGGGACAAAAGAAGCTTGTCCCAAGGCTTACATTTCAGAATTATACCAACAAACCCAACAAAAAATAAAAACGAAACTCAAGGTTTCCGTATGGATTTTAAATGCAATTATATTGTTCATAATATCAGCCTCTCCAGATTTGTTAGCTTCTAAAAACAGACCCACAAAACACCATAGACATTCTGCTGTTGGGTTCAAATTCATACCACAGTGGAACATCTTACTGTGGTTTGTCCACTTTGAATAAACAGGAAACAACAGAATGAAGGACATTAAAGGGTGGGTTTCAATAGATCATGGATCTAAATAGAATATTCACTCAAGTATAAGCTTTCTCTGAAAGTAGTTAATATGCTGTCTCCCCTATTGATGAAACTTAAAAGGGCTTAAACTAGTAACGAAACCTCAAGGTGGTGTAAAGAACAGACTTGGTGGCCAACGTAGTTCCCTGAACATACCCTGAGAAACTGAAGACTTCATCTTTAAGTAACATTTCCAAAGTGGTAGATACAATAAGTCCACAAGGAGATGTTTACCCTAGAGACAGCTAGTTGTGATGTTCTGTCACCATGACTCGAGTGCTCTGTGGAATTACAACCATCTCCATCCTTGGCTTTAGACCTGGTTTTGTCATTGACTAGTTGCACGGACCAAGGCCTAGTATCTCTTAACAGTGTGCTTGCCCAGTAGTGTGGATGTTCGCTGAGGATAGAAAATCAACCTCTACTTGTAGAAATAGAAAAACGTAGGGTTATAGCATTAAGTGCAATGGGATTTAGACACTTAAAAGGCAACATTACAATATAATTTATTACTTTCAGAAGCATTGCAAACACACACACATACATATACATATTCATGAATACTGCCATGTAGGCTTAAAAAATGTAATTCTTACTTTCCTTTCTCAGATTTGGCATGCTTCTTGAAGAGAGTGAATTTTTTAAATTAAACATTTATTCAATCCCATTAGAAAGTATAATTTTTCCAGAATATTTGAGTGCCCAGAGGTAAATTACAGAGATGTGTACAAAGTGGAGCAATTTTTCTAATCAAATCACTGATATGTTTAAAAATTCATCTGAACTAAAAAAAAAAAAAAAAAAAAAAATCTTCAGTAGCATAGTCTTCATTTCTTAGATTTAGTTTTAAAGGCATAGCTGTGAAAAGCCCAACAAGCATCCAGAGATATCGTCCAGAAACCCAGGGTCACCTTGGTCTTCATCTCCCAAATGCTGACTTTTCTCCCTGAACATCACTCACACCTGCCCACCTGTGTCTCCTCCCACCACCTGTTCCCACCAGGACTCACATTCTGTCACAGTCTAGACCCCTGTCTTCTCTGTGTAGAAGCCGGAGTGATGCTTTTACAACTGAAATTCAGTCACTTAACTCCCTTCATTATAACCTTTCAGCTGTTTCCTCTTGTTTTTAGGCTAACTCTGTTCATTTGCTTGCCTTTTAATCTAAAACCAGAACTCAAGGCCTTGGATAATTCAGTTCCCTTTCTACACGACCAGCCTCCCCTTGGGTCATTGTATTGCACCTGACCGCCCTCTTTCCTGTTCAGAAGTGCAGTCTCCCTCCCACAGTCGCTCATCGTAATTTCTCAGCCTAACACTGCACTCTGGTGCCTCCCCGACGCCATCCGGGTCCTGGCCTGGGTACCGTCTCATCCTGCAGACCTCAGCTTCAAACTCTAGGTGGGCTTCCCGATCCCTCACTCCTCACTAGATTAGGTTCCTCCTTCTACCACAGAGTTTTTCTCCAAACACTTCTCCCAGTGGTGACCTGTAAACATCTTCCTCGGTTAACTGTATCCATTATGAGGGAGTGGACTAGAGTTTTGTTTTGTTCACTATGGGTGCTCTGAGTCCCTGGCACATAGTACTTGTTCAACACACACACACAAACACACACACACACACACACACACACACACACACACACACACACACACACACTACAGATGGTACTGCCTTCGTGGGAACAGTTTGCAGTGAGAGGTGGGGAATATGCAGGAGAGAAATGTGGAAAAATTGGAATGAGATCCATGTCGATTCAGTATTGCATTCACCTAACAAATATTTTTGAGGATTTAGAATTCATTCATCCAATCACCACATAGTTATTAAGCCTGTACACCGGGCCAGGTGTGCGCCAGGTACAATACTAGGCACAGGGTCACTGGTGATGAGTAGAGCAGGAATGAGTCCCCAAACCTGTGGAGCTTCAGTCTTGCAAGAGATCCTAGAGGGACAAACTGCCTGGCTGCTTGAATTGAATGGAATCTTTTTTGTGTGTTCGCAGGACAATCTCCACACAAAGGGAAAAGATGCCCAGATACCATCTTGGAAAGAATCATAATACTTTGGAAATATTAAATAGCAAAAGTTGAGAAAGCAAGAAAATTAAATCAGTGATGGTTTAATCATTACTTAAGAAGCAACAGACAAGGTAAATGATGTGGAAGGATTTTGACTTGGAAATTCTGATCTTTATTTTTCAAATAGCTATAGGTGTGTGTGTGTGTGTGTGTGTGTGTGTGTGTGTGTGTGTGTGTGTGAAATAAACAAGTGATTCTTTCTTCTTTCCTTCCTTCTCTTCTTACTTTATAATTAATGCCATTCAGAAAAAGAACTGAAATGGCTCATGGCATCTTTTCTTGCATCGAGTTTTATGCTTTTCAAAATATGCTCACACTACCTTATTGAACCCCCAGAACAATTCTATCAAGTAGGTATTATCGTCTACATAGAATCAGACTATGACAATTAAAATGACTTGTTAGACACCCCCCAGTGATTTAATAGAAAGGCTATGGCTGGGACTCAGGCCCCTAACTCCTAGACCAGGGTTTTTTGTCACACAGCCCTATGTTATTAGCTAGCTCAATGACAGGATTTTGTCGAAATGGTAGGTAAGCCGGAAGGATAAAAATATAACTGTGGTAGTGGTTCTAGGAAATGCCACCATTATCTTCTAGAAATCAACTGCCACACGGAGCAGAGTCCGGTGGGTTCGCAAGGAAAGCACGATTCCCCCTGGGACTTACTCGTGCCCTCGTGTCGGGTCATCTTCGTAATAACTGGGGTGCACTAGGCCCTCCATCAGCCTCTGACATTTCTCCTGCCCCCAGAGCACACTGAAAGGCATGACATTTCTTACACCTTGGAAAACATCAGGGAAAATAAAAGAACTTTCTCTCATTCTGAACTTTACCTCTGCTGGACCAAAAGGTTTGCTGACAGGACAGTGACAAAAGCCAGAAAAGGGGAAGTTCCCACCGAGAAGAGATCAGAGGAATAGATTTGTGGGCTCAGATAAGGACCAACCAATGATCACACATAAAATTGCCTTCTATGCAACCTTCTGCAATACCTGCATTTCTTATTTGAAAGATAAACAAACAACTTTTTTTTTCCTGTTTCAAGTCAATCTTGGTTTTTTTATTGTGTATATTTAAGGACAACAATATTTTTAATTGATACATAACAAATGTGTTAATACATATTTTGGGATACATGTGACAATTTAATAGATTCATATAATTTATACAGATCAAATCAGTGTACTTGGGGTATCCATCACCTTAAATATTTGTCTTTTCTTTATGCCAGAAACATCGAATTATTCTCTTCCAGCTATAATATTGTGAAATATACGATAGATTATTGTGAACTATAGTCACCCTACTGATCTGTGGAACACTAGGTATCATTTCTTCTCTCAAACAGTGTATTTGTACCCATCAATCAGCTTCTCTTTATTCCCTTCCCACCTCCCTGGCCTCTGGTAACCACCAATCTCTTCTCTGTCTTCATGAGATCTGACTTTTTTAGCTGCCACACACGAGTGCGAACACAGGTTCCATGCAATCACACATGGTAAAATGCTTACCGTAGCCAAGCACGCCAACACAGCCATCATCTCACATAGTTACCCTTTTTTTGCGTGCATGGCAAGAGCACCTAAAATCTCCTCTTTCAGCAAAAATCCCAAATACAAAAAAATATTATTAACTATAATCTTCATGTTGTACATTAGACTTATTCATCCTATGTATATATCTGCTACTTTGTTTAAAGGATAAATGAAAGTATCAAAGTGCTTCTCTCTTCTGTTCTTCTGTGATGCCTGAGAATTTGGCATCCACTCAGATAAAGAACCGACTCATTCCCACGCAGAGAGGTGGATGCCATTTCACTCAAAAGAGTCTTTTTGAAATTGTTTGACCAAACAAACCTAATAGCCAGCCAGCCGATGATAGCTAAGAAGATGAGAAAGTCAGTGCCCATTGGATCTAGAGTTTCCGTCTTCTGACTACCCATGTTGTGGGCTTTAGCCACGTCCAGCTGTTCATTCGTTTGCAACTTCTGAGCCAGCACAGCAGTGGTGAGCAGACCCTTGTTCCTGGACTGGTTCTTCCCGCCTGCGTCAGGATGCTGGAACACAATGAACTCTAAGTCCTGGAATTGTCACCGTGTGACCATGACGTCATAGAATAGCCCAACAGTTCCGTCTCCTGATGTTTCGGACATGTTTCGGACGGTGCCACCAGAAGAAGAGAGGGAAGATTTGGGGAAAATATCCTGCACAACTGAGATCCAAGCGGCGTTTATTCTCTCCTCTTTTGTGACCTTCTTCAGTGGACTGATCATCCTATTTGTTTCCAGGCTAGTCTGGAGAGTTATAAATAGATGGCAAAGGCTCAAGGGAATAGGAATTTTCTTGGTCAGTTTCCTTATTTGGGTCCCCGCCGTATGAAAATCAGACACAGGTTTGGCCTATGTTTGTGCTTAGCGAACAATGTAGGCTTCGCTCCATTTTTCAGGCCGACAGAGCCAGTGGCTCTGGTCTGGTGCCCTAGAAAGGGGGGTAAACAGGACCCCAGGCCACCATTCAAAAGCCTGCAGGGACAGGGATGGGCCTCCTGCAATGTCTTATATGGATGGACGATGAATATTAGCTCTGAACACCAAGGTCGCTGTTCTGAGAAGATGTCCATAAACATTATGTCTAGGCCTCTATTTTGAATATGCAAAAGACAATTGTGCTAGGTACCGGAAAGGAGGCAAAAAGGAACAAGACATCAACGTGTCAGTCTCGCGTTCAAACATTGTTCGTGTGTGATGAATGTGTGCTGACTTGTATACGCTGCTTTTGTATACAATGGGAGCAAAACATAGCACGCACCAAACTGCACATACCTGCAGAAACCCACGCACACATGCAGGCGCCAGCCAGCCACAAATGCAAGGACACTGCTTATACTTAAACAGGCTTTGCAAGCGTTGGTATTGTTGAATGACAGCGGCAAATAATGACATGATGAGAAAAAAATGATATATTACCCGGATCAGACGCTGCTTAGGAAATTAAAATAAAGCTCTTGTATGCTACATAATGGCTATTCTATTACCTGAGGTCAAAGGCAAAGCATTTCATTATGGCCTATGTAGTTTCTTTCCATTTTTGTCTCCCTAACTTTGTTTTGCTCTGATTATAGTAATTTGCATAATAGAACATATTTTATCTGTGCACCATAATTAATATGGAAAATTTGCTTAAAATATTTCTCTTAATGCTAATAAATGAGATAAAACAACATAATTTATAACTCAGTAAATTTTTAAGGTTATTGGAAATATGTAAATCAGGTTTCTATATTTAAAAATTATCTAATATTGAAGCTCATAGATTTTGTTACTAAATGACTTCACTATTAATAATTATTTATACATTAAAGATTGTAAGCAGTGGCATAAAAATTGCAGAAAGAATTTCAGGACACTGACTTATGGGTACATAGGTATGGTTAATCGCCCTCTTGGTTTCTACATTTTAATATTTTTAATAATGTACAACTGAATTTATAGAAATTATATAGTCTCCTGCTTCAGGAAATGTTTCTTCTTCTCCATTATATTATTTTTTGTGTGGTTACAAACCTGTGAAAACACGTTTCAATTCATATTTGCTCTATGTCTTATTTCTTACTTTGGGTGTAATTCATATCTGTACTTCAATCCATATGTACCTTTTAATTTCAAATATTAAGAAAATGTTACAAAATGTTAGAAGTGGGGTCTGAGAAACCAGAGTGCTCTACTGTTCTGCTTCTGAAACTTGAGAAGAAACTTTGATCAAAGTTGAGTTACTTCTCACTAATGTGTTGTGAGTACCCTTGAGAGTACCCTTGCTTTGCTCGAAGTCTTTGGAAAGGTGGTCAAATGCAAAAAACACATCTAGGTACTGTGAAGAATTCTTTAAAAAATTATTTGGAGAGTTACAATTTCTCCTTAAATGTGCATTTTGGAAGATTTACTACATCCATAAGTATGATTTTATTATATCTTATAGCCAATTTGGTTTTCTACAAAAGGCACTTCTGATTTCATAACAGAATTCAAATGATTGTCCCATATTAGTATCATACTGTATTTTTTTTTTAAAAAACTCAATTCTCAGACAACATCTAAGGAGCATACATGATGAATCATGTATATTAGAGGGCAAATCATTGATCAGGATGCGAACTCTATCAAAAAATCTTTTTATAAGAAATGCCATCTTCCCATCCAGAAAATACGAGTAGAAAAATTTAAGTAATTTTTGAAGCCCTAGTTCCACATAAAATGAGCTTTTCTGAAAGTCAGAGGGATTCTGTCAGCTTGGTGTGGACTGTCCTGGTTAGTGTCTTTGTTGGCAATAGTTCTCTAGCCTTTATCAACAGACAATGGGTGGCAGTGCCAACTCTAGCCTTTCCTCATTGCCTGATATTGGTCAGGTCATTTAATTTCTCTACACCTTGGTTCCCATGTCAGCATAAAATTGATCCAGTCATATCAATATAAAATTGATTTAATCATACCTGCTTTATCTACCACATAGGATTACTATAAAATTACAATATAACAAATAACAGCATTCTATAAATGTAAGGAAGGATTACAATTTCAGGAGGATACCAGGTAAAGAACTAAAAGCCACATAAAATTGTTGAAACTTTTCTTCCTCCTTCTCTCTTAAAAAGCAGATGCTTAAGTCATCACCTACAAATAGATCTGTGATCTTTTTTTCTTTGTCTGTGTATCTGAATGGAAAATTTTAAAACACTTATTCCCAGAGCAGAAAGAACCATGCTGTTTCCAGGCCCGATCCATACGATGATGTCAGTTTGAAAGGTGAAAAAAGGCATGGGTGAAGACCACAGAATTCAGGATAAAAGATCTGTGCAGAAACCAGTACAATGCAAATGCAGTAGCGTTCATATTCTGAAATATTGAATAAGCCACTTCAGGGTTTCCTGGGTTGGACAAGGTAGAGTGATTTCCGGCTGATATCACAAGAGGCTCTATTGACATAAACACAGAAGATTACTTTCTCTGAGATCCAGCTCACACTGTCAATTTCTTTCTCTTGCCTGTAGGAACTATTCTCACCAGATAGCGTCCATGATAAGCCTTACCTACGAAGCGTCCACTTCCATGGAGTATTTCGTGATCGGATAGAAATGTTGCTGTCAGCACAGACCTTTGTGGGGCGAGTGTTGGTAAGTACGTTTTCCTTGTTGGCTGCTAATGAACTCTAACCATGAGTGTGATTGTAGTTAGTATACATAATTTTATCACCCAGGTAAGCATCCGGTATTCCCTGCTGGTCTCATCTAAAATTTCACTACCTCCCAACCACTACCTCCCTTTGTTGACTACTCTTTATTTTTCTGCTTTTTTGTCTGGAGTAAATATAATTACTCTTGGCATTATATTTTATATGTATTGTCAACCTCTCCACTAAAAGGAAAGCTTTCTTTAGACAAAGGTTGCATGCATTTTGTTCATTTCCTCTGACCATCCAGATGGATGTCTGGCACATAGATATTTTTAAAAATGATGTTTAGTAAATTAATCTGACCTGAAATGTGTAGTGACTTTCCCCTCCTTTGTTTCTGGTACATCTTTTTTGCTTCATTATACGAACCTGCCTTTATTGCTCCTCTATGATATTGATCACTTTACTTCCTATTTTAATGTTGTCACTCAGATGTATTAAAGCTCAGTTCAGGCATCATCTCCTCCGTAATGTCCACTGAACATTGTTGTTAAAATGATCTGCACACATTCCTGCCTCCCACAGGGCACTGTGGGCTCTTGCAAGAACAGACTATGTCATGGAAATGTTTGTGTCCCCTTGTCTGGCTATAGCACATGCCCCGTAAATAAGTATTGCACTGATTATCATTCCGGTAGTATAGTTTGATCTGAAAGATAAAAACAGGGAATCTGTAATTTGGGGTATGCTGCCACCAGGTGGTGTTATGGTGGAAGTAGTTTCACGTGCGCTAAAGATTATCCTCTGCTTTTTATAATTAGCAAAAACATGTCTCTTTTCCAGTTACTGTTGTTTAATTCAGATGTAAAAAAGTGATAAGGCTTGCTTGGAAGTATATAAGTAAAATTGCTTTCATAAAAACTGCAGGGAATGTTGACTCATGTGGAAATGTGTCCCTGCTTTTTCTGTCTTCTAAAGCTTTTGGTCTCTTTTCCTGAAATCCCTGTGGGTATGACCTGTTGCAGAAGGATTTTGAGATTCTCTCTGACTATATCAGGGATTTCTTGGCTAGGGTTTCTTCACACGTTCAGATCATGTTTGTCTGTGTGAGGATAATATTGGGAATAACTTGTTAAAGGTCACTGGGGCGAGGCAGAAGGGAGTTTATAACACCCAGCATATGAGCATTGCATATCAGGAATGGGTGAGGAAGGAATGATCATTGATTGTATGCCATTAAAAATTACTTCTTTAACGATGGAAAATTGTATTCTTTTAACCTGCAATAGATGATGATTATCTAGTTGGAACACCAGGAGGCCCAGAGTTAAGGGTAGATAAGAATAAACACTCTAGTACTGAAGGGTGTAACTGACATTCTTAGGGATTCCAAATAAGTGTCTATGAAAGACTGAGAAGAGAACAAAATGCCTTATAGAATTCCTCCTTCTACCCTTCTTTCCTTCCTTTGTAATTCCTTCACTTCTTTCGACAAATATTTATTGTTTGCCAACTATACACCAGGCAGACACTCTAGGCATAGTGAAAAATGCATGTGTGAAACTTAAATTCTAGCAGAGTTGGAGACAACATATATACACACCTAAATAAATAAGACAAATTCAGATGCTGATCAACGCTATGAGGGAAATATGAGTGATGTGTTTGTGGGGGTTGGTTATGGAGCTAGATCACATTAGATACAGTGATCAGAGAAGAAATCTCTGTAAAGGTTAAGATTTGAGCTGGGACATGAAGACCAAGAAGAACAAAGCAATTAAAGAATGGATGGAACAGGGCTTCAAATAGAGAGAACAGACTTGTAGAGGTAAAGAACTCAGATTACCGTAAGTACTGGAAGGAAGCCCATGTGCTAGCTGCCAAGGAGGCCAGGGCAGAGTGATGGCTGAGAAGAGACTGGATCGTGGCATGTCTTGTGATTTACAGCAGAGATCTAGACAGCTCAAGTGGAATCACTCCATTCTAACTCCAAGGGAAGCCACTGAGGTCTCAAAGCATGCATCGACAGGGTCTGCTTATGTTTTAAAATTAAAGAGGCACTAAAGGCTAAAAATAAAGAAATTGCCAAAGATATACCAGACAAATGACAATAGAAATTGGGAGTTCCATTTTAATATCACATTAGCTTGAATTCAGGGCAAAAAAAGCATTAAATGAAGCCAAGTAACCTATATTAGTTTTCTAGGACTGACGTACCAAAATGCCACCAACAGAGTGGCTTAAACAACAGCCTCATTGCTCTGGAGGCTAGAAGCCCAAGATCGAGGCATTGGTAGGATTGTTTCCTTTTGACTCTGTGCAGCAGAACCTGACCCATGCCTCTCTGTTAGTGGTTTGCTGGCAGCCTGTGTTCCTTGGCTGATAGTTGTGTCACCCAGTTTCTGCCTTGCTGTTCATGTGGTATTCTCCCTGTGCGCACGCCTGTCTCTGTGTCCAAATTTCCCCCTTGTATAAGGTCACCAGTCACACTGGATTAGATCCCACCCTCATGACCCCATCTTAAACTGAATACATCTACAAAGACCTTTTTTTCAAACAAGGTCACATTTTAAGGTACTGGGGATTAGGTCTTCAACATATTTTGGGGGTGGGGGGACACAATTCAATACATAACCTTTGAAGTGATAAATATAACCAACCACAACCGAGATATAACATCATGAATATCACTGAACCAAAACTACTACCTTAAGATGTGCAAAACATTGTAAAGTTATTTAGATAGATAAACAATAATTAAAATAAATGAATTAAGTATCAAGATCAAAAAGTTAGAAAGAAAACAAATTAAAGCTAAGCAGAATAAATTTTAAAAGATAAAATCGGGAATTAATGAATTATAATACAGCTGATTATTTTGAACAAACAATGAGCTAAAGAAATCGTCAGCCAACCTAAGCAAGCAAATAAGGGGAAAAGTACAAATGTATGAAATAAGACATTAAAATGAGAAAATAAGTTTAGATAGAAAAGAAATTGAAAGATATATATGAATTAAATTTGTAAACTGGGTGACCCCTTAGGGTAATATAAATTATCAAAACTATCTGTAACAAAAAGGAACTGAGAACAAACATCTGGAAAAAACAAAATTGTCTAAGACCTATGATCATCAACACCCCACACCTTCCTCTTCCTCCTATGGGAGATCTTGATGATTTGGAGGTCCAGTCTAAGAAGCTCTCAGGGAGTGGATATCTTTCAGGCTAATTAAACAGTTCCAGGGCATAGGAAATAAAAGAAAGCATTAAATTTTCTTTTTCAATGAAAGCATGTAATCTATATCAAAGCTCCCCCAAATAGAAAATTCTTAAAAATCTACAGACTAATGTCTTCTGTACTTTGGGGGAGAATACCTGGACAACGGCCCAGTGTAAGAAGAAGAAAACGAAGAAGGAGAAAGATGAAAAAAAAAGCGGAAAATAAGAAACAGGAAAAAAAAGAAAGAAGAAGGAAAATAAGAGGAAGAGAAGTCCAACAATCAAATGGAAAGAAAAACTTCTCTTCCAAACAAAATGTTTTCTAGAGACAATTCTAGATTAGAGCATGACAAGGTATTGATCATTTCTGTAGCATCTATGGGTTTGGTATTTTAGTATTATCACAAGGTGCATTTTATATCAACTACCTGTAGAAGAAATTTTCTTCTGAACTTAGTTCCAAATGTAGTCCTATTTCTAAATAATTATTCTGTTTCATTTTGGGTTTTGGGGGGATGTTCTTAATTGTATCACTGACTGCGTTTCTCTGTTGATTTGTGGCTAGAAAATTTAAAACGAAAATTATGGCTTATTTTTATCAAGTGTATCTATTTTTAGCATCATTCTAGGCACCACTGTATGTTCCCATTCTACTTTTCTGTCTTCTCTGACTTCTATTTTTTCAGGCAATCTAGCGTTTTATGTCTTTGTATTCTGCCTTAAATCATTTCTGTAAATGTAAATGTAAATCTTTTTCTGTGCATGTATAATCCTTTCTGTAGATAAATAAGGCCTTAGCAACAACAGTCGTCAGCTTTTGTACAGAGGACAACTAAAATGAACAAATAAAGCATCACAATTCATTTGGAAATGAGAAAGATTGTTTGAAAAATGATGCTGGGAAATTGACTAAATAAAAACCTATTTTGAAGCTGACTGATCAGAGATACCAGCTGCCAGATTGTCTCAGAAAGAAGGAAAAGTTTTAGACGAAAAGAAAAAACAAACAAACAATCATAGATTGGGTGTACTTGCAAGGAAAAAGTGCCAGAACCTACCAGAGATTGATTCCATGGGAAGCAGTTGCCAAGAAAACAAGAAGGAGCAAGATGTCGGCAGAGACCAACCCCCAAGAGGCTTGGAGTCAATATGAAAACTGCTTCCTTTCATACCTTCCAAAAGTCCACCCCCAGCGGAGGGAAGAGAAGGCTGGGTGACCCAGGAGTTTCTTGGATGAAATCCTAAAATTGACATATTTCCTGTTTGTAAGGAATTGCAGCAGGGAGAGCAAGTTCTAGACCCCAAGAAATAAGGGATGAATGAACAATAAACATGCCACTCAATCTGTCTTGTGAAGCCTGCCCTTAAAAAGGAACAGAGGTTTTTTCAGCATGGCAGTGGCTCAGATTGTGTCCTGTGGCAGAGGGCCCTGGGCTCCTGCTGGAGCCTCTACCCTCCCTCTGCCATCCGCGGTGTGGTGGACCAGAGCACGGTTGGCCTTGGCAGTCTCATGCACTTGGTGCTTTCTCTTGATCACAGACCCTGGTCCTTGGTCCAGCAAACTGGAGTGACAACTCCTCCCGCAGCCACATCCACATGGATCCCTTCTCCAGGCACACGGTAATCACCCACTTCAAGGCCAGCAAGTGGCTGATCGGCGAGGGGCACAGGGACCTGCTACCAATGGTCCCCATCCTCGAGGCTGACAGTCATGGGAGGTTTCTCAGGGCTTGATGGAAGGTCCCATAGGGGCTGAGTTTGATGGTTGCCCGTCACTCTGTGCAAGCAGCGTGGCACTTTTCAAACTTCTTTCCTCACCTACTCAAGTCTGTGTCCTGCGGAGTCTGGCCAGTTCTTTGTTTCCTCCTCCTGCATCAGGTTGGCGAATGTACTGGACCACTGGATCTGTGGACACAGAGCTAGGGCAGCTGTGATGAGCCATCTTCCTGGGCTCGGGTTCATACTTTGTCCTCTCAGTCCGTTAAAAAATCAGACTGGCCTAATTTTTCCAGTTTCTTGAGTTGAATTTAATTTATAAAAATGTTTCCTCAGAGTTCTTCTTTGACTATATCTCTCAAACTTTGACAAGTGATGTTCTTATTTTTATTAATGTGTAATTGATCTTTAAGTTATTTGAATTTTGATTTCGATTTCTTATTTGATTCATAATATATGTAGAATGTTGTATGCTTTCATTTTCCTTTGAGGGGAGAGTTTGGCAATAGAGTGGCTGTCCTTTCTGCTTTGATAGACATTTACGGTCCAAGAATGTCTCAGCTTTTACAATTTCTACCTTATGGAATTTATGGAGAAATTCTTTGTTGCCTAGTATACAATCAATTTTTACTACTATTTAATGGACTTTTGAAAAACTATGCCTTATCTGTTTTATATATGAGCAATGCTAATTATGTTGTATATATTTTCTATATCCTTAATTATTTGCTGAATGATTGAAAGGGACATGTCAAAAGCTTAATTTATAGTTTTTTAGTTTCATTGATTTTTTGCATTTCTGACAGACTTGGAATGATATATTCCTATATAATATCACTTGGTGCACAAAGTTACCTATTATATTTTCTTGGGTGAGAATACTTTTTACCAATACAAAATTACATTCTTCCACATTTAGCACTGTTTTGCTGGAATATTTTAGAATACAATATTAGCATGGCATGTCGACTCTCCTGTTTTCATTTTATTCATGCTTGATTGGGATGTCTTTGCCCATCTCTCTTTCAACCTTTCTGCCCTATTTCCTCTTAAGTATGTCTCTTGTAAATGTCATGGAGCTGGAATTTTGTTCTTGTATTGATTTAAGAATACATTTATTTCTTAATATACCAGGAGAATTTAATCATTTTCCTTTATGGTGATCTGTTTTATTGCTCTTTATAATATTTAGAGATTGAATTTGCTGGAAGTAGAATGTCTAGGTATCAGGGGCTTAAACAAACAAATGGGAGGTCTGTGCATATTCGAAGGGAGAACAGGCATTGGACATCCAGCCAGGAGCTCCGACACTGTCTGAGTTTCTTATCTCCCTGGAGAGGCAGAATTACACGGTGATTGTGCATTTTGAGAGATTTGGGTTAAAACTTTGGCTCCTCCACTTCCTATTTATGTAAGCTTGAGCAAGTTAATTTTTCTAAATTGGATTTCATTCACATACTATGAATATAAAGGAGATTATAATAACCCCAATTAGAGTGTTGTAGGGAGAATTATATCATAATACATGTAAAGCACTCAGGGCATCATAAGCACTGACCATTGGATATTTACATTTCAAATTTATTTTTTGCTACTTTATTTTTGTGTGTCCTCTAATGGGGATAATTCTATTTTTAATAGCATACTATAGGCATTGCATTATGTGAGCCAAATACAAAACACACTTTCTACCCTATACTTCTCTGTGTATCTCTGCATATTTTATATATTCTCCTTTTGCATGAGACCTTTTGTGCTATTTTCCTCCATGCTATCCCTCCTTCCTTCCTGAAACTCTTGAACTAATTTGAACATTAAGTTCCAGATTACTGTTGTGTATGGGGAGGGAAGGGGACCGTAGCATTATACGTTTGGTAAGATGACTTCTTAATATTTACTTTAAGGTTAAAAATTAAAACCCTCAATATTGCAAGTTTCATTATTCACCACATTTTCTTATATAACACATTTTATCTTTCTAAATTTTTTCTTCTTTCTTTAGCACTTCTCATATTCATTTGTAAAAGGGGAGTATAGGTAGTATCTTTGAATGTCCAAAAATGTTTTTTATTTGCTCTTACAAGTAAATGACAATTTGTTTGAGTTTGGAATTCTTTTTTTTTTTTTTTGAGGACTAGAAAATTTCTTTAATATTCAAAATAATTTTAAAAATTAGTGTTAATATAAACATAGCTTGGCCTATTTAGTTGGCCGGTTTTTATTGATTTATTTTTTTTAATTCAGGATATTTTCGAGGTACAAACATTTTGGTTACATATAATGTGTTTGCCTTCCCCAAGCCAGGCTGCCAGGCTGCAAGCCTGCCCTTCCCCGATACAGTGCACTCCGCTTCCATTAGTTGTGGGTTTACCCTCCCATCCCCCCACATGACCAACACCCAATAAGTATTACTACCATGTGAGCACCTTAGTGTTGGTCAGTTAGTACCAGTTTGATGGCGAGTACATGTGGTGCATGTTTTTCAATCCTTGTGATACCTCGCTTTGAAGGATGGGCTCAATCTGTATCCAGGATAATATAAGAGGTGCTAGTTCACCATTGTTTTTTGTAACTGAGTAGTATCTAGAGTTTAGAATTCTTGACTTGCAATCATTTTAAAAAAAAAAAATCTTTGTAAAAGCTGTTCCAATGTCTTCTAGCACTTAAGGCTACATGCTAGGAAGTAAGCTGTTGTCTAGTGGTTCCAAATCCAGACTCTTTTGTCTGCTTTGCTTCGTGGGGCCAGCATTCAACAAAGATGTCTCTCTGGTCAGCTGGCTCATGGTGCTCATAGTTAGGTTCTGCCAACAGGGGTCCATGAGGGGACAGGAAGCCCAGAAGAAGGGAGGGAACTGCTCCTTTTGTGTTTTATATCTGCTCTTTTCAGCCTCACAGACTCAGTGAATTTGTAGTCCAGTTGCAGTCCTGGGCTCCTGTTTCCATTTTTCCCAACACCTCCAGAACCAGGTTTCAGCATCTCCTCAGAGGTACAATGACCCGCTGTGCCAGGACCCCTCCTCCTAGCTCAGAATCACAGCTCTGAAAGTTACCTCTTTTAAACCACTAAATTTGGATCATTTCAACCTTTTTTTGTTGATCCCTCAAAAGCTTGCAGTTTTTAACTGTGTGTTACCCCCATACTCCTTTCTTGTCTTTCTGATCCTCCAATCTTACTTAATAGATTATTTTATTTTTTTGCCATCAACATGAACTTTATTTACAAAATATAAATTAAAATTGATCACAGAAAGATGTTGATCACAAAAGAATATCTACTGTTATGAAAGGGAAGAATTATTGTTGCAGAAAAATACTTTTTTAAAAAAATTCAGAATACTACAGGGATACAAACATTTAGGTTACATAAATTGCCTTTGCCCCACGTGTGCCCATCCCCCAGACAGTGTGCACCACACCCATTGGGCGTAAATATACCCATCCCCTAGATTCTCAAAATTAAATTCTCTTGTAAAATGGCTTATGTGATTTCTACCTTCCCTGCCAGAACCTAATTGATACAGATTAGAAATGAGAGTTATGAAGTCAGTCTTATTCTCGTTTGTGAATAACCTATTATATATATCTTCCAATATGGAAGAATATAGAATATCTTTTCAATATCTGAAATTTCAACCTCACGTGTATGTACCCTCTTCCAACCTTTCCTGCCTGATGACTCTTGATGAACCTTTCCAATCTAGACTCAGGACAGTTTTAAGTTCAGGAAAGTATTTTTTTCTATTTTCTTTAGCTAATAATTTTTTTTGTACAAATGTTTGTTTTGTCATTCTAAACTGCACATTATAGTTGTATCTCTTGCATTTAACCTCCATGCCCTTTTGTATTGTAGTTTTTATCTCCGTTGTTTGCTTAGTGGTCTCGGAGAATTCCTTTATTCTATTTCACTTTCATCAATATCCATTCTCTATTGAGATTCTAATTTAGTCAATCACATTCCCTCCAGCCCCAAGAACTTTCTCTTGCTTCTGATTGTAGGCTGCATTTATTTTATCAGTGCAATGTCCTCTCAAATCTCACCAGGAACCGTAATTGTGATTTTAAAACATTTAATCATATATTCTCTTTCATGGAAGGTCATTTCACATATTTTCTCTGCCTGCTCTTTCTGTTTCTTGCTCTTCTCCTATAACTGGCACTTTTCCATCATTTGCTAATATTCATAAATGGACGTTTGGAATATTCAAGGTGTCCATTTTTACTGCATCCGTCATCGTGTTCTGAAGACACCCACAACTACCAACTCAACAAACAGGGTTTTGAAAGTCCCATTGGGGAAATCAAAGTCCCAATTTACTGTGTTTCCCCATAAACATGTGGGTAATGCCGTGACCAGCAACTGCACAACAAGGCTCTGCCTGGGTGAGGTCCCAGATCCTTCAGTTTCTTCTTCTCTATTTTCCAAGGTGTTTCTAGAAAAAAGTGCTGCCACTAGCCAAGAGGTCCCTCCTCTGTGACTGCTGCCCCCCTCCCCACCCCGTGACTCCTCCAGGCTGCCCTGGCCGAGCGGCCCCTTCTCCCATCCACACCGCCATGGCCCAGGGGCAGGGCTTTCTGCTCTTCCCCAAACAGCCAGCTCCTCTGATTTTGCTCCTCCAAGCCAAGACAGACTTCCAGGTCCTCTCAGAGTCACCTCCCGTCTGTACTTTACTCTCTCCCTAAACAGTGTCCACAAGTTATTAGCTCCTAGTGCCTTCCTTGGGTTTAGTACACATTTTGCTGCTGGTTGTATAGTATTTGTGGATAATATTCCTTGGGCTTGTGGTGTGGAGTTGGGATTATTCTTAGTTTCAATAAAACTAAAATTTTCTTATTTATTTATTTATGTTCATTTTTCCACGGTTTGGGGGGCTGTAAACATATGGCACATATGCCAACATCATCCCAGAAGTTTGTCAGTATGATTCATATTTTAATTTCCTGTGGGATTTAGTATGAGAAAAAGAAATAGGCATAATGGAATGTAAAGAAAAGAAAAAAGACTTCATGAAAACTATTAATAATTAACATGCTGGTATTACTATATAATGTACATATATGTATATTCATTCCCAATGTCTTTCCTGAGCTTCAGACTACATTTCTAACTGAGTATCTGCACAAGACCATCAAACTTAGTACTATCCCCATCAACATTTAACCTAGATGTTGAAATGGAACTTACAGTAAGAGCCAGATCCAGCACTGCCTCTTATAAATCAGCTGGAAGAGAATTAGTGGAAGCTGTTAGTAGCTTACCAAATTACTTGTAAATTAGTGCAAATTGGAAATAGAAGACGGGAATAGAAGAGCAGTTTGGGGACGAGCTCTGCCGCGGCAGAGGTGGGAGTACATTGCTCTCATCTCAAGCCTAAGGAGAGGGGCTGAAGAGAGACCATTCAGAAATCCCAATTTGCATATCTTAGAACTTTAGGAGCACAGAGCACAGATTTCTGGCTCGTTTGTGACAAGAGTCTGTTAGACAAGGAATCTTTTCCCCAGTGTATGTTTTTGTCTGCTTTGTCAAAGATTAGATGGCTACATGAGGATGATTTTATATCTGGATTCTAAGTTCTGTTCCACTCGTATGTGTCTCTGTTCTTGTGCCAATACCAAGCTGATTTAATAACCACAGCCTTGTAGTATAGTTTGAAGTCTGGTAAATTAATACCTCCATTTTGTTCTTATTGCCTAAAATTGCTTTTGCTAAACAGGGTCTTCTCTGGTTCCATACAAAGCATAAAATTATTTTTTCTATATCTGTGAAAAATGATGTTGGTAATTTAATAGGGATTGCATTGAATCTGTAGATCACTTTGGGTAGTATAGACATTTTAACAATGTTGATTCTTCCGATCCACAAGCATGGTATGGTTTTATACCTGTTTACATGCTTTGCAATTTCCTTTGACATCTGCACTCAAATGTTTATAGCAGCACAATTCACAATTGCAAAGATGTGGAAACAACCAAAGTGTCCATCAATCCATAAGTGGATTAGTAAAATGTGGTATATGTATACGATGGAGTACTACTAAGCTATAAGAAACAATGGTGATATAGCACCTCTTGTATTTTCCTGGATAGAGCTGGAACCCATTATACTAAGTGAAGTATCACAAGAATGGAAAAATAAGCACCACATGTACTCACCATCAAATTGGTTTCACTGGTCATCACCTAAGAGCACATTTAGGAATAACATTAATTGGGTCTCAGGCAGATGTAGGGGGGATGGGTGTATACATACATAATGAGTGTGATGTGCACTGTCTAGGGGATGGACACGCTTGAAGCTCTGATTCAGGGGGGTGGGGCAAGGGCAATATATGTAACCTAAATTTTTGTACCCCCATAATACGCTGAAATAAAAAAGTAAAGAAATACCTGCTTAATTTGAATGTGAATTCAGTTGGGATCTCTAAAAAGCAATAAGACCACCCATGAAAGTAGACATTAAACACCTTCCGTGCTCCGAGAGCTCCAGGGTGTGAACATCAGGATCTAATGCCTGTCAAGCACGACAGTTCTTGCCCTGACCTCTCTTTTCTGTTCACCCAACACACTGGGCGACAATCCTGGAGAGGCCAGAGGCAGCCTAGTCAGTGGGAAACTAGGAATAAAAATCCAGAAAGGGCTAACATAGAAGAAACTGATACCTTTCTCAATACAGACAGCCTTACCCAAGTGGCATCTGAGCAGGAAGCAAGTGAAGATTTAATGGTAAATAAAATTCAGAGTTTTGTTATTAGAACTGCATTGGACTGGGCATATTAAAAAACTGGATGGTTTAAAAACTGGAAGCAATTGGAGGAATGTTAAGTTACCTAAAATTGACCTAAAAAGTCATGAAGTCTCCAAAGATTTCATTCAAAAGGATCAATATCTTTAAATGAACAGTTTTCTGAACATTCCACAAGTTCCTCCTGTTTTACAGATCAGGTGTGTTGGTGTGTTAAAAGCACTCATTTTCTTCTTACTTGTAGCACTTTCTGCACTATCAAAATTCAGACTGTTCTTGAGGGCACACATGTTCAGGACTGTTTCTTCTATGATATCTCAGGCAATCAAAGTCCAGGGTCCATTTCCATTAGCCTTGTTTTCTAGCATGTAATAAATTACATAACACCTATTAAGCACTTGGTAAATGTTTGATGAGTGAATGAATAAATAAATGACAGGACATTGAGATCATCAAGCTCTCAAATCAGCAAGAAGAGCAAACCTCTTAGTCTGAAGCATGTGAGAATTAAAATTAGGTAAGTAAAATGGGTACATGTTCATTTACTGAATGAACATGAGTAAAGGTCAAATCAAGTTTTCTTGAATGAATGAATGCTAACAAATGAATATGTGAATAAATGGCTACTCATACATAGGCAAGATAAAAAGAGAAAACACAATTTTGTTGGTTTATTTGTTCCATGTCAATAAAATGGATTTGTACATTTGTCCCTGTTTTTTTTTTTTTTTAGGTGATCCTTGTCTTTGTCCTAAGCATCGGGTCTCTTATAATCTATTTCATCAACTCTAATGAGTGAGTAAAATCTCCAGGCTCCCTTGTCTGCTATGTCAGTAAGTTGCTCAGCTAATTTGGAATTATCTCCTTGGGGATAATGCTTCATGTACTTAAGATACTTTCACACACACACAGGCACATACATATGCACACACACATAGGCACCTATATATGCACATGTGCATGCATGCGCGTGTGCACGCGTGCACTCACACCCCCCACACACACACACGAGCTCATAAAGAAGGGTAAGCGTTTAGTTTCCTGCAATAAGCACTAAGACCAGCTCTGCCAAATATGCAAGAATTTCCCCTGCATCCTAACATCTGCTTTGCTAGGGGCTGGGGATGGTGTGTACGTCTACTCTGCATTCTATGGGGCTCCACACCTCCAGCTGTCCTCTCCTGCCTTGGGCCACTTAAGAAGGCTTTGCACACCTTTGGATCCCTTAGGTGTCGATCCAGAAGTTCTGTCATAGTTTCAAGGTTTCTCATAGGTTGCAAACAACTTTGGATGGTCATGAGAAAGGAAAATGGTAGACCTCACGTGCGATAAAGAAGCTGTCCTCTGAAGGCATTCTCTTTTTACGTCACAGGATTAGGGCACCTTTTTTAGACAAAACCCAATCTAATCTGAATTCCATGCCAATCATCTGGGAATTATATTGAATTTCCAGCTGAAATAAAATTGGGATTGCAGGGCCACAGCAGCCAGACAATTTTCGAGAACCTAGAGAAACTGGTAATCTTTGCTCTGTAAATTCCTTTTAGGAAGTTTTCTTTGAATTTGGTTCAAATCAGTCCATTTGACCCAAAGTCTCTCTATATTAGAAGGGTACAGAAGACGAAGTGTTCTGACTGGTTAGGGGGTCTTGCAAACCAATAAGAGCTATATAATCTCTGTGGCTCTGAATTCCCACTGATAAAATGGAAATAGAACCAATAAACCCAATGAAAGAAATGGTGAGTAATTTTTCTGTTATTTTCAGCTCCATGGGCAGTCCAGTGGTTTTGTTTATGCATTCCTCTGCTCCCAAAAGAAAAGTAATTTCCTTGAGATCTGAACTTAGGTGTCTGGATTCATGGTAAATGAATAAAAAATTGCCTCCTCTTTCCTTTTATTTGGTCCAACATAGACACTGCTTTTAAAATGTTCATCTTTACAAACTGTCCTTGTTTCTTTTTCCAGCCCTGTTGGAAGCTGTTCATCGTATGAAGACAAAACCATTCCTATTGATTTGAGTTTCAATGCTTTCTTTAGTTTCTATTTTGGGTTGAGAGTAAGTACCTAGTGAAAGTGGGGGTCAACACACAAGCACCATGAGTGCCAGCTACGCAGACTCCAGTTGGTTCTACAACCTGCCTATGTTTCCAGGCTCTAAAGATAGAGGGTCTTTGCCCTAAATTGTCAAATATATAATGAGACCTAAAAACTCTTGCTCCTGTACTTGAAATTGTAAACTAGGTCAAAAGTTCTACCAAAAAAATGAAAATATGCTTTCCTTTGTTAAATATCATCATGCTGCAGCAAAGACCTCCTTGCTGGCTTCCCACCTACCACTGAGAAAGCTTTACTACTGTAATAATGGCAAGCTAGCAGGACTTGGGAAGCAAGTCTGTGGAGATGTCCGTGGCTCCACTGATGGCATAAGTGCCATGTAACTACATGAAATACATTTGTAGCTTTGTTTGACCTCTTTCATACTCATTTATTAAATAGTTCTATCATTCCACAGGCATTTCTTAAGTACCTATCCTAGATTTAGATTTCAATGTGTTTATTCAACCCATATTTGTGAGTGACTGTGTATACGTATACATATGTATACACACATATATATATATCATATATACCCCACACCTATATATATATATCTTATAGAGACCGGGCATGGTAGCTCACACCTATAATCCCAGCACTTTGGGAGGCCAAGGAGGGAGAATCACTTGAAGCCAGAATTTTGAGAATAGCCTGAGCAATATAGAGAAACCACATCTCAACAAAACAATAGAAAAATTAGCCAGACATGGTGGTGCACAGCTGTAGTCTCAACTACTGGGGAGGGTAAGGCAGGAGGATTGCTTGAGATGAGGAGTTTGAGGTTGCAGTGAGCTATGATGACACGACTGCTCTGTAGCCTGGATGACAGAGCGAGACCCTGTCTCAAACACAAAAATGTTATATATATAAAACATATCTTTATATAGATAGATAGATAGATATATGCATACATGTGACATGTATTTCTATGCCCCTCCTTAGAAACCTACTCCAACTACAATGATCATCAAAATCTTTTTGTAGTAGCATTCTCACCCTTTTGGAAATGCTTGCTTTCTTAATCTAAATAGGAACCTCATAAACATAGGCCCTGGACAGCCAAGTTTTTAGAGAACTGCACTTTTTCCACTGGAGACCATCCTAAATCATTGCTCACAAGCAGGGTTTTATGTATATAATTGTATATATCAGAAAGCTCTAGAAGCAGCAAGAAGGGCAAAGTGTCTATTCAGAAAGTGTGAAAGTTAAGTTCTGGTAAATAAAATGGGATGTATAATCTCCCTCTCTTTCTATATATATATATATATATATATATACACACACACATATATACATATATATCTATATGAATATAGATATATATGTGTACATATGTAAAATAGAATGAGATCAGATCAAGGCTTCAGTTGGTATATAAAATCTAGCTGAATAATGCCATCTCTTGTTCTCACTTTGAAATTCTTGAGGGTAACAGAACTTTGGGTTTTCTGTTTCCATTTCATAGTTTTTGGCAGCTGATGACAAGGTCAAATTCTGGCTGGAGATGAATTCAATTGTAGACATCTTTACCATCCCACCAACTTTCATTTCTTATTATTTGAAGAGCAATTGGCTAGGTGAGTGTACTATAGGAATCAGTAGTAATATCTAAAACAAAATGAAACAAAAACTCAGCATTCATTTATAAGTATCTATCCTGCATTTTTCTTTAACGTCTGCCTGTCATTTTAAAAATCTTCCGCCTTAATTATATGGTTTTGTAATATATTTACAGAAACCATCTTTGGACCTCAGCACCTAGCAATGCACCTGGTGCACAGTAGGTGCTTAATAGTTGCTGATGGAATGGCTGTCTCCACAACCTGAGAGTCAAGGCTCCAACATTTCCTTCCCCCTGTGGCACTTTTAGGCTGAGATTTCATGGAGACTTGGGGAGATGAAAAGCCTCCCTTGGTCTTTAGAAACTAATCACCATCTGCATACATACTGTGACATGTTGGAGAAGTTTTTATTTAGTTGTTTGGTCTCCAAGGTGGATAGGTTGACAGTTGCATGTACATTATGTACTTCTATCTGTTTTATGCTATTTTATATTATTATTTATTATCTATAAAATAAATACCAATTCTATTCCTTGCTGTTGTATTATCAAACTGCATAAAGTAAAACAGCATACAAACATCGAGGAACAAGCATATTTTAGAGATTGTATAGTTTAAGTGATTTATGGAAAATTTTCTCTCAATTGTAAAGAGGAGTTGGAGTGAAATGAATAGTGCTTATTATATGTGAGGCATGCTTTATATCAATGCTACAACTCTATGAGGTTGGTACTATTATAAATCCCATTTTGCAGATAAGGAACTAGAGGGGGTAAAACAATTGTTTTAGATTACAACAGCTATAAAATGTCAAGCCTAGTATTTGGACTACAGCTCATGCTCTTAAATCTATAATATCATAATATGTTATATTTGAGAAAGAGAATGTAAGCAATCCCAATGGTGTTCTAATTGAGGCTACTCCCTGGAGTGAACCTCTTCTTTTGGCAGCTTTCTCTTTTCCATTTCTTTGTAGGTTTACGGTTCCTAAGAGCATTACGGCTGCTAGAACTTCCTCAAATCTTGCAAATTTTACGAGCCATCAGGACCAGGTATACACTAGCCCTGTTTGAAGTATGTCTTACTTACCATCAATAGTTTGGATTAGGAAAGGAAAATGTTAACTGAACCTTTAACTCAACTCATTTGCCATCATAATTTCAGTATAAAAATCATGAAATCCTTCAGATCCCAAATGATGTTCACTCACTTTCTCCCATTATATCTGTCTGAAAACTTTTCAATCATTTTAAAGAGTTTGCTTATTCTTTGTTTTATAAAACTATGATGTGTAAGTTCATTTAGGTTTTAATTTTGGGTCCCTCTACCCCCCCCCAAAAAAAGTCAAAGAAATTCAGAGGCTTTGGTTCTACACATTTGCTTTAATGAATCATGTCTCTCCTGGGTAGGTGAAAAAAAAAATTTCCCCAGGTTTTAGAATGTAAGACAACTCCTCCAAGCATAGGAGTTACCAGGCAGCAGCAGTGAACTATTGCTTATAGAAATAATTCCCTATATATCTCCAAGCAACAACAAAAATCCCAACTACCTTTGAGCAGTAATACTTCTAAAGCTTTAAGCAGTTTTGTCTGTTACCCACTCAAAATCTCCATGCCTCCACATTCTCACTAGAAGCATCAAATGCCAGGTGGATTTCACTGCTAAGTGTTTATGCATTATGGAGAAGTCAGGGCAGGAAAGCCTGCTCTAGCGTGACAGGTGGCTCTTGCTGAAAACCACAGAGATTTCAGCTAAATTCTAAGGCTCTACTCAGGAGACAAGAGCCCCTCTGATCCTCTTCACTCAAAGATCCTGTTACCAATTCAGTAATATGAGTGACTCTACAGTTCTGTATTCTGCTCAAAATTTCATTTTATAAGCCTACTCCCTGGATTGCTGGCATGCTGCATTTTGTAGCATTACTTAGGCAATGTAAAAATCTGTTAAATTATCTCATGTTGATCCACATAGAGTATATTTTTAAAAGTGATTTAGTATCAGGCTAATGGATATCACAAAACTCAAACTTTTTGAAGAAGTGTGTGTGACTGGTGAGTTTTAGAGCTGCGCATCTTAAGCTCTAGAGTGTACGTGAATCAAGCAGGGGATCTCGGAACGACGCAGATTGGTGGAGCGGGGAGGGGCCTGGGGCTCTGCATTCTAATGCACCCCCCGGGTAACGCCATCCCTTCTGGTCCGTGCACCATGTTCTGAGGAGCAAGGTCTTAGAGGATGAGGTGATTGTGTTGCTCTAGAACCTGTCAGAGAGACCCAACAGCTCTTTGTCTTTCTTCCTCTAGCAATTCAGTGAAGTTTTCCAAACTGCTATCCATAGTTCTCAGTACCTGGTTCACAGCTGCAGGATTCATTCACTTGGTAAGCGTCTCACCGCAGTCCCTTGCTGTGTCTGCCAGCGTGAGCATCCTTTCTTTGAAAGAGGGAGGGGAGCCTGCTGAATGCCTGTCTCCATCATTGAACCCAGGGAGAGGTTTATCGTTTTACTTCCCCTTTTCCGGTTTTCTCCACCCTCATATTCTCGCAAATATGGTGTCACCTGCAATCTATCTGTGTTCCTTCTTCCAACTCTGGAAATCTGTCCTTAGGGAAAAGATTTATAACCTAGTAAGCTCCAAACGTATAAGCAACAGGTAAAATGTATCACTATATCTTCCTGGGGGTTCTGGGATTTTAGCATTTAAAAACAAAAGAAAGTACTTAAAAAAAGAAGCCAATTAGAGAATTTCAGACTAAAAAGTGCTGGAGACCTGTAGGGGAGGAGTTGCTGTTGCAAAAGACAGCCCTGGGGCTTTCTCCATTCTCCTGAAATCAACCCGTATACCTGTACCTGGCTACCTCCTTTGCCTGTGGGAAAGTCCAGCTCTTCTTTCCCATAATACATTAGTAAATGGATTTCAGCCATAGGAAAGACACTCCTTCTGGACTTTACTGCTTGAGGACATTCGAGGAGCAGTCATCAAAAAAGGCAGAAACTGAAGAGGGGTGATAAAAGGCCTTTGAGAAAAACAAAACAGAAAATGTAGTCTTTTTTACTCGAGTCCTCTCAAAATCAATAATAACAACTAAAAATATGTTTAAAACTTGCCATGCATAATTCATCGACAAAAAATGTCAAATGCTAAATGCAAATGATGATGCAAACCTTTAGGAAATCTGAAACCATTCACCTCCCTCCTCAGCACTCAAGCAGGAGGGAGACCTCCAGCAAGGATGCATGCACAGACAGGAGGAGCAGCCCAACGGCTTGTGGATTAAAGGGCTCCACTTTGAGCCACACCTATTTCTAGAATATTAAAAACCTAGAACTATATCCCGGAGCAAAGAAAATAGCAGATCTTGTTGAAAGGGTATTTGAAGTTGCTATCCAAAATAACAGCTATCATGGCCTCAACCGACTATCTTTCCATTCTCACACTACCCTTAGTTAAAAGTTGATACCATTCAAAGATGAATAGTAACCAGAAGGAATCGATATGGTGCTTATGATAAAGTTCTTTCAAAAATAATAAGGAAAATAGATACACTGATTGTAGCTGACACATATTTGTGAGACTATGAGGGTAGAGAAAACCAGGGGCAGATATCAGTGTAACAGTACTTACATAACACAGCAGTTATAAGAACAACAATTATAAGATAATTTACCCATGGAAACAAAGGAAAAGTTAAGAAAAAGCCCTCCATATTAAAAAAAAAATAAGGCTTTAAAAAAGCTGAAAGTGATTCTTTGTACAATATTCATAAGGTTTTAACTAAGGGATTATTAAACAATAGTCGGAGTTGAAAACGGGGCTGACAGGTACCAGGAAAAAGAAGACGGAAAATAAAAGTTATTACAGAGCTGAAAACCACATTGGAGGGAACCAGAATGTAATTAACAATGTGACAAGAACACGTTCAGAAACGTAGTGGATGGGATGGAAGCAAAAATCCTGATGTGAAAAAGAACAAAGACACTCAAATGATTGTAGAGAAAAAACATGAAAGATGGGCTATATTGATTCAATATACTACACATGTAATTAGCGCTTTAACAATAAAACACAACACATGGTGTCAGGAAAGTGTTTTACAATAAAGTCTTAGATCTGTAGATTAGAGGTTAGACTGTACCCCAGGAAAAATGATCCTAAATTATTAATTCCAACCATATTTTGGAGCATGTACTGACCTTCAGGGATAAGGAGAGAATCCAAGTAGAACAAAGCAAGGTCTTTACAAGGGAGAAAAATGAAATTAACGTCAGATTTCTTGGCAACATCAATCACTATTAGAAGATGATAAAGCAGTGTCTATGAAGTTTGTATAAAAGAAAGTATAACCAGCATTGTCATTTTAATCATGCAAGGGAAAATAGCACTTGTGAACCCCTATTAAAAACGTATCCTTTGAAGGTCATAACGTATGTCCGTTAAAAAACAAAAAACAAAACAAAACAAAAAAAACAGAAAATGAAAACATACCTTTAAGATAAAATCCAGCCGTATAGGAAATTAATCAAAATTAAAAACTCAAGAATGGGGAAGCCATGTTAAAGAGTAGTGGTAGTGATTACTGAGAGTAGAGCTAAGACCTAACCAAGGTAATTATGGGTACAGACTAGAATGCACATGAGCAATGTAAAAATAATATTGTTACTATATTAATAAATGTGGATGGGCAGGTAAGAGGAGATGGGAGAGTGTCCTTATATCCTTCTCCTTCATTGCATATCTTATCTAAAGCTTAACTGTAAAGTTTAAAAACATAAAAATTCAATTTTGAAATCTGGAGTTAAAATAGATAATTATTCAGTATGTTAACATTGGTCCATAATCCTTTTTTTTTTCAAATTTTTTTTTTTTTTCTGAGACTGAGTCTCACTCTGTTGCCTGGGCTAGAGTGCCATGGCGTCAGCCTAGCTCACAGCAACCTCAAACTCCTGGGCTCAAGCAATCCTCCTGCCTCAGCCTCCCAAGTAGCTGGGACTACAGGCATGCACCACCATTCCTGGCTAATTTTTTCTATATATTTTTAGTTGTCCAGCTCATGTCTTTCTATTTTTAGTAGAGACAGGGTCTCGCTCTTGCTCAGGCTGGTCTCGAACTCCTGACCTCGAGCAATCCTCCCGCCTCGGCCTCCCAGAGTGCTAGGATTACAGGTGTGAGCCACTGCGCCTGGCCTGGTCCATAATCCTTTATTTTCACCTGGACTTACGTCCCGTCTTGGACCGATGGATTGATGCTAACGTGGTCAGGAGGAAGAGCAGAGTGAGCACGTGGCCCAGCAGAAGGCCACCAGCTCCCCTCCCCCATAACCCAGAGAGATGCTGGGGAGGTTGAAGGGGATTTGAAACACCAAATTAATACTCCCAAAGACAGTGAGTTAAACTTTAAAGAGTTATTTCAGTTATTTTGAAGGATATTTCCAGGTTGAAATAAATTTGGTTTTAGTTTGCCCAACATGTTGTGCAGGGTTAATATCGAACTCCCAAGTTAAGATGTTGCAAAAGATACTATGGCTTAAAGGAAACTGTCCTAATATATGTATGAGTGATTTAAATCTGTAGGATTAAACTTGATTTTCTTATGATGTACTAGTCTTGGAAAATAGTGAAGACCCCAGAAGTCAGTGAAAACAGATTAGATTTTGCAATACTACTCACTATCAGCTGTGGGAGTTAAGTATAGACATGCAATCTCTTTCTTCTTTTGGTGTTGGGTATTATAGGCATCCACACTCGCAACCTGCTCATTAAACTTAAGAATGAGCCAGCACTTGGCACATCACTTTTAAAAAGTGATCAAATACTCAGGCAAACTGCAGGATTTCTAATTTCCACTCCCGTTCCTAACAACAACAAAAAAGACCTACTTTCTCCAGCCAGACATCTCTAACATTTTATCCTCTTTTGTGCTAAATAGAAAATGTCTAGAAAATATGTAAACTATGGATAAAAAGGTCTAAAAATGGAAAAACAAAGAAAAATTATATATAAATATCTAATTATAAATTATATGTAAGTATGAATGTATATTATATATGGCATATATTATATATTTTATATATTGTATAGTTATAACAAATTTATGTATAATATAAATAGAAATGCCTGTTATTTCATTTATTTAATACAAAAAAGATAATCTGATAAATTTAGTTTCCTTAAAATGTGAAGAATCAGTGAAAAAAATCAGAGGAAAATATTTTCAGAGATTTTTATAAAAAAATCATTGAAAAGATTTTAACATGAGAATAAATAGTCATTGCTCAATCTGAGAGCCTTTGGCATCCCCTGGCTCCAAAATGAGATGATGTGGCCACATGAAAAGTGCTCAAAACAGGCATCTGTCCCCTGTGGAGCATCCCAAACGCTGGGCTCAAGCCACATGCCCCCTCAGATTTCAGCAATTATCAAAGCTAAGGAAACCAACATTGTACAATCATTACCCACAATTCCCAAACCCTTCACAGTGGCCTGAGAACCATTTCATATTTCATTTGGGTTAAGTGAAATTAACCTAGTGTTTTGCCTATTGTTTAAAAACCTTCCCTTAGCTTCCATTCAGAGACCTTTCCTGAGTCTTCTCTCTTTGGGCAGGTGGAAAATTCTGGCGATCCCTGGCTCAAAGGTAGAAATTCACAGAATATATCCTATTTCGAGTCCATCTACCTGGTCATGGCAACAATGTCAACCGTTGGCTTTGGAGATGTAGTAGCCAAGACATCCTTAGGACGGACGTTCATCATGTTCTTCACCCTGGGGAGTCTGGTGAATAATATTTTCAATGTCCTTTGCATATAGTGACATAAAGCAGAAAGCATTTGGTTAATAGTAATAAATAAAGCAATACAGGTCTGAGAGTGAATGTTGCACTATTCAGAGCAGGTGCCAAGTGAAAATGAAAAGGTGCACAGAACCTATATTGTCCAAACTGCATCCCCTGGAGCACCTGATGTAATTGCTCGGCTGCCAGGGATGCAGGATGGTGGGCAAAGGAGGGCTGACTTTCCTCATTAGGCTCTGTGTTGATTTGAGCAGCTGTCTCTATCTGCCTTCATCTTTTGCCAATCAGATTAAGTCTTTCTTCTAAAGAGGAAGGGGATTTGAGATTGGATCTGAAGAGTTCAGTTCCTACCAGCCCAATGAGTAGGCTCTCACCAAACCAGCATTAAACGTTAGACGAGTGAATATCCGTGCTTGGTTCAGAAGTGTAGCAAGGGCAAAGGAAGCTGCCTTTTCTTCCAGTGACTTTTGTTTCAGTTCCTTGAACATCATAGCAGTGTTCTCCTCTCCACCTTTCTGACATTGCCCTGTCTACAGTGTCACATCCCTCCATTCCAGCCATTAACCCCACTCTGTCCCAAATGTTTAATTTCCCAGGCCCCAGTAGTACAGACAGACAGAACCAGAGGGGGGTCAGAGTGAGGGACAGACGACTCAGGCAGGGAGTGGCCCTGGTGCTCCTCTTTGCTTTCATCCTTTCAAACACAGAAAAGTGTTTTACTAAATCTTAACCAAACCCAGAGCCTGAAATCAGAAAGAAAGATGGGGTCCCTTTTAACCTGCACCTCACCCTCACGCCCCCTTAGAATGAGAGAAAGTTTTCTGTAGCTTCTCTCTCCTTACTAATCTCAGAATTTTGAAGCATCCATCAAAATAATGAGAGCTGAAATTTTGTTTGCTGATCATTTTAGATACTATTTGCAAACTACGTCCCTGAAATGGTGGAACTTTTTGCAAACAAGAGGAAATACACCAGTTCCTACGAAGTGTTCAAAGGGAAGAAGTAAGTAGCTTGCCAAGTGTAATTTCTTGAGTTTGAGAAATTCTGTTAGTCATGTCTCATTCTAGATACCTATTGCCTGGCCTAGCTACATAACCAGATGTGAATGTACCAGCGAGGTCCTTAATTTACCTAGGGCTATGCTAAAATAAGTACCGTAAGAAAATGTTATTTGCTACTTGATATAAACTACTATATAGATGTTCACAAGAGCAGTAAATCAGCTAAAATGATAGATAATGCTATAATTCACTATCAGTGAATGTTACTGATTATGGCACTACTTTTATATTCCTTATCATTCACTATTCACTTGTATCCACTGCTAATTATTTTACTCATGTTCATCATGTGGTTAATGTATGCCTAACTTTAAATAATGGATCAAATAAAAACCATAGTTCAAATTTAAAATAATTGATTTCATTCAGTTGTCTTAGCCAAAATTCCCCTCCCCTGAATCATGGGGCTTACCTATGTCCTGGGATTTGCTAGAGAGAGAAGCAATTTCTACCCCTCTTCTACAAAGCTTCTTAGATCACTAATTTTGTCATGCACAGACATTTGCTCCCGATTCCCCTGTGGATTCCTGTTACCTCAGCATTCATTATGCTTTTTCACATCTGAGAAGACAAGAATGGATTGGGGATCTTACATTCGATGTAATTCTTTTTAAATTCAGTCCCATCTGCTATAGATGAAAGAGGCACAAAGGAGAGAAACTCCCATGGAGTGATCTCTTCACTCAGTTGGAGAAAGACCATTCTTGACCTAGGAGTATGAAGAAGAAAGGAAACATATAATGAAATGAATGAAACATAAATAACGAGAAGCGATGAAATAAACTAGATAAGCCAAAATCTGGTCTCCTCCATCTCAAGAAAGGCGCAAAGCAAATCAGCCAATAATGCCTGGACAATTTAAGGTTAATTTAGGCTAAAATTATGTTTTAAGTTTGCTTAAATGACTAATGGGAAAATAGCTTCTTTAAAAACATTAATCCTAAGAAAAATTTTTTCACCACAAAAACTATGTATACATAGACTTCCGCACCTGTCCTAAATGTCTCTCCACTGGGCTCACTTTTTTGTAACTACTAGGTAATTTTTAGATGTGGAAGATAAACTGAAACAACCTAGAATGTGATGCCACCTTAACCATAGTGTTTCGCTGAGAAAAAAATCGATGAACCACTCCAAGCCTCAGATCCTCAATGAAAAAAGGCCACACATACAGGGCAATCAGGAATCAAGTGAAATGTCTATTATAAGTTATAAATAAATATGAAAGCTCTAGCAATGACGATAGTTCTTGTTGTGTTCCTAAAAATCTATGAGTAATTCAAATTTTTGGAATCATACCCTACTTGAGATGAGACAGAAGACTGCAGACATCTGATGCTGCTTTTGTGCGCTTGAGATGCAGTCCTTGGTGTTTCTATGCTTAAAATCTGGGTGGTTGAAACACCAAATTTGTTTAAAACCAGGTTGAAGCTGATTGTTCATCTCCAGATCCTGGTGGGAAGATGCTTCCGTTCCTCAGAGGATCCACCCGCGTGTTCTTGCCTCCTAGGTTCATCGTGGTCTGTGGAAACATCACCGTGGACAGCGTCACTGCTTTCCTGAGGAATTTTCTCCGCCACAAGTCAGGGGAAATCAACATCGAGATTGTTTTCCTGGGAGAGTGAGTATATCTGTACGGCTCATGAGTTCCAAATTAATACTTGAGATAGGCATGCTTTTTTTTATTTCAAAATATTAAGGGGGTGCAATTGTTTTTGTTACATGAATGCCTTTTATAATGTTTAGGTTTGGGCATTTAGTGTGCCCATCATTGGAATAGTGTTCACTATACCTGTTGGGTAGGCTTTTACTCCTCTCATCCCTCCCCCCTGCCTGGTTTCCAAGGACCTTTACATCTCATTGTGCCCATGTGTGCCCATCTATTAGCTCCCAATTTATTAGAGAGTACCTTTGGTATTTGTTTTTTCATTTCTGAGATACTTCATTTAGGATAATGGTCTCTAATTCCATCCAAGTTGCTGCAAAAGACAGTATTTCATTCCTTTTTATGGCTAAGTAGTACTCCATGGTGTACATATATGCATATATGTACACATATACACATATGTGTATATATATGCAAATATACACATATATGCATATATATGTGCATATATAATCCACTCATGCATTGATAGGCACAGGTTGTTTCCACATCTTTGCAATTGTGAGTCGTGCTGCAATAAACATTTGAATGCAGGTGTCTTTTTAATAAAATGACTTATTTTCCTTTGGGTAGATCCCCAGTGGTGGGATTGCTGGGTAGAATGATAAGTCTACATCTATTTCTTTGAGGAATCTCCATGCTGTTTTCCATAGAGGTTGTACTAATTTGCAGTCCCACCAACAGTGTATAAGTGTTCCTTTCTCCCTTCATCCACACCAGCATCTATTGTTTTTTGACTTTTTAATAGTGACTATTCTGACAGGGGTAAGGTAGTAGCTCACTATAGTTTTAAATTGCATTTCTCTGATGATTCTCTGTGTTAAGCGTTTCTTAATATGTTTGTTGGCTATTTGTCTATCTTCCTTTTAAAAACTTCTGTTCATGTCTTTTGCCACTTTCTAATGGGTTTGTTTGTTTGTTTTCTTGTTTATTTGTTTGAGTTCTTTGTAGATTCTGGATATTAGCCCTTTATCAAATGTATAGTTTGCAAATATTTTCTCCCATTCTGTAGGTTGTCTGTTTACTCTGTTGATTATTTCCATTGCTGTGCAGAAGCCTTTTAATTTAATCAAGTCTCATTTATTTATTTTTACTGTTGCTATGTTTGCATGAACATCTTGAAAGGATGAAAATTACCCTTGTAATATTTATAGAAAATTTAGGAAATAATAATAAACTAAAAGAAAAAGAAAAGCAATCTCATGACCAAAGTTCACCGCTGCAGACATTTTAGCTTATATCTTCCCAGATGTTTTTCTGCATAAGTATTAATATTATTTACATTATTCTCTGTTATTTGGCATTTAGGTTGCTCTACATTTACTATTATCACACATGGCCTTAATATTGTGCACAAGTTTGGAACACGTCATAATTGCTACTCTAAGTGTTACTTTTCAGAATTAGAAATGTGAAGTTCAAATCAATGCAGAAAGGATTGCTCTTAATGGTGTATTTGTTCCATGCCGTTTACCTTTCTGCTAGCAGAATCCGAGTCAAATATTCTGTCAATACTGGTAAATATGTATTTAATACGAAAAGATTTTTAAATATAGTTTAAGTATACAAAATGTTTCTTATTGTTTTATTTTATAATTTTCAATTTTAGTTCCTAGTGAGATTGAATAAATTTCTATTTTTGACTGTTTGCTTTTCTTTTTGAAATGCCACTTTATTTCTTTTACCCTCTTTCATTAGGAGGGTTATCTGTTGCTTTATTGACTTCTAAGAACTCAATATATTTTGATATTAGCCCTTTTTTGTTATATATTATATATATTTTCTTCCTCTTTTACTTTTTAATTTTGTTTGTGCCTTTATTTTAATACAGAATTATTTGATTTGCATGTACTCTAACCCACTAACTTGTTTCTTTTGGCCCCTTGCTTTTCTGACATTCTTAGGCCTCTGTGTTCTAGAATTAAGTGAATATTTTTCTAGCACTTTTGTGTTTTCATATTGAAATTTTTAATATTTAAACTCCCTGGAACTTATTTTGGGTGATGTGTAGAAAATTAAATTCTTTATATTTCTCAAATAATTAATCAGTTATCTAAACACCATTCGCTCAGTAAGTCAGCCAGATTCAAAATGGCATTTTGGTCTTATGCAGGCTTGTATGTGGGATGAGCTCAACCTTTATGCACTTTGTAGTTGAGCACTGTGTACTTTCACATCGTGACGTGTCCAATCCATCGTAACTTTGGGCTTTTGTACATGCGATAACCAATAGCACTTTGAACTACTTTATGATGCTATTGGTGGACAGCAGTTCTGTCTCAGTTTCATGGCCATGCCTGTCTTTTCAGCAATCGGTGCATTATGTGAATCCTTTTTTAGAAAATAGTAAATTAACAAAAAGTGCTAATACTAGTGATAAGAAGCTAACTATAATTATCCAATTGAGACAACGGAAATCTAATAAATTAGATTTATGGAAAGTGACATTTTATCGACTGTTACATTTTTATAAACTCATGTGGATTATTTTATGCACTTCTCAAGGTAATGAATGAATATTTTTAAATGGTACAAAATGTTGGAAGTATCTATCTAGAATTTTGGCAATTACACCTGTAATCTGATGACTCCAAAATTTACATCCTTCCCCAGACGTTCTCTGTGGCTCCACATTTACACAGCTCATTCCCTATTGGCTGTTTCCACCCTGATGTTACAGACCCTTTCACAAAGGCCCTTTGTCCCCCCTGAATTTCTGTAAAGCCCACTTCACTAGTTTGATCCTTTTTCTCTTTTGCTGCACATGTCTGCTGCTCTCATGTCTTCTGCCTTTGAATCTGGGCTGGCCTGTGACTTTATTTGATAAATAAAGCACAGAAGATGTGACACTTTGCTACTTCAGGCCCAGCCTTTAAGAAGACAGCCAGTTTCAACTCGGAGCCATGAGGCATCATGCAAAAAGCCAGAGTGCCTTGCTGGGGAGATGGCCCAGCCAGCTCTCAGGCATTAAAGTCACATAGCCGAAATGACAATCGTGTGTGTAAAGCTGTTTTGGACATTCCAGCTCCCACTCAAGCTCCCAGGTGAAAATACTCACACAGATGGCCCCAGTCAACACAATACAGAACAGAAGAATCTGTTGGATGAGATTTTCCAACCCACAAAGTCATGAAAATAATATTTTATTGTTGTTTTAGGTCAATAAATTCTAGAATTATTTGTTTCATAGTAATGTGTAGTTGATAAAAAAAAAAGTGGTACTGGGGGTAGAGTGCTGTCATGCCAAAAGCCAAAATGTGGCCTTTTGCGTGGAACTGGTGGTATGCAGAGGCTGGAATGCTGCATAGAGACGGCTGGTAAAGGCCAAAAAAGCAATGAGCAAAGTGCTGTTGGGTACTAGAGGGAGAGCAGCCCATGTTCCCATGGCAAAATTTTGTAATGCCGTCACCCACAGCAACGCAGAAGATAGACAATGTACCTACTGAAATTAGGAACCCAGCTGAGAAAATTTCCCAAAGGAATATTGAGTGTCATTTACTTTAGTCATGTATATATGGTAAAGTATTATAAGAAAATTAAGCTAAAGAAGAAATTCTTTAGTTGTTAAGCAGAACTTAGAAGAAATATAGAGGGCCCAGAACAGTCTCCCTGGCTGGCCTCAGGGGAACAAACCAAATCCAGGGTTCAACACGTGATCTCAAGGTCAAGATCCAATCAACGATGCAGCTGTGAAACTCTTTTCTAAGAAACTGGGGGAGATTTAAGGTGGTGACTCATAGACACTCTCGGTCAGGCAAAGGGGCTTCAAAGAAGTTTAAACACATTCTTCGCAGAAACTTGACATTCTCAAAGTAAAGAGAATCTGCCTCTAAGAAATCATGGAGATGACTTTGGGGGCATGACATGAATCTCAATAAGATTTATAGAAAATTCTCAAGGTTTTAAACAAGTTTCACTGGTAACAGTCCTGCTAGCTTGAAGTAAAAGGGACAGAGAAGGTTCCAAATGAGAAGAAATAAATGCCTCTGAGCTCCCAACCTAGCAGAGGCAGGAATCAAGCAGAGAAAGGCCCCCCTCGAGTATGGACATAGAGCTTTTGTTAGGGAAAGGGAAGGATGATGACTCAGAGGGCTGGAGGGTAGCGACAGGAATCAAGAAGAACCATGGGTTAGCTTGTGAGTACAGAACGGAGCCATAATCAAAAAACACTTTCTGCCCCAGCAGTGGGACGCCCTACTGAGATGTGCTTGGATAGATTTCAGAATTGCTATGGACCACTGACTTCTTTGCACCCCCATTGCCACTCCCACCCCTTTTGATTGAGTGTGTCTATTGCAATTTTTCCATCCCTGTTGGTGCCATTATGGGATGGTGGCTGTCAAGGTAAGGTCTTGAGTTCACAGGTCTTCAGACCAGAATGAGCTATGCCTGAGCCCTGTCCAGGTCTAGGCCTGATTCAGATGACAAGATCCAAGACCATAAACTGATGCTTGTAAAGAGAGGAGGCTTTGGGAGGAAAACGTGAGAGTATTTTGTACAGGGGAGGGATGTGAATTCTCATGGCCAGGGGCCAGGCTACAGTAGGACTGTTTCCTCTTTATACATACAGATGCTCCCAGACTTACCATGCTCTGACTTAGATTTTTTAACTTTACCATGATGTGAAAGCAATATGCATTCAGTATAAACCATACTTCCAGTGCCCATACAACTGTTTAATTTTTCACTTTCAGTACAGTAGTATATAGATCACATGAGATATTCAATACTTTATCATAAAATAGTCTCTGGGTTAGATGATTTTTCCCAACTGTTGGCTAATGCGAATGTTCTGAGCATGTTTGAAATAGGAGAGGTTAAGCTATGATGTTTGGTAGGTTAGGTGTATTGAAGACCTTTTTGACTTACCATATTCTCAACTCATGATGTGTTTAACAAGATGTAACGTCATTGTAAGTCAAGGAGCATCTGTCTGCTCCTCCCACCAAAAGTAGAGTCTATTCTCCATTCTGTTGGATATATGTTGGCGTTTTGATTCATCTTAACCAATAAAATATGCACAAGTGACAGCGTGCCAGTTATGACCACCCCTTAAGAGGCCTAACAGCTTCTGCTTTCAGTTTCTTAGAGCCTGAAATATATAAATACAGGCGCGCGCATGCACTCATCTCAGCTACTCTGATAGAAAAAAGGCCCATCTAGCTGCCAGCTGTTCCAGATGTTCAGCTGAGGCAGCACACATGTAAATGATGCCGTCTTGGGTGTTCTAGCCCCCTAAAGCTCTCAGCCAATGGCAGTGATGTGAGTTACTCCAACAAAACCACATGAAGCAGAAGTGTCACTCAGCTGAGCCCGGTGAAGTGACAGAATGCAAGAAATAATAGCTTCTTGTTATTTTACATGTCACAAAGATCTTGTAAGATTTTATGCAAAAATAGATAAATGATGCAGAAATCAAGAAATCATCACATTTCTTTCTTTCTTTCTTTGCTTGTTTATCACTTGCACAAAACAATATCCAAGATATTGTGCTATGAAATGTCACAAAAGTGAAATAGTAACTTAAAAAATCAGACAACTTAGTTGCACACAGCAAAAACTACAGCTAAATTAGGCAGAAAACATATATAAGTAAATGTTGTACAGCTTTCAAAACCTCCAGAAGATCCAGATAACTAGCCTCAGAGTTACACAACAAGCAGCATTAATAATGTGATGCTTCTTCGCTTGAGTAATTTATATTCTTATCATGCATGAGTGGGCACATAAATGTTGACTTTCTTAGCATTCTTTATCCTGACTGCATATGTCTTATGTACTTTGTAAATGTGCTTTTTGCACAATAAAATTTTGAAAATGAGGACTTTCTAGAGTTGACAAAAGAAGTCAGTTCTCAGATGGGAAAGGTACAATAATGTTGGTCATGATAAATGAAAATCATGTACACGCACACTTACTTGAAACGTGAAAATCAAAGCATAGGGATAAAGAGAGGCATGCATGTGAATTTTGTCATAACAGAGATAGGACACCTAATTTGGCAATTGTTAGAGGACAGGGCAGATCAGAACTGGCACCCAGAAGAACGCACTGTTCAAGAGAGTAATACATGAACATAATCTGCACATGAGAAAGCAAAATACTTATGAAATATTTATCCCTTCTTCCCTTCCCCCACTCCTACTGCTCAGAGATAAACTGCCCTTGGCTCTTTCAGATTTAATATTTCTTCTAACCTTAAATCCAAATTTTACTACTTTTTGGATTCCTCAGTTATAGATAGTATTTATTAACCACCAAATGTCACAAATGAGCATTGTTCAGCACTCTGCATGACTTCCCTTCCTTCCATTATTCCAATATAGTTATCTTTGAATTTGTAGTTACAGTAACACTGTTTATACCATTATGGCTAATAAATATTGTTCCTTGAAGATTCAGGTAGTATATTATGCCAACGGTATATTTCCTCAAAATTACTTTTAATCCTTAATGATTGTGTCATTTTATAACATGTTTATCATATATGATATATTCAATAAATATATAATGTATGGTAACAAATGTTTTCTAATGTTCCCAATGGTAAATACAAATAGGAACAAAAGTTAAGTAAGAAATTTCCAAGAATTGCACATGGGTCATTAGAGTACAGAAAAAATATACTAGGTCTTCTATTTTTAAAATGTTAACAGCAAGGAAATAATTAAGGAACGTATTTAAATCTTTTTTTGTCCCCAAACATAACTGAAAAGGAAAATTACATAGAATTAAAATATGCGCCAAAATGAATGATTATAAAGTGTACACCCATGTCACCACAACTCAAATCAAGAAATACAGTAGTTCTCTCATCTGTGGTTTCCATTTTCACATTTTCAGTTACCTGCAGTTAAACACAGGTGGAAAATTGGTAGGTACAGTACAAATATGGTATTTTAAAAGACAGAGAGACCACATTCACATAAATTTTATTACAGTATATTGTTATAGCTGTTCTATTTTATTATTAGTTGTTGTTGTTAATGTCTTATGGTGCCTAATTTATAAATTAAACTTTATCATAGGAATGCATGTATAGGAAAAAGCATAGTACTGTATGTATAGGGTTTGCTGCTATCTGTGGTTTCAGGCATCTGGTGGGGGTCTTGGAACATACCCTAGGGGCTAAGACTCCAAGTTCAATGCTTGAAGTTCCCTGTATCACCCAGGTAACAAACTGAGAGGGTCAAAGTCCACTTAAAAACTAGTCTATTTAATTTTAACCTCCGTCTTTGCTTGTATTCCTTTGTCACACCAGTTTAGTGTTTGAAAGGGGTTATCAAATACTTCCTTTTATGTGTCAGAGGAACTGGATGTTTTTATTCCCCTTGCCATGTGAGACCACAAAAATGTTAGCTCAGTTTGGTAACTGCTTCTTCTGAATTACTAAATGGCCCCAGGGAAATGCAATTGGAATTAACCCCTGAGGCTTTTTTTTTTATTATTTTTCTTAGATTTTAGCTTGCTAATTCTTCCTTGTCTGGTTATATCTTTGAGGATTTCTTAGGAGATGTTTTTTTATACTTCATCCAGCTTTTTCATATATCTTCAGTAGGAGATTTGCTGAAGTTACCTAATTTATTATTCTTGAAAGCAGAAGCCATTAATTTTATTAATATTTTATATATGCAAATCTCTTCTTTGTCCATATAGGCTAATGATCATGTGTCACACACTGAATGCAAATGTTTTAAGGGTAAAGGGGAAGTTTCACTCAAAAGGACTGACGATTTCAGAGTATTTCAAAATATTGCTATGGATGGTGGGCCAGATAATAAAAGTGTCTTACAGGCCATTGTAAGGATTTGATCTTAAGGAAGATGATTTTCTCTGAGCCAGTTCTGAATTCTTGGAGTATTTTGAGCAAAGGGATCAGGTTTTTAGTTTTTTTCTCTGGATGTTGGAAAATTAGAATTGAATTTATCATAATTGTTATGATTTCTTCCTTACTCAAGAGATTTTTAACAGCCTATATTTTAAAATTTCTAAATATGAAAGTATTTTTTTATTTTTCTTTTGATTATTAATTTTTAAGTTAATTGTATTGTAATAATGAGGATGATATGAACAATGGTATTTTTTGCAATGTGTTGAGGGTTTCTTTCCTTGATGGTCAACTAAATTATCATTTTGATAAATATTTTTGTGCTCTTACAAAAACTGGATTCTTTAAATGTTGTTTGCAGAGTTTATAAATATCAAACTTGTATGTTCAAAATCCATAATATATTTTTCCGCTTGATCTACCAGTAATTGGAAGACATGTGTTAAAATCTCTTCTTATAGTGACAGATTTAATTTCTCCATCTGGTTTTATCCATTTTCACTTCATATATTTAGAAGCTATTTTTTAAAAAATTATAGTTGCTTTAAAATTCTATGTATTTTAATTGCTTTATTTATTTATTATTTATTTATTTATGGAAGTAATTTAATTGCTTTTATTATACAGTAAACGTCTTCACCTTTAGTAAATCCTTGTTTTAAAATGGTATTAACTTGATTTGTATGTTTTCACATCACTGCGAGGGGTTCTATTAAATGCACTACATAAGTATAACAATCTCTAGACCCAGAGTCAATAATCTGTTTTATATCTTTGCCACTAAATTCTTTTGTCCAGGGTCCCTCCTTCTTTGGAACTGGAGACCATATTTAAATGCTACTTGGCCTACACGACTTTTGTTTGTGGGTCTGCGATGAAGTGGGAGGATCTGAGGCGAGTTGCGGTAAGATCTAGTTCTTTTCTCCTGTTAGTTTTCCTGAGCTGCAACCATTGAGATGGTAAGTTGCTCTTTCAAAACATGTTGTTTCAAATCCTCTAGCTGGGGGGGAAATATGACTTCCTCAACTTTCAAAACCGATCATAAAGGAAGTGTAATAATTGACTTCCAAATCTTCCTTGAAAAATATCAAGTAGACCTCGCTGTTTACCTGTGTTTATATTCAAATGATTGATTTCACTCAAGTCTCTATTTGTCTAGATCAGTTTTATTTTATCAGTCTAAGGGACCTGAAAAAGTTACGGGCAGCAAAAGTGCGTTTGATCTTACCACCCAAACAGGATTCTTGCTGGAAGACAGATTTCTAACAGTCCATCAGCTTTACCCAGCTCCTCCTCCTACACACGCTAATATGCCTTCTGATAGGAGCAACATAGAGGAAAATAGCAGAAATTCTATCAAAGTTGTCACTAAACATGATGAGCAGCATCCGACCCTCTAGACAGGTTTGAGTTAAGATCAAAGCCAGCTTTCCGTCATGTTCTATGTCTTAGATTCAACAAATCAAAAGGTTTCAGTTTAAAGCAAACATCCCTAGAGTTAACATAAAGAATTGAGGCAGAAAACGACAGACCCAGAATAATCTTTCTCTTTCCTGAAACTTGGTACTGTAAGAGCCACTTCAATAATTTTCCAGAACTTTAAAATTCACAATCCACAAATATTGAATGATGCTTACTTTGGGCCAAGGAGACCCCCCACACACCAATTCCTTCATCTCTTGCTGTCCTAAAAGGCAAATAAATACATAGGCAGGCGCTTATAAAGGTCTTATTGCTCATTGCTAGGCATAAAATGATGGTGACAGATAGTAGGAAAGATACAGCCTTGTACTTGACCATTTTAAAGCAATCTTACATCTGTGTCAGAGACCCTGTGCCCTGGTCCCTCAGGGCAGCCCTCACAGCCCTTGCAACATTTCAGAGCTATGATCCTGATGTAACGACCCCCTTATCAACTCCTTCCCAAGTGTGTTCTCCTTCTTGTTGACAATTTTATGACAAAACCATAAGAAAGCCCAAAAAGGAAACGCTAGAGCATTTCCCGTGTAACTAACAAGATGGCTGCTGTTTCGTCTGGAAGAGCAGGTGGAGCACGCAGAGGCATGCCTGATCATAGCCAACCCTCTGTGCAGCGACTCGCACGCCGAGGACACTTCCAACATCATGAGGTAAGAGGCTGGCGTTGCGCTGTGTTGGTTCCAGTGCTCACCTTCTTCTAGTTCTCTTAAAATAAAGCCTCGTGCGTAGGACTAAACAGGAGGACACGCCATCTAGTACCACACTAGGTTCATCACATTCCAATTTTCTGCCTATTATTTTGCCCAACGCTGCAGCTGGTCGCAAAACGAAGTGAAAATAGAGCATCCTGAGTGTGTATGTGTTTCTCCATTTGCTTCCCTGAACTTTCACATGGAGAATCCCTATCTGAAATTAAAAAGCCAGCATACAAATACCTGATGATTATTCAGATAGCACCATTATCACGTAGATACTCTCCTCCTCAAAAAGATACAATTCGTGAACCCTATTAATACATTTTATTTATTGGGGGTTTTCTCCAGTAATTCTGATGAAAGATTATACATGGTTCAGTGTGATGTGCTTGTGTCCATTGGTAAGCGTTTTCAAATTGGCTAGAGTTAATGTTACCATCTTGAACTGTGAACTATGGATGAGCAGGAATTTGACTTGTGCTGAGGGAGATTCAGCTACGATGGTGAAGACAATGGCATCATGCCTAACCCAGATGGACTTCTGGTCCTCAGAGCAAAATAAGTACACATAGCTGAATGTGATGCTACGTGTCCCAAGAAACAGCTGAGAGCTTGCGCCATGCATAATACAGTAAATATGAGATAGATCTTAGTTTCTTAATTTGTAAAATGAGAAAGTTGTATTAGTCTGTGAGCTACTTTAAGCTATAGACAGCAATTAAGTCTCTATTTTTTCCTGTAATTACTATGTTTGGGTTTAATGGCTAAAGCATATGAAACTGTTTATTCCCTCCTCAAGAACTAGTCCCACGAGACCAGTTTTCTAATCCCAAGAGATGACCTTTCCATAGATTTAGTTTACTAAGTCACTAAAACAATAACACTCTTCCGTATATGCTAGTAGACATAACATTTTTAGCAAACAACATAACAATGGATTTTATTATGTATGTCAAGTCTTTCTACATTTACCTACACATCAATTTAACTCTGAATTGAATTATGTTACAGAGCCGTTTGTATGTGACGTGTCACTGATGAGCCTGTTTGTGGTTTATGTAGGGTCCTGTCTATCAAGAGCTATTACCCTAACACCAGAGTCATCATACAGATACTGCAATCCCACAACAAGGTATTGTCATATTCCAGCATATTCAATCTCCTCTTTTAGTCCACAGAGCTAGATGAACTTTATTACTATCTAACGCATCAATAAATGAAAAGTTTTTGCCATGCTTAGGTAAAATTTGGAGTCTCATTGAGATTGTTAATCACTTAAGAATATAAACTGGGGGAAGAATTAGAGACCTAAGCCATTTGACCTGACTTTGCAATTCCAACCATTTTTGTTTTTTAAAAAAATGGGATGTGACTGCTAACCACTTTCAAATACTGCATTTGTTCTTATCATATCCATTGACCCAGGCACCACTTTTATGCCCAAGAGTAAAGAATAAATAGTTTCAAGTAAATTAAATGAAAGAAAAATATCCATCCAAAAGAGCCTTCTTGAAGTATGTTTATTCCTAATTCTTGACCTACTTTCTACCATGAAACAGGTTTACCTGCCAAAGATTCCCACCTGGAACTGGAGTACTGGAGACAACATTATCTGCTTTGCTGAACTAAAGCTTGGATTTATCGCCCAAGGCTGCTTGGTGCCAGGCTTGTGCACCTTCCTAACGTCTCTATTTGTGGAGCAAAACAGAAAGGTAGCCTTGTAAATTAATGTTGCATCTTGGCTCTCTCCCCGTATCTACATATTAGGATCAGAATTAGAAAAAAAAAAAAAAAACTGAGAAAAGCAAGAAGGCCTGAAGAAATGGAATTTAACTTCTGTGTGAGCTGGGAAGGAATTGAGAGATCTAAATTAAGTCTCAGGTCCTGCATTGACCTTGAAGTAGTCATTTATCTTATTCTTGCCTAAGAGCATTTATCTCCAAAACAGAAACCATGACTCTGATTCTTACTTGCAGTTCAGCATGTTAGGAATGTAAATATATTCATAAAGGTAGAAGGGTTCTGAGTTATTGAAAGCAGAAATATGAATAAAAGTTACATTATTAATGAATTCACATATTTAAATATAAATTAAATACAAAATAATAATTGGCATAATAATAATTTGTATTAATCAAATAGAAGCAATGATATAAATATTAATATCTAATTTTCCAGGTTATTTTAGGGAAGTTCCATGCAGTACTAAAAACAGTGACCAATAGGTACTCGATACCTATCGAGTACCTATTGCATTGTGTTTCTCCTCAATAATATTAGCAGGTGGTATCCCAGCAATGGGTTGGTGAAGCTAACTAAACTCGATCATATAGTACGTTAGAGAGCAGCAGAGCTAGAATTGTCGGGTCCCCAGTTTTGCCACTATATCCTATGTCCCCAGTGTTGGGTATCTATTCACAATCTCCCACATCAGGTTTTCCAATGCCTTTGTCTGAGACAAAATAAGAGGCTAAAAGGGATAATTGGGATAAATTTCTACAGCACAAAATGTGGTCTTCCAAATATCATTCCCATGAAATGCCCCAAGAAAGGTGTTCTAACCCATAGCGGGCCTGGCATTCCTTGTCTAAAGCCAATCCAGAGAGGGACCTTCATCTCCATTGAGTTCTAAGTCCACGTTCACCTCTTCATAAACTGGACTTACTTTCTGGCCTCTCCTTGCACTTTATTTCTTCTGATCAATACAAATGTTTGCATCTTTTCCTGTTCCATCTCTGATGCTTTAAAGAAAAGCAAAAGAGGTGAAAAATGGTCTCTGGTCAGCAAAATGGAAGCTGGGCCAAACAGAATTGTTCTGTAATTCCATCTGTGAGTGCAAGGAGATACAACATAGAGGTGAAGAGAAATGCCCAGCAGGCAGCAGGGAATGCACCTTAATGCTGTGTCAGGGACATAATTTTACCTTCATCTAGTGGTCAGTGTGCACGGCCTAGGGAAAGGCCCAGAAGGAAATGGTCTCTGCCTGTATCGAATGCTAAGAAAGTGGCAGAGAACTTTGATATCTGTTGTGATGACTGCGACTTTAATCTTCATGGCTGGAGAAAATGAATGGAATGAGAACTCTGTATGAAGACTTTGCCTCTTACATGGAAATATCCAAGGTAGAGATATAAAATCATTCCTATTATACTTTTCTTAAATTTAGAGCTGTAACCACTTCACTGAGGATGGTCACTTGACATTATCATCACAAGATGGCTTCTGGAATATAGAAATTGAGAGATGTCAGTGGTCTCCATAATCTTTGTTTTGTTTTGTTTTTAATGAAGTTAGAAACCTACTTTGAGAAACCCTAAGCTGAACAGCACTGGGGCAAGATTTGTTAACCCTGTGCTCTGCTCTACTGTCTTAGGTTCTGTAACAAACTGGTGACTTCATTTTAATGGCCAAGTCTCCTGAGCTGTATGTCTGGTTTTTCTTGTATTAGACACTTACCTTCCCTGACTCTCAGTTTCCCCATCTGTAAAATGAGAGTTGTTCATCTCATAACCTGATTTTTCCAAGCACAAATGTTTGTAAAACATCTGAGCACTCAGATTAAAAGGCTTGAACCAATGCCATGGGTTTTAATTATATTGATTATATTGTGAAAAATCGTAGCTTGAAAAGCATTTCTGGTTGTTTCTAGGTTCAGAGCACTGCCTTAAGCTTAACTTTGGATTAGCTCTAATGCAACTGGCTTGCGTGAGCTTCCAGATTCTTCCATCCAAAGTCCACTTTGTCCTCCTGTTTTCCTTTCTGATCTTTTAAACCCTATCTCAGGAAGTCTTCTTCATCTCCATGGTTATCACTTTTTACCCTCTTCCAAAAATTGAAACATTTGGACTGGAAGCACTAAGCCAATTTCTTTAGTAATTGAGACGTAACTAGAGGTGTGAACTGCCCCGTGAGGGAAGCCCTCGCTGTGAGAGGAATTTAAGCAGGTGGGAAGAGGCAAGAGATTCAGCTGAATCTTGTTGGTGGGAGTGGACAGTGATTTGCCTGAAATAGGTGGTGCTTTTTAGCACGGCAGAGTTGTTTATTTGTTTGTGTGTTTGTTTTTGTTTTGCTTTTCCCAAAGCACATGGCAACCGTCTGAGAATTTCTGAATCAGCCATAACCCTGCACAGCAGCAGTGCTCCACAAGCTTTAGAAATTCCATTCTTGCCTCTGAGATTCTGGGCTTTGAGGAGCCCGTCCTGCCGTTGCAGAGCAGGGTGGTGGCGATTCCCACGGCAGCAGGTGGGGCAGGACGAGAGGAGGACCTCACACAAGTGTCAGCAATGAGTTCCCAACGGTCTCCCGATTGGGCTGAATTTAGCCTTTTAAAAAGACATCCTTCTCCTTTCATATCTCGCATTTCCCAAGAAACCTGCTGTTGCCCTGGATTGCTACATTGTCACTTCCGCGGGTCAGGATGGCTCTGCAAGTTCTTTGCCCCTATGAAGGGGCAAGGGAGGAAGCCATGGATATTTTTTTTCTTTGAAGTATATGGTTAGTAGAAAACTAAAATGTTTTCAAACCCGTCTTGAACGGTGCTATCCAGAGAGAGACAACTTAGATTCCACATTATTCCTCCCATATTATTTTTGCTGTCTCAACAAACAGTCCACTTTGGGCCGGGCGCGGTGGCTCATGCCTGTAATCCTAGCACTCTGGGAGGCCGAGGCAGGCGGATTGTTTGAGCTCAGGAGTTCAAGACCAGCCTGAGCAAGAGCGAGACCCTGTCTACCAAAAATAGAAAGAAATTATACATACAGCTAAAAATATATATAGAAAAAATTAGCCGGGCATGGTGGCACATGCCTGTAGTCCTGGCTACTCGGGAGGCTGAGGCAGGAGGATCGCTTGAGCCCAGGAGTTTGAGGTTGCTGTGAGCTAGGCTGACACCACGGCACTCTAGCCCGGGCGACAGAGCGAGACTCTGTCTCAAAAACAAACAACAACAACAAAAAAACAGTCCACTTTGATGAAATTGGGAGTGGACAAGAGAGAAGAATCCTAATTTCCAGTAAGAAAACTTGGGATGCCATCTGGGATGAAACTAAGTCATGATGTGTTCACCTCATCCTCAACACATTAGTGAAAATAGCTGAAAAAATGTTAGAATTTTAGTTCTTACTTTAACATTCTTCTGTTATGCACTACAATAAATCTCCTTTTTTTTTTTTTTTTTTGACCTAAATGCAATGGAGACTAGTTTGCCGGTTAGCGTAATTCACAATGTGGATTATAACATCCTATATCCCATGTCATTGGGCTTCATGTGGCATATCTGTGTATTCCAGATTTCTCCGAAACAGCCCTGGAAAAGACATTTCTTGAATGGCATGAAGAACAAAATTTTCACTCAACGTCTCTCGGATGACTTCGCTGGACTGAGTTTTCCTGAAGTTGCCCGGTAAGTTCAGCAACATCCTTTCCTCGTTCTTCAAGTAACAGTGTTCACTGAGGGCTCACTGCAGTCCAGGCTCCATTACAAAAGCAGAAAATATAAGAATGAATAACTCGGAGTCCCTGCAACTTAGGAGTTCGCAGTCTGTGGGGGACAATTTCATCTCTCTCCCAGCTGGCACCCTGGTCATCAGTCACTTCCGGTGGATTCACTTCTAAGTGAAAATTCCACACGTGGGAGTTCTGCCTCTGCTAGGATGCTGGTTGTCTCCCAGGCACAGGGTGCAAAGTGTTAGTTATAGTCTTGCCGACTAGCACCCTGCTCTTCCTCCTTTCCTTACTACTCCTTGTCTTCCTTTCCAGGGTTTGCTTTGTGAAGATGCAAATCATGCTGATAGCCATCGAACACAAGTCCCTCTTTCAGGGTGGTTACTGGTACGAATGAGGCTTCCTATCGCTTCAGTTTTGTTTTTTGTTTTTAATTTCAGAGTATTACAGTGGTCAAATGTTTTGTTTAGGTAAATTGCTTTTGTACCATTTGATTCAAAGTTATAAGTGTGCCCATCCCCCAGAAAGTGTGCATTTACCAGTTAGGTGTGAATTTACCCATCCTTTCCTCCTCCCTCCCACCTGCTTGATTTCCGATGAATGTTATTTCCACATGTGCATATAAGTGTTGATCAATTAGTTCCAATTTAATGGAATTAATGAGTAAGTGCATGTGGTGCTTGTTTTTCCATTCTTGTGATACTTCACTTAGAAGAATGGTCTCTAGTTTCAGCTAGATTAATACAAGCGGTATTAGTTTTTTTGATTAGAATCTTTGCGATTAAGTCTTTTTCCAGAGATACAGCCATAACTAAGCTTTTTGCCACTGGTTGCGAGCCAGCCTCTGCACAGCCAGGCTCCTGCCACTGTCGTGCACTCAGTGCTGTCTCTAATGACTGGGGACACAATGCTCATCCTAGTGTGACCCCACCCCAGTTCTCTCTCGGGAGCTGAGAAGAAATGGTCACCTTCTTAGATCTTTTCCTCTTAATGATATTATCAGATCGTATAAGTCTTGATCATGAAACAATACTATGAAATAGAATAATTTGGAAAAAAATGTTCCCACGACCTCTAGCCTTAGAAAGTAAGCTGCCAAATATGGGAAATAGGAATTTGGCCCACTGGTCCAAGTCTGCTGTTGATGGCATAGGTAAAGGAAAAGGTGACATCACCAGAACACTAGCATTTCCTGAGAACCCGTAAGTGGATAATATGAGAAGTAAGAGAAGTCATCGTGTAATACAAAAGAAAATCAAAGACAAATGTACCAAAACATAAATGGGAGAAAAGTGGAAAAAAGAATCAGCGATTATACGGATAAAGTATGCTGAAAAATAAGAAAAAGTGGGTGCTTAAATGGGATGGGGGTGCAAGAAAGTCTATTATGTTGCCTCATGTGTGCTTTTGAGTAGAAAATTAACTCACACTAATTTGGAATCAACAGACTGGATCTTGAACCTAACTATGATTCGCTAGTCCTATGGCCTTGAAGAAGAGTTCATGTGTAGAATGAGGAAGTCAAGTTAATGCATTTCTAAGACCCCTTCCAGTTCTACAATTGGCATTACCAGGAATCCTATAATTATAGGGAAACATTGAAAATTTAATAATTTTAAATTATGGCAGATGGACTATGAATGAATGATTTTATGATTTTATATGAAAGGTTAGAAAGAATAAAATATCTGAGTTGAGAGAATGTAGAAGGTAACTGAATAGAAAAAAAAAAACAATGGGATACTGTGAAAAGCACATCTTTAAGGAAAGAATAACAGATAGTATTGCCCGGCTGGCTAAGTTCTATCTAATAATCTTGCCACGCCCAAGAAAATCTCAAAATCTAAACCTCTGAATGTGACATCTGGAAAACTGGACTTTCTACTGGACACAGGTCAGAGTAAAAAGGTAGTCTTAGAATCATAAGCCAGGCAGTTTGGGTTTCAGGCTGGCCCAAGATTTGCTCAAGTTTTAGTAACAACTTTGGACTTGCACAACCTGGGCTATATGTCAGAATTATTTGCAAAATTTTAAAGACATATGGATTCCAAAACCCCATTTCTGACTTGGCAAAATCAAAATCTCCAATGGTGGGGGCCTGAGAATTTTTTCTTAAGTTTTCATGATATAGTCAGTTTATTCACTGTCACTTGGAAACTACAACCACATGCTCTTAAGATCCTTTCCAACTCTAATATCTCTTTCTGTAAACTTTATTAAGATGACTGTTAGGACATCACAGACCAGAAACACAAATATTTATCAAGCAACTAATTTCACGTAGATTCAAAAGGTCCTAGTGTTGCTTACCAGTACACACCTACTGCCAATGAAAGAGAGACCCACTCCAACACAGATTTTACTTTGGCTTCTCACTGAAAAGTCAGGTGTATCAATGGGATTAAATCCCAATTTAGCAAAAACATTGATCATAGCAATCTCTGACACGTTTGCTACTGCATGACCAACACTGCTGTTGGCACTTTGTGTACATGAACTCTTGAACCCTCACAACAATGCTGTGAGATGGGTACAATTATTAGTCCCATTTCACAGAGGAGGAAAAGTGAGGCCCAGAAAAGTTAAATAATTTTCCCAACCTCACACAACTCCCAAGTGGCAGAGCCAGGGTCTGAACAGAGACAGTCTTGATCTGGGGGCGCGCTTCTGATCACCATACTGGGCTAAACCTACCACAGCCACTATGGGTATAAGGAAGATTGGACATATTGATGGCTGGGCTTTAGGCAAGTATATTTAAATTCTGGGGAAATCTCACCTTTTGTTTCTTCTTCTAATTGATGCAGTTGAATAGACTCTAAGACTTGCAAAAGCCCTGGATAATCACGAGGGGATTTGTCTTAGGGAATAATTTGGAAGGAAGCCAGATCTGACCTCAGTCAGATAATGCAGTGAGTTTGTTCCAGTGACAAATATTCTCTGACAGAGCAATGGGCCATGATTCATGAACAGAGGATAAAGCAATTATGTCAGTTTGGGAAAAGCCCTAAAAGAAGTTCATCTTTTCTCTCAAATACAATCAGATATATGTATTATTGAGACAGTATCTTTTCATAGCTAGATACTTAACATGAGGTCAGAGGACTGTACTCCCTTTTAAAAAAAAGGAGCTATGTAAGACACAACTAAGCATATATCTGCTAGTTAGTAAACATCAGCCAATAGTATTAATATTTAGGGGACCACAAATCCATGTTCTTTTCCTGTCCAAGTTAAAATCAATTATTCCACTTATTAATATGTCAGTAAATACTCAGAAAATATCATCCATTGTCTTCAGCAGTAATTTATCTGAACACAGATATTTAGTCTTGTTCCACTCCTGGCATAGAGCTGAAGAGCTTTTGTTGTGCAAACACATTTATTTTTTGTAAGGATTCTCTAACACTTCCAAGTTAACTCTGGAGTATCCTACCAACAGAATAAGCTGTGCCAAAATTAAGACTTGACCTCATTCCTATATGAATGTAAAAGGAAGAATGATTTTTTAAAGGAAGAAAGGAGTACTTTCATCATGCACAAAAGAAGTGAAGGGAGTTATCGAGTTAAAAGACCTCACCACACTGGGGGTCTGAAATAAAAAAAATAAAGGTGGGAGATCTTGACAAAATGGGAAATGCGGGTAACTTAGAGACAGCAGAGTACTGTATCAAGGGGTGCCATGATAGAAATTTATAAGACAGCATTTTCAAACACATAAACCATAAGCAAGTAGAGAATCCAAATGTTCAAGTCATGTTAAAAATAAAAATAATTCACATGGTTTCTGTTCCCAAAAATCTTGCAACCAAAGTAGACAAAAATGAAGTCCAAAGAAATGTACAACTTCAAAAACTGCGTATGGAAATAAAAGGAACTTTTTAATTCAGCTGGTTAATTAGAATGTAATTTAATTTTAAATATTAATAGCAAGTGGCCTAAACATGAACACCACTAGTATGAGCACGAGCCTGGCAACTGTGTGCTCTTGGCCTGTTTGTCATCTGAGAGCTTAAATTAGCTTTCTGAGTTAGCTGGAGCATCTCAGATTCAAGACACAATCCAGGGAGGAACTTCCCCTCGGCTTGGCTGTATGTGCTGTTCAGCAATCAAGTTGTTACTTGGCTCTTCTCAGCATAATTAGCGGCAATCAAAGGATTAAATATAGTCCAATTCACATTTTCCACTGTGTTTGGCAATAAAAGAAGACTGAATCCTATTAACTCGGCAACTTAGAGAATCCATTGGTAATGACAGGATGAAGCACCAAATATTGCCACCAAAATCAAAGAGAAAAATTACTCTACTTTTATTTTCTTTTTCCAGTGGTCTGATCCTAAATCCACCTGTCCAAGTTAGGCTGCACAAGAACTCATTAGGGTTCTTTATTGCTGAATCTTCAATGGAAGTCAAAAGGTAATTTTTAAAAAATTACTTTATGGGGAGAAATCACTAAAGCAAATACAACTTCGTGGGAGGAAGACTTGAGTCAGCACCATGCCTCTGTGGTATTAAGCCTCACGTAAGTCATTCTGGATTTGCTTTCATTGTCCAGAGCTGCCTTTTACTGTTCCATCTGTCACAGCGATGTGTGTAATCCTGAGCTAATTACAAGATGTAGCTGCAAAATCAAGAGCCGACATTACATCACAGGTAATTGCACTTTAAGACTGGCTGTCCTTACTTAGCCCAGCCTCCAAATCCGGCCAAGGAGAGAGAAGAGGGTTCTCTCTCTTAGAAGACAATATCAATTTGAACTTGGCCAAGAAGGGGCAGACATTTCCCCATTGGACATATAAGACTTGAGAATCAGTCTTTTAGCTCTGGAAGAAAACTTGTGATCGAGTTATGGATTCCCTTACAAGCCAGGCAAATGAGTTCCAGAAGAGATTCAGCCATGTTGTCCAAAGTCACATAGCCAGTTAGTGTCATCGCCACACTCAATCCCAAGCATGCTGACTTCCAGCCATTGCCTTTTCCCTATTGCACGCTCGTTTTCTGAACTTCAGCCTGTATCTGACTGCTTGGTTGTCCATAAGAACGCCACCTCATGACCGTTTCTCGGGGACTCTGTTTCCTTGATGGATGGTAGGGAGCTGAAAGTTTACTCATCTGACTCAGTGATGAGAGGATGTAATGTCTCTATTCTCTCTAACTGAAATCAATGACTTACCAACAACACTTTTGACTTAACAGCAGGAAAAGAAAAACTAATCTCCTGCATTCATGGTAAACCAAAAAGACCCTTCTGGTTTTAAAACTTAGTCTCTTCCAGGTGCACTCAGATTCTTTGGGTAACACCCCAGTGTTTCGCAGAATATAAACTTAGTTGGTCCGAAATGTGAATTTCCTATCCAGACTATTGTAATCTCTGAGATTCTTATTTGCTCCTTCTCTCCAGAATGCTATTTAAATTCAGGAGTAACTTGCACAGCATCATGGTTATTCTTGTAGGGGACAGCAAGTCCTCACTGATTCTTCCTGAGACTCCTCATTCCCTTTGGTCTGCAATTGTCACCTTCTGTGACCTCTTGTGTCAACAACCAAAAAAATACGTTCCCCCAGGCTTTGTGTCATGTTCTACCATTTGTGCCTGAAATTCATCGCCCTACCCTTGCGGTCTGCCAAAACCCCTTTCAGTACTACTACGCCCTTCATTCCTTACGTTATATTTTTGCCTTTTATTTTTAGTTGACACATAATAATTATTCATATTTATAGGATACAGAGTGATATTTTGATATGTGCATACAATGTGTAATGATCAAATCATGGTGATTAGCATATCCATCACCTCAAACTTTTACCATTTCTTTATGTTGTGAACATTCAAAATCCTCTTTTCTAGTTTTTTGAAAATATTCAATAAATTATCGTTAACCTAGTAGAACATCAGAACTCATTCCTCCCATCTAGCTATGATTTTGTATCTATTAACCCACCGCTCACCATCCTCCCCTCCCTCCTACACTCCCCTTCTTCTAAAAACCACAACTTGACTCTCTGCTTCCATGAACTCAATCTTTTTTAGTTCCCATATATGAGTGAGAACATGTGGTATTTATCTTTCTGTGCCTGACTTATTTTGCTTAACATTATGTCCTCCAGGCTCATCCATGTTGCTGTCTATGACAGGATTTCATTCTTTATAATAGTCAAATAGTATTCCATTGTGTATATGTTTTCTTTATCTATTCACCCAGTAATAGACACTTGGGTTGATTCCACAACTTGGCTATTGTGAATAGTGCTGCAATAAACATGAGAGTATAGCTATCTCTTTGATATATTGATTTCCTTTCTTTTAGATACATACCCAGTAGTGGAATTGCTGAATCATATTGTAGTGTTTCTATTTTTAGTATTTTAAGGAACCTCCATACTATTTTCCATAGTGGCTGTTCTAGTTTATGTTCCCACCAACAGTGTATGAATTCTCTTGCCACCATTTGTTATTGTTTTGTCTTTTTGATTATAGCCATTCTAATTTGGGTGTGATGATATCTCATTGTGGTTTTAATTTGCTTATTCCTGATGATTAGTGATGTTGAACATTTTTTCATACACCTGTTAGCCATTTGTATGTCTTCTTTTGAAAAATGTCTATTCAGATATTTTTCCTATTTTCCTATCATTCACATACACACACACACACACACACGCATTGCTGTTGAGTTTCTTGTATATTTTTTGGGTATTAGTCCCTTGTTGGATGAATAGTTTGCAAATACTTTCTCCCATTCTATAGGTTGTCTCTTTACTCTGTTGGTCATTTCTTTTGCTGTGTGGCAGCTTTTTCATTCAATATAGACCCATTTGTCTATTTTTGTTTTTGTTGCCTGTGCTTTTGAAGTCTTAGCCATAAAATCTTTGCCTAGATTATGGCTAAGACTTCTAGTAATTTTATAGTTTGGGATCTTACATTTGAGTCTTTAATCCATTTTGAGTTGATTTTTGTATAGGGTGAGAGATGGGGGTCTAATTCCAATCTTCTGCATACAGATATCCAGTTTTCTCAGCACCATTTATTGAAGAGCATGTCCTTTCCCCAGTGTGTGTTCTTGGCATGTTTGTGGACCTTATGTCATTTTGATCCCTCTGTTCTTTGAGATTTTTCAGTCTCCCCATGTGCACATATATGTCAGGATGTGAAGACTAGGTGAATTTTCTCTCAGGATTTTTTCCTGCTTAAACATGTCTCCTCCTCTGTAGTCATCTTGCATTGTTACTAGAGACTCCTCCAAGAACACTCCACCATGAATCCATAGGAAAAAGGAAACACTTCTCCCATTTTCTCTCCTTGAACATTACAAAACTATTGCAATTTCTTTATCTAGTCACTCCTCCAAACTGAAGCTCTATATGTGTGTATGGGAGGGTGGGGGACTGGGTCCTTTCTCAGAGATCCAGGCTCTGTCATTTTTATAACAGCTTTATTGAGACATAATTCAAATGCCATAAAATGAATACCATATCCATTTAAAGTGTACAATTCAATAGGTTTTAATGTGTGACCAGAGTTGTGTGGTCCTCACTGCAATCAATTTTAGAACATTTTTCTCACCTCAAAAATAAATCTTTTCCCCAATGACAGTCATTGCTCATTCTCCCTTACTCGCACCCCTGGAAACCACTTGTCTACTTTCTGTCTCTATATATGTGCCTATTATGGTCCTTTCATAAAAAGAAAATCATACAGTATATGGCTTTTTATGTCTGGCACTTTTCATTCAGCCATGCTTAGCATGTATCAATACCTCATTTATTTTTATGTCTGGATAATATTTCATTGTATGGATATACTTCATTTTGTTATCCATTCATCTGTTGATGGAAATTTGAGCTATTTCCACCTTTTGAATATTGTGTATAATGCTACTATGAACATTGGTGCACAAATGCCTGTTCAAGTTTCTGCTTTCAATTTTTTTTGTGTGTGTAGGTACACAGAAGTAGAATCACTAAATCAAATGTTAATTCTATGTTTAATTTTTTGAGAAACCACCATACTGTTTTCTGGCAGCTACATCATTTTACATTCCCTCTAGACATGCAGAAGGCTGCCAATTTCTCTACATTCTTACCAACATTTGTTATTTTTCATATTTTTAAATAGCCATAGTAATCTGTTGTAAAGTGGTGTTTCACTGTGGTTTTGATTTGAATTTCCCTAATGGAAAATGATATTGAGCACTTTTTTGGTGAAGATCTTATTAACCATTTATATATCTTCTTTAAAGAAATGTCTATTTAGATTCTATTTTTTAAATTCAGTTATTGTCTTTCTATTATTGAATTGTATAAGACCTTTATATATTCTAAATACATATCCGTTATCAGATATAAGATTGGTAAATATTTTCTCCAATTCTGTGGTTTGTCTTTTAATTTTCTTTGTATACTTTGAAGAACACAAAAAAAATAATTTTGATGAAATCCAGCGATATATTTTTCCTTTTGTCACTTGTAATTTTGTATAATATCTAAGAAGGTTTTGACCAACCTAAGATTATGAAGATTTGCTCCAATATTTTCTTCTAAGAATTTGGCATTTTTGGTTCTTAACATTTAGATGTATGATCAGTTTTGAGTTCTTTTGTGTATGGTGTCAGGAAGGGATCCAACTTCACTCTTTTCAATGCAGATATCCTGTTATCCCAGAACCATTTTTTCCAAAGACTATTCTTTTGCCATTGAACTTCTCTTGGCACCCTTGTCAAAAAAAAAAATTGATTATAAATGTCTGAGTTTATTTCTGTAGTCTCAATTGTATTGTCTTAATCTATATGTCTAGCCTTATGCCAGTAACATACTGTCTTGATTATAGTTTTGTAATAAGTTTTGACATTGGAAAATATGAGTCCTCCAACTTTGTTATTCTTTTTCAAGACTATTTTTTATTATTCTGGGTTCCTGCATATCCTTATGGGTGTTAAGATTGGCGTGTCAATTTCTGCAAGGAAGCTTGGGATTTTAACTGTGATAGTTTTGAATTTGTAGGTCAATTTTAGAAATACTGCCATCTTAACTATATTGAGTCTTCTGATGTATGAACATATGATGTATTTACATCTATTTAGTTCTTTAATTTCTTTCAACAACGTTTTATGGTTTTCAGATCACAGGTTTTATAGTACTTTGTTAAATTGATTACTAAGTGTTTTATTTTTTAATGATATCATGAAATTATTTTCCTAGTTTTATTTTCAGATGGTTCATTGTTAGTGTATAGAAATACAATTGATTTTTTTATATTGACCTTGTTCCTACATCTTTGCTAAATGTGTTTATTCTAGTAGTTTTTTTGATTGCCTTCTATTTTATCTCTTGCCTAATTGCCCAGGCAGAACCTTCAGTACAATGTTGAATGGAAGTGGTGAGAGCTTACATCCTTACTTTGTTCCTGACCTTGGAAAAGTGTTCAATCTTTCATCATTAGGTGTGATATTAGCTGTGAATTTTTCACAGATGCCCTTTATCTGGTTGTGGAAGGCCTGTCCATTCTTAAATTGCTGATATTTTTTTCCCTTGAAGGGTTTTTATTTTTGTAAATTTTTTTTCTTTATTGAGATAATAGTGTGTTTTTTGTCTTTTATTCTATTGGTATGATTAATTGGTTTTCAGATTCTAAACAAACCTTGTGTTCCTGAGATAAATCCTACTTGGTCATAGTATAAAATCCTTTTTAAACATTGTTGGGTTTGATTTGCTAGCATTTTGTTGAGGAATTTTGCATCTATATTCAATAGAGATGATGATCCCTAGTTTCCTCTTTTTGTGATTTCTTTGCCTTTGACATTGGGGTAAAACTGGCCCCATAGAATGAATTAGAAAGAGTTCCCTCCTACTTTTTGGAAGAGTTTGTGAAGGGTTAGCATTAATTCTTTTTTAAATGTCTGGTGGAATTTTACCTGTGAAGCAATCAGGGCCTAACTTTACTTTTTTGATTATTAATCAACCTTTTTACTTATTACAGGTTATTAAGATTTTGTATTTTTTCTTGAGACAGTTTTTATAGTTTGGTCTTTCTAGGAATTTGCTCATTTAATTTACATTATCAAATGTGTGGACTTATATACATGTACTCATATGTACTTATTGTATACTTATATATACTATATATACATTTTATACATGTGTGTATGTACATATTATATATAAAAAAGTATTACCTTATATTCATTTTAATTTTTTTCAAGTAAGTAATAAAAATCCCTCTTTCATTTCTGATTTTAGTAACATGAGTGTTCCCTCTTTTTTTGTAGCCAGGCTTGCTAAAATGTGTGTTAGTTTTGTCCATCCTTTGAAAAAAATAGCTTTTAATAGATTTTTCTATTTTTAGATTGATCTATTTTCATTCTAATTTTTATTATTTCTTCTTGATTTGGGTTAATTTGCATTCCTTTTTTGAGTGTCTTAAAAAGAAAGGTTAAGTTAGGTCATTGATTTCAGATATTTTTTGTTTTACTTTTTAAAAAATACAGGCATTTATACCTAAAAAGTTTTTTATAAGCATCTTTGGGCTCATTTCATATTTTAATATGCTGTGTTTTCATTTTCATTCATCTAGAACTATTTTATAATTACTCCGGTGATTTGTTTTGAACCATTTGTTATTTAGAAGTGTGTTGTTTTATTTCCACATATTTGTGAATTTCCCTAATTTCCTCTGTTGTTGTTTTCTCATTTAATTCCCTTGTGGCTGGCAAGCACACTTTGTATTTGTATTGTAGTTGCCACTGTTTGTTTAGTGACATTTGTAAACTAATTCTGTAAAGTCTGTATTTCTGTGATTTTTGGCCACTGAATTCTCTACTCTGTTAGTTTAGTGGGCATCTTATAATCAGACCAAGTTTTTATCAAACACCTGGAACCAATAAGTCTTTCTGTCTTTGTCAAAGGATCCTTTGTTGGGGCATGCCTTCAATATTCAGCTAGTAGTTGACAACTCTGCTTTAGCCTTCACTTCCTGCTTGTACAGAACTTCAAGGTCAGCCTGATAGGCTGCAGTGTTTAATAACCACTGGGCTGAAAGTAGTTTTAGCTGGGCTCTTTTTAACTGTCTCTTTCCCTGGTCTCTCTGGTAAGCTCTCTGCCTCTGTTGGTATCACACCCATCTCTTAGGCTACACTAGTAGGCTGCTGATTACTCTCATTATTTTTGACAATGCCTAAGGCATATATTTCTCCATAGTATTATTCAATTAAATTTGGGCCCCTTTGCAAGAATAGTTTTTGAGACTGGTCTTTGAGGTTTGTTCTGGCCCTAGGAGAGCACCTATTAGCTGTCTCTTTCCCTGGTTCACCATGGTAAACTCTGGTCTATGGTTTATATTCTTCCCGTGGAGCTACCAGCCTCCACTTAACTGTTCACCACCAAAGTCACCATTGTTGTCAAGGGTACCCTTGGGCTTGAACTTCTCCACACTCTGCTCCAAGAGTCAAGTCAACTACCTTGGGCAACACTTCAGAGCTCTTTGTTCCTGTGGCCTGCCCCTCCCCCTGGGCAAACTCTGTGAGCCACTGGCTCTAAGGTTGGGGGTAAGGATTGGGATAGTGGTCCACTTCTCTTGAAGTGACATGCTTCAAGACAGTAGGGTACTGGCAGTGGTGGTAGCCTCTGTCCTTCTCCGTTTGCTCCTCCCACTGTGAAAACTTTGCCTTGGTAGCCAGCTGGGGTGAGGGAGATTGGTGCTTTATTGTTTTCACATCATGATGCCCGGGCAGAGCCTCACCTGCGGGTGAGTGTTGTGGGGTGTAGTAAGCCTCTATGCTCCAGGCTGCATTCACCTGGAAGTTAGCCTCTGCAACACAGAGTTTGAGGGGGGAAGGGGGAGAAGTGCTGATGCCCTGTCCCTCGCAGGGACATAGCATAATCCTTGACTGCGAGTTGGAGAGAGAGGGAGCCTCCCTGTATTCTTGAGCACATTTATCTAGAATGGAGTTTTTTTCACACCTAATTGGAATTTAAGGACAGGAAGCAGAGGTGGCTCAAGTGCCACAGACTCTTCCTCTTCTTACTAAGATTTCATATATTTGCTGGAAGAAATGTTTCTTTATTTGCTATATGTCCACAGGACAATTTCCAGAGAATTTAAATAGCTCTGTGTGTGTGTGTATTAATAATTTTTACTATTAATAGTCATGGCTGTTTCAGTGGGTTCATGGAGTTCCTCCTGCTGCCATTCCCCAGCCAAAATCAAAGGCTCTGCATCTTTATTTTCTCTGAAGATATTGTCAATTTCATCTTGAAAGTCTAAGACAATTTCAGGCATGGCAAGAAACTGCTCCTATGTAATTTCCTGAAATCCCTATTGTCTATAGGGTTTTTCAACTGAATTCTTAAGTCTGAAGAATACTGTTTCTTAAATAGGCTTCAAGACCCTATTTTGGTATTCAGAAGTTAAATATTGACTCTTTTTAAATTCTATAAAAATCTGAATCTTTCTTGAGGCAATGGATGAGTCTGTCTAAATCTGAGGAAAGTCCCGTTAAAGGAGATTTCAATAAAAAAGAACAAAATAATGCACTAAAACGCATAATCTTGCTACCCTTATCATCACCCTATATGAAAATTCAGTGTAGTTTTATGCAGTAGATATGCATACCTGTAAACACAGTGTACACACCAAATAAATTGTGCACATACATGCATATACTTCTGTCATCTTGCAGAACAAAAGTCCTTTATGAAAATAATCATCCCCTTATTCAGCCAACTTTTAAGTGCGATTTTACCCATAAATAAATATTTTAAAGCAGAAAGTTTCTCTAGTATAAATATGAATCTATTTCGTATAAAAACAAAGGCTCTGCCTTGATATCTGTAGATATGCCGAATTTTATCCTCTTCTGTGGCATGTACTTTATGGTATCTAGGGAATAAGTCAGTGGGACGTTCAATTTCCAATCTAATTTCTTGGCTTCAGTGTAGTCATCATCCTCTTCATAGTCTTTCGTTCCTCTCGTAGAGAATCATTTTTTCTTCCTGCCTTATCCTCAATCACCACTACTACCAAGCCTACACTGATCTTCAATCACCCCTAGTTAACCAAGACTATCCAACTCCTCCCAGGAGGACCCCGTTCATCTGATACTAAGATTCTTGACTAGCAAGCAATGAGTCAACTGTGTTGACTTCAATTCGCCAGACGATGGCAGCAGAGTACCGTGAAATCCTCCCAGGTCCGGGAATGGACTGGTACATGAATTTACATCTAGAGAGCAGTTCTAGACAAAATGTGCCAAAAGAGGACATCATTTTAGTAGAGGGCTGCTTTGGCCCTTACAGGTTTAAAGTCATGGCAACATCTGGAGATTCTCCCAGAGAATTATCTTTCAGAAAGGACTTGGGAAATTTATCAATAAATGACAAAATAGAAAATATACTGACTTTGGATTAGTACAAATTTTCTGATCACAGCTATTCCACTGATCAGCTGCGGTTTAGGAAAGACATGTCACCTCTTGGGGTCTCAGCGTAATCATCTCCAAATAGGGGATCCCTCGTAATCTGTACGGCCCTTTTCAAATCTGATGTTCTATGACTTCTGCTCCTTTTTCCTTTGATTGCTGCCATTTTTCTAAACTGGAACCACTAGAGGTTCTCCACCTAAGTCATAACCTAACATTTTACAGAGGCAGCATGGTGTGGTGGTTAATAACATGGATTCTGAATCAGTCACTTGTTGATGGTGTCACTTTGAGCGAATTATTGAATTTCTTGGCAAGCTTCAGATTTCTTTGAAATGTTGATAATAGTGTTACATATCACACAGGGTTAAATGACAATATTAGTAATACATAAAGAGTATGCAAATTGATTCTATTAATATAAAGAGCACTAAGACTAGTGTCTGGCCAATGGTAAGTTTTACATGTATGTTAATATATTACCCGTGGGAAAATAAACTCAAGAAGAATTCTTTTCTACCAATGAAATACAGATAAAATAGGAATTGGAGGAGTAGTCCTAGTAGATTATACTTATTTTAACCCATGATGTTTTTGGGTTCAGAGCATAAACACCAGTAGGGCTAGCTTCAGAGTAGGAGGGGTAATGGTCTTAATATCCTTCAGTTTGATGGGATTAGGTAAGTTATTGGGCAAAAACTCTCCCAGCCCCAGCTAGGCATCTCACTGCCTATTTCACCACTGAAGTTTCTAACATCTAAAATTTAGGAGTAGTGGTCCCCAAGCAGATCAGGGAGGAGCACATAATAATATTTGCATGTGATGAAGTAGGGGGAGTGAGCAATTTGAAAATGGCCCTTAGGAAAGTTGTGCCCAAATTCCGTTAATCCCCATCCCCAAGAACTATTTTAAGAGTTGTTAAAATGCTAGTATTCTGCAGTGGGGTCACACCTAAAGGAAAGTGGAATTCTGACAAAGAAATTGGAAAGAGGGTAGGAGCAAACTTAGAGACAGAAAGAAATTGATAAATGGTTCGAATAGGTGGGCCACACATGGATGTATCCATCTTCACAGTTCTCTTTAGGTTTGGTCCTGGGTTACTTTTTTCATAAATATCCCAGGCTATTAATTGACCTTTTTGAGAAAGGAATCACCCCAGCCAACGTTCCCTAGAGAGGAGAACTCCAAACCCAGAGGTTGAGATGTAGCTACTCAAATGAATCTACCAGCTCATCTTCCCAGCTTGACTTACTTAAGCAGTGATGACGTCCAGTCAGAGCCTTGCTCTTGTCCCAGTGCCCTCACATAGAAGAGCGAGTAGAACATGTTCCTGCATGACTCGTTTTCTTCTCTAAAGCAGGGTTCAGGGACCAGATGTCCACTGAATTCTGAATAAAAAGCAAAGCAACGTGGGTAACAAGTCCACAAAGACCATACACAATTATCTTGCACTATATTTGAAACAGTTGCAATTATTCTTCTAATTCTACAGTTGACTGTGGATTTCTATTATTTCCAGTCCTTGGTGCCAGTTCTGCCTCAGCTCAGGCTTTCCTTCTCATCCCAGTGGCTACAGTAGCCGCCCACCTGCTTTCCCTTTCTGGTCTCTTTTCACACCAACCCATGTCATTTCTCATAGCTATAATAATTTTCGTGATGTTGGGATCATGGAAGGATATATAAATAAATAGTAAATAGGTGGATGACTATTATACATACCCACTTCTGCAAGATGGAGGCATGGGTTTGACTTGTCACCCTGATGTTTCTGCAGCTCCTAAGAGGAGAGGTTCTTCTCCAGAGTATGTGACAGCACTTTTTAGGTGTGTCACAATGAATGGCAAAGTACTAAATTTTGTAAATAATTACAGAAATGTAGCTATTTAGTAAATTGGAGCAGATTCAGGATTATCTTATCTAAACATATTGGCATTATTTTCACTCATTTAAACCATGATAAGATTTCTTGAGGGAGATAGGAAAAAAGTGGAATTATTGCTATCCATATGGAAATCATACATGAGATATTGCCTTAACGTGTGGTCCTATGATGTATGCCAGGAAAGGAAATGTTTGCCTGTTGCTGTCAAGGAAATCGCTTCTTGAAAGAGAGAGAAAAATAACCAAAATTTTGGCCATGTATGGAAGGACTTTGATTTTTTTTTTCTATCATTCACAGATGTCAGATACCACGTCTTTTTTGGAGTCTAATGCTTTATCCAGATATCTTCCTTAGGGTGTCCACCGGGAAATCACATTAGCAGTTTAGCTAGAGCATTAGGCAAAAATCCATTCCTAATTTGTGTGCCTAAGATATGAAAAAATAACTACTAGCACACTGTCAGCTACGGGCAAATAGATAAAAATATAAATAAGTAAAATGATCAAACTGTCTTCAAATGAAATCAGAGAAACTTCACTTGCTTATCCACCACCTTCAGGAAAGGGATTTTGTCTTCCTAGTTATTCCTTTTTTCTCCAAAATATTTGAAGCAGCACTAAAACTGGGGACAAGAGCAACAGTAAATCGTTGAAATTTCTTTATCTGTCCTATCTTGCAACCTAGTAGAGAAAACAGCTTTAGACTTCCTTTTCGGAGGTCGTTAGAATGGTAGAATTTGGAGTTGAAAGGAATGGAAAGAGACTGACTTGGGTTGATTCACCCTTGACCTCCAGGCACTCAACACCCAGCCAGATACTTCACCAATCCCCACACACGCTGCTCTTTCCAACCCTCACATACATCCACGTACTTCCATAATGATGAAAGATTCCAGAATTATAAAAATCATTAATGTGCCTTCAGAGGTTTTAAGAATGGCTCAAGGGAAGATTCAAAGCCTTAGCGACAATTTTGAAAGATTCACACACAGCACTCACCTCACCCACTTACCCGCCCATAGCACACACCATTTGAAATAGCTGACGAATGTTGGCTGGTGAGTTAGGCTTTGAGAAAAGCAAAGACTTCCCCAAAGTTCTGTTGTTTCTAAGCCAGTCTGGGCATGTCGTCTTTTACATTCCACAGCTCAGCTTCTATCACGTGTCCTAAACCGGTTAGCCTTTAGAGAGTGACAGTTGGTAACACAGCTAGTCCTCTCAGATTTTGCTTCAGATGTTCTGTTCCCTTCTCAAGTCATATCCCCCAGGGTAAAAAGGTAACCTCAAAATAAGGAAGCATCTGTCAACCTGAAAACCCCTGTCAAGCCTCTGTAGGTAAGTGAAGGCTTCTGAGGATTACAGGTCGGGAGCGATCTTATTCCAAACCCGGCTCCTAGCACACCTGGGTGATGCAATTACTGCTGATTTATGCTGACAAATGACATCTCCAAAGGATGTCCTTCTTCTCTGAGAAATGTATTTTGACTCTGTTGATGTTTTTCTATGGATTAGAATGGTTCAGAAAGAATTACATCAAAAGAAAGAGGGATACCAAGATGTTCTTGTGGCCTTTGCTGTCTGCCATTGATCAAAATGAGGTGATATGTGGGTTTAAAGGCTTGTCCCACATGACCTCCCCATTCCGGCTAGTCCAAGTGCAGAGATGATGCTTCCATTGAGACAGTGGGAAAAGGTCGTGTCTCTTTTCTCCACTTGGGTGGGCAGGGGAAGAGGAGTAGCAGTGATGACCACCCATCTCTCTGCTGACTTCTGCTCAGACAATCTTCCCACCTCTGATCACCCAGCAATCAGGTTCAGGGAAGCAGATTAATCACGATTTTTGAAGACTGAAGAGAAGCATTTAACTTCCAAAGCATTGTTTTAGAATGCCACCTTTTATCACAATACCATGTGCCAATTCTTATTGCCTGACAATGGCTTCAATATACAGGTGCAGGAAGAAGTAATGGCTTGTGTGTCACTTTGTTCCATCTTCAAGCTGTTCCTTGTTGCTCATCTAATCCATTAATTTCAAACATTCTTGCATTTATCTGCATTATCACCCTTCAAAGTCATGATATTTTCCCCATTTTGCAGAAGAGAATGCTATCTACTTTTGTGTGTTGTTTCCAGATTTGGAAATCCACAAAAGTTTTTGAGACATATCCCCTGTAAGATCAAGATTATTCAGAAGTCAAAATTAATAATAACAGATGCTCTGAGGAAAAATTAAGTAAAAGGAGGTAATGTCTAAGGAGAACGAGTTGTAGCCTGAGTGGCATTGCAGAAAGGAGACAGGACTTGTACAGTGATGCTTTCTTAGACTTGTAAGGTGCCTTAGGCCCTACTATAGCAAAAAGGCTCCCCAGGTGCTGTGCTCTCAGGTGAGATGGGAGGGATGAGGGATTAGACAGGTGCAGTAGCAACTCAACAGGTACTTACTTTAAGCGTATCATATGGAATTGGAATCCTCATACATTCTCTAAGTCTGTAGAAGGAAATCAAAGAGTTTGCTGCAATTCATCCTCTTAGAACTAGTCTGTGTCTAGCTGATCCCCAGCTTTTCCCTAGTCCGGGGCCTAGAAATGTCTCAGCCAAGGGGAACGGTCCAATCCAAAATCCCTTCTGAAGAGACGCCATGCCAACTCACTAAGGTCGCTATGCTCTTGCAGGGTCAAAGATGATGAAAAGCTCCTTGAGGGAATTCCTCCCTCGTGCAGAAAACCAGGATTCTCTTCCACAACTACATGAAAGCACAGTTACCTTCTCAAGCTTGACCACCAGGTAAGAGCTTCAGAGAACCTCAGTTTCCTATAGTTTCCTGAGAATCGGTGAGCAATAAAAATTTGATTTAAACCAGAATATTTGGTTAATCAGCTCCTCATCAAAATGAATTCGCCTCCACTTTCCCCATCTCATTAAGCTAAGCCAATATACCTCCTCCCATCAGTGCTAAAATCATCTATACCCATAACAACTAAAAGCTATGTACCCAATTTTCTTTTGGGTCACCTTTAACGCACTCTAAAAATGTAGATTAGAGCCAAATTTTAGCTGTTCCCAAATGGCTTTTGTATTATTAATCCAACAAATTGATGAGATTGCCTTAGTATTCATATCTGCAAAATAGGGCCAAGGAATCCTTCCTTCTGTGCTCTTTTCCCTATAGGTCTTCAGTGCATTAAAACCTCTGTTAACCAGAAAGCAGGGTGTGAGGTGGAGGGTAATCTGCTTGGTTGGTTTTAAATAGTCAATCCAAAAGTTCTATCATTCCAAACCTTAATGAAAATAATTCTGTATTATGTTGGCAACATTTCAGTTTAGTAGGTATAATATACCAGGAAGATCTTTAATGATTGAGAATTGCAGTTGTCTAAAGGTAAATATATTGCCAAGAGAGCACAGCCATTATGCTCTGGCACTACGTAATGTCATGAATACTTTGTAGATTTTTTTGTAATGACTGTATGAGATTAGGTGCTTAAAGCACTTTTCTGGTATAGCCATTATGGAATACAGTATGGAGGTTCCTCAAAAATTAAAAATAGAACTACTGTGTGATCCAGCAATCCCACTTGTGGGTATTTATCCAAAGGAAATGAAATCAGTATCTTGAGGGTATTTCTGCATGCCTATGTTCATTGTAGCTTTATTCACAATAGCCAAGATATGGAAACAACCTAAGCATCAGTCAAAAGAAATCCTGCCATTGGCAACAACATGGATGAACCTGAAAGACATTACGTTAAGTGAAGTAAGCTAAGCACAGAAATTCTGCCTACAAATTCTGCATGATCTTGCTTATCGTGGACTCTAAAATAGTCAAACTCATAGAAACACAGAGTAGAACGGTGGTTGCCAGAGATTAGGGAGTGGGGGAAATGGGGAGATGTTGGTGAAAGGGTATTTTAAAAAAGCACTTTTCTTGATTCCTGGCTGATAGTAAGTACTCATGAAATGATTCTTATTATTGTAATTGTCAATTCTTATATCCAAGAAGGTGTATAAAATCGTTTTGTACATGTAATAGGTGCAGAGCCTTCCAAAGATGTGTATTTTGAAATAAATCCTTTGCGTAAATTTGTTTTTTATACAATTTACCTCTTTCTTTTACTGCATGGAGAATCATGCTTATGCTTACCTGAGGATTCTGGATTGCTGGGTCTGGTTAACGGAGATTTTACTGTACCTTCCCTGCAGGTGGGACGGGCATCAAGTGTTTGAGCCACCAGACGTGCCACCGCCTCATGTGTGTACTTTCTAAGAGAAATATAAAAGTCCTGGGAACTATAGTTTCTGCCCTTCCTGACCTTTCTTTCCAGGATTTTATGAAACTAGGGGAGATAACCTGTGGGAAAGCCTGAAGAACCAGTAGAAGGAAAGGGGGTTGGGAATTTCAGAGATTCACATTTTGCCGCACTATTTCCAATAACAAAAGAGCTACAGACTAGCGTTGGGGTTTGCAGATGTTTTTCTCTGCAATTTTACCAAATGATTGGTAAATAGGTGTTCATCGAGTATCCTCTATTCACTAAGTAGGCACTGTGCTGGATGCTTTTGTAAATATGGCAATTATGTTCCAACCCCCATGGAATCTAGTTCAGTAAACCAGAAGAATTCATATAAATCAGAGGCCAAAGAAGGAATAAGTTCCAGTGTTCAATATAGCATAGTCAGGTGACTATAGTTAGCAGTAATATATTTTATATTTCAAAATAGCTATAAAAGAAGATTTGAAATGCTCTCAACACAAAGAAAAGATAGATGTTAGAGGAGATGGATATTCTAAATACCCTGACTTTATCATTACACATTTTATACATGTATCAATATATCACATGTATCCCATAAATATGTACAAATATTATGTATCTATAAAAAATACAGGAAAGAGAAATTAATTTTCTCCCCTGGAACCATAGGGGAGAGAAGTTTGAAAACTTTCACAATAAAAAGTCTTTTAAGGAAAAAAAAAATCAGTCAATCCATCAGAGGTCAAACGGTTCTGGTAGAAATTCAGAGGAGGAACCAGTCAATGAGGACTGGATAGATTGTTCCGGAAAGCTTCTTGTGGGAGGTGGCATTTGGAAAGGTGGGAGCCAGTGGGCATCTCAGGTCCTATGTACAGTGCAATGTGGACAGGGCAGGGGAAAATGAGTCACGTTGCACATAGCAGCTCACCAGCCTGACTGGAGGTGGGAATGCATGATGGAGTGTTGGGGAGAAATAGCATCTCAAATTTCTCCAGAATACACTCTTGGCTTTAGGTATTGTGTATGCATGCGTGTGTGTGTGTGTGTGTGTGTGTGTGTGTGTGTGTGTGTGTACATTATGTTTATGTTAATGGAAAGTTGTTACAAAAACATAATTCAAATTTGAAAATTGTTTTGAGAAAGAGACAACATATGTGATGACACATAGAGTGCTCCGGTCCTGTCTGTGCTTTCCTTTATTCTTTCCCATGTCTGCTCTGTGATAGCAAAGCGTTGGCAAGCCATGGGTAATCAAAGCCACAGAACATGACCAAGTGTAATTTTAGCCATTCAGTTTCACTGGCTTTTTCTATTATGCTTTAGCACAACTATAAAAACAAAGTCATTTAACTTATTGGTATCTTTCCCATTGGCTGAATTCCCCTACTGTATGTGTTAAATAAGGAAATGGTTTAAAGCAGGCGTCTAAAAGGAGAATTGATCCAGACGGTCCGGCCCATCTGTAAACCTATTCCATTGGTCCTATGTCTGCTTTGGGAGTCCCTGAATTTGCTTTCGTCCCAGAGAGGGGCAGAGATGGGGATAGAAACCCATTGAGATCATCGCAAAAGCTGATGCTTAATTCACTTGCATTTACTTCTAAAGCAAGGTGTGTTCACATGAACTATAAAGCTTAATAAAAACTAATCAGGGCCACATTGCTGAATCTCTTAGATGGTGGCATACAGTTGGAGAGGTAAGGGCCATTTGAGGGTGAATTTCTGTGATATTTCATCAATAGAGTTGGTTAGCTCAGGTGATTCAAATGCGATGTTAATGGCTCAATGGCAGATCTTGCTCCCACTTAGTATTAAAGAATAGGGTTTTGTTTGTTTGTTTGTCTTGTATGCATTAGTTTCATAGGGCAAAGATAGCTCTAGCTAGAAAATTGGCAAACATATGTCTTCTGTAACAATAAACAGTGATATAATAGACTGGATGGCTTAATAGAGACTAGTAGGCATTATTGGCAAAAATATAATGTGTGGTTTGTGCTATTTGTGATTCATTTTCGATGTGTTAATAGTGTTACATTCACATACCAAAAGCAGCATAATATTATTTATAGCTTTGCTGACAATGAGCTTGATGCTTTTAAAGATGTAGTCTTCAGGCCACCAGAGGGTTTTCCGGTAAGTTCAGAAACTACTATCTTCTATTCTTAGTACTTAAAGCACTGCAGACAGCCCTAACTTATACAAAAGTTATGGTCCAATATTTCATTGTATCCCTGGTGTCGTTCCTTTCCCATAGAATAAGCAGTGTTATAAATAGCAGTTAGTCTGTCAAACTAGCACACAAAAGACTATTTAATAGATGGTAGTTAAATATATATTTGTTGAATGAATAAATAAACAAACATTAGCTCTATTCACTTGAGTTCTGTGTCCTTAAATCAAGAGATCATGTGATATAAGAGAGAGAAGGTACGTATTTCCTCTTCCTTTTCAGGGAGAGAGTTAGACCTGTGCAATATTTTATGATAAATGAAAAGGCAGCTCATCCACTCCTGGAGCCTTTTTGTCCTGGCCTCCCATTTCTTTATTACATACACCTCACTTTGGGTGAGCTTATGAGAGTTCTGCGCATTTTACTTGTTCCACAATTATTTACTATTCTCTGCCTGTTCTCTGTCAAAACTCACTTCTTCGGTAAAACCATTGTAATTAGATATTAGAAAGGACAGACTTAGATACAAATAATTCATATTATGTTGTGATGGATCAATGGCACCATAAGCACACCAAATTATTCCATCTTTTAAAAACTAGGTCTTTATAAACTCAAGTAGATATTGAAAGATGTCTATTCAGTGAAACAAGGAAAGGCAGAAATTTCCAAGCAGTGAATAGTAGACTTGTGTCAGGAGAGGAAACCATTTTTAATAGAAGGGTTTATCTTCTTTGGGCATATCAGCCTCTTCAGGGACATCCTCCCTTTGGGTCTGCCTAAGTCACCTCTTACAGACCATGCTGAAATCTAACTGCTTTCCCACATAACTTCCTTCCCACATGTCTTCTTAATACCTGTGAATGAGATCATAGTCATGATATTAACTTTATCTTCATACTCTCCATGTTCTTCTTGAGATAACAAAGATCATAAATGTTATTTATTCTTTCTTTTCCAACATCCAACCCTTTTAAAGAACTTTTTGGTTCTTTAAAGACCACGTGGTCCACAAATATTAGCCATGAACAATAGCGCCTATCACAGATGCAAGCCCCAGATCAGCACCCTCTTTAGTCTTTAAGCTTCACTTTCTTCATCTGTAAAATGGAGACAATAGGAGAACCCAAATAATAGAAATACCGTTTAATCCAGCAATCCCACTACTAAGCATTTACCCAAAGGAAAAAGACATTCTGTAATAAAGACATCTGCACTCGAATGTTTATGGCAGCACAATTCACAATTGCAAAGATGTGCAAACAACCCAAGTGCCCATCAGTACATGAGTGGATTAGTAAAATGTGGTATATGTATACCATGGAATACTACTCAACTACAAAAAACAATGCTGATCTAGCACCTCTTATATTATCCTGGATAGAGATTGAGCCCGTCCTTCGAAATGAGATATCACAAGGATGGAAAAACAAGCACCACATGTACTTACCATCAAAGTGGTACTAAGTGACCAACACTAAGGTGCTCACATTGTAGTAATACTCATTGGGTGCCAGGTGGGAGGGGGGTAGGGGGCTGGGGAAACTCACAACTAATGGGTGCGGAGCACACTGTATGGGGGAAGGGCAGGCTTGTAGCCCTGGGTTGGGTGAGGCAAAGGCATTACATGTAACCAAAATGTTTGTACCCCCATAATATTCTGAAATAAAAAAATAAAAATAAAATATCTGCCCCCACAAATAAACAAATAATAGAAATGCTGTGAGGACTGAATGAGAGAAGACAGATTAAGTTCTTTTATAGTGCCTAATACATGTAAAAATACAGCAAGTGAAAAATAGTTCGTGTTGTTGTTGTTGTCATTGTATTTTTCATCCCCCTCTGCCATCATCTCCCTTGCTCTTAGATTTCCATGTTTTTGCAACCAGTTCAAGACCTCCCAAGGTTTCATTCACTGTCTACTACCACCATCCACACACCGTCAGCCCAGTGGAGCGTGTCCCCAGGGTTTTCAGTGAAGCTCTGTAATGGAGTAGCTCCCACTGGTGTGGTCACTTTGCCACATCCAAATCTGCCTGTAGTTTGCCATTCTTCCTCCAGAAAGCTTTCTTCCACAGCAATTCCAGCTCTGTCCTTGGCTATTTCCCAGTGCCTTCTAGTACCACTGATCCCACGGCAGTCTTCAGTTTCCAGGCAGATTGCAGTTGATCCAGAAGGACTGTCAGGGTAGCCTCTACCAGGCCAGAAGCTTGCTAGGAAGTAGTGCCCTGACCATCAGGACATAAGGAAATCCATCCAACCGGGAGAAGTTGTTTCTCTTCTGGAACACCCATTACCAACCCTACACAATCTACGCCCAGGCTTTACTCATGAGATGTCTGTCCCTGTGACCTGCCACTTTCATACCACCTCCACCACACACACACACTTTATTGAATTCTGTATTCCAGATGATCCAGAAAGACAATCACCATCTTTTAGCCTCAGGGGTGTCTGAACTACTACCAAAGGCCAGCTTCCAGAAGGGTCCATGCAGGGGCAGAAGATGAGACACAAATCACCATACATGGCTCTTCTTCTTCTTCCTTGTCATGTTTGAACTTCCAACAGAAACTGACCAGTAACTGAGCAGTTACTTTTTCCTTCTTCTTCTTTTTTTTTTTTTTTAAATATTAAGCTTTTAAAGCTATTTTCCTTCTGGATGAGGATAGACTTTTCTATTTGAGTGTAACATGCCCCATAACTAGTAGATCAAAAGCGTTCTTTCACTCATATGTGCACCTTGAGTATGCCCCTGTGGTAGCATTTCCAGCCATGTTCTAGAAACCCATCTTCACTTAATACTGCATAGCCAGCATCCTGTCTTCCAGAGTTACCTTTCTCTAAGAGTCCACATGGCACTTAAGTTCTCAGTCCTGTGTTGTTGTTGTTTTCTTTTAACCTGAGATTTCAGAACTTCTAATAATGCTCTCCTCATTTTAATTGGTGGTGTAATTTGGAGCCACAAGAATCACTAGCAAGGGGGTGTGTCTGCCATAAAGTTTCATAAGTATTTTTATCAAATGTCAATACTAAGATCAAAGAAAAGAGTGAAACGAAATGTATCCATATACAATTATAGGAATAGGGTAGGGCAGGAATAAAATAAACCCACACATACACATATAGAAACAATCTTTTTCATCACAATGAGCCTGAGTTCCAAAGACAGATAAAAGAATTAGGGTGGCAGGGAAGATAAGAATGAGAATTTGGCAAGAATGAGTAGGTGTTTTCCTTTAGACCCTCTAAATACTTCTTTTCTTGTTCTTGTTTTGTGTCTATAGACAAAATCCCATTTCTGAGAAGCAATGTGACACAACCCTAGCAAAGTACCATATATATAGTAGTAATTCATCAAGTATGTATTGGCTAAATTGATTCCTTATATCAACAAACTAAATTTTATTATTATTGCTTAAAAATTGCAGACAAAATAGCTGTGGGCTTCATAAAAGTATCAGAGAAGTACTGTAGAAAATTCAACATAGCTCTTCCATCACTCTTGTCTTCCTCATCCCATCTAGCTCAACAGGGATGCAGGCACTGTTTGAACATCTTTGTGAATCTGTGGACAGATCTTAAAAATAATGAAGTTAGATTCTCCTAGGAATTGTGAGTGTGGAAATTTCCACTGATGGGGCTGGGTGAGGAAGCCGCCTTCATGACAAGGGCATAAAAATGACAGTGGAACGACTGACCGTTTACTGAGCGTAGATATTTATTTGCATTAAGTGATTAGCATTTGTATGTTTTTATTATTCATCTCATTTATAATCTCCTACATGGCACGGAGGAGACCTTGTCCGTTTAGCGTCATACATAAAAGATCAATTCCATACAACAAGGTGAAGTCACTGTTTAGTCACTGTTTAGGCAGCTTAGTCACTGTTTCTAAGTAAAACTCTACTCGAAAACTAAGGAAATGGTTTGTATAGTTTCTAAGGGAAAAACTGTGAAGTAGGCAGATGCCACAGTCTTTTCATTCAGCATTCTTTGCCCTCTGTGTGACATCTTTCTCAGGGGCTCACTGTGCCCCGCTACTTGCTATCCCCATCAAAATCTCTCATCTGAACCTTCATTACAAAAGTGGAAGTGTAAAATATTAACCTTTCCAGGGACAGCTCTTCTTTCGTCATAGGTCAAGGCTTCAGCTAGGGAAGAAAGTCCTAACTGAGGGAATTTTACCCATCAACCTTAAGGGGAAGTTATGATTTTAGGTGACCTCCAGCCAGGGCCTTCTCTGTACATCTAAAACCACACCTCAAAGCCTACTCTGTGCTAAGGCATGTTAGGTTTTAGATTTCAAAAAGAGCGATAAAGGAGAGGGCCACCCATCCCTATCTATGGCTTTGGAGGGGGCTCCAGAAGTGGACCATCAAGGGTCAGATCTCACCTCTGTGATTTCCATCCTGTGTGACCATGAGGCACTCACTTACTGTACTGGGGCTCAGATCCTTCATCTATTAAATACATAGTGCCAATCTCATAGAGCTCATTATTTAATACAAGACTTTTAGAGAAGTTCCTAGCATAGAGTAAGCACTCAATAAATGCCAGCAACTATCACTACACAGGAGATAGGATTGTCCCACAAACGTGTCTACAGAGTCACCTCCTCAAAGCAACTTCCTGATAAAATTGTACTAACAGTTGCATTTGTGCTAACACCAATAACATGAGTAGAAAAGATAGAGGACTTAGAGATAAATGTCATTTCAACTTACATCTGGAGGTTGGCAAAGGTGCAACAAAGCTCACCTTTCGTAATGAGAGAGGTAAACGTTCTTCCATTCACCCCAAGAAGCCATGTGGTCCTTGCCTGCTGGGAATGGTTCCTTTCCCTTAGCCCTTTCTCTAAGGACATGAGAACATAAGAATCCCCAGCCTATGTTAGAGCCATGCTTGGCTGCTAAAGACCACGCTGGCTTTGATGGTGCAAGTTAAGGGCAGGACCATAATTATCCTGTTTAGCTCAGCATCAAATATAAAGGCTGTTTATGCAAGATGGTTATAGTATTAGCTTTCATGCAATTATTTAGAACATTTTTTGTGAACTTACCAACAACAAGTGAGTTTCAAGTCTATAACAATCCCCAAATAATTGGGAAAATCTTCTTGCCAACAGAGGGTTAAGGAAACGTATCTTTAACAAACCCCTCTCATCTCACCTCCCTTTCTCTTCCTATTCCCTGTTCCACAGCAGGCCAATGACTCCAAACACCAGGCAGGCAAAACTTCAGGGTTGCTAGGTAGCCTTACAACTTAGCAGCTGTCCTCAGCACATGCACAACTGTCAGGACAATAAAATATAGTTCATTGCTTCTACCCCACAACCAATTAGGTCAGCTGTAAATATTGGAATTGCTTGGTAAACATGCTGGAAGATTGTGCTGACTTGTTAATATAAGTGAAAATGTAATTAGATTTATAACACTTTTTTCCAAACCATAATTTACAACAACAACAACAGGAGAAAAAAAATTCTCTTGCAACCTGCTGAAATATCATTATTAAAATGCACATGAAAAGTCAATTATGCCAGAGGGAGGTATTTAAGAGAAGTGAGTTTCCATACCCTGGGATTACACCGTGGGGATTACATATTTCTTATTTATTTTTTTTCCTGGAGATCTTTGCTGCTGCCAAATGAAAAGGAACAGATATTTTACTTATTTCACTCTGAAATATTGCTGCAGATGATGCTAAGAAGTAAACTAAATAACCTGGCTCCCTGGAAACCTACTCTGTTCTCCTCAAAGCCCCAGGAAAAGCTGAGCAGTCACCATTCTTCTTTATTTATAAGCCTGTCTCTCTTTAAGCAATAATCATATTCCTTAAAAGATGTAGAAACCAAATGTATTTTGTAAATGCTCTACTGTCTTACACTTTAAATGAGTAGATTATTATATGGAATTCTGTGGGGGCAGTCCTTATGGAAAGATAAAAAAATAACCCCTCGTTTTCATTGTAAAATGTGAAGTTTCCTCTGCTCCCAGGATCACAGTGGGAGTACAGCTCTACCCTTAGACAAGGATAGCACAGACAGGACATTCATATGTGTTAGAGGCTCACGTCCCATCATGTGCCCTCCCTGGGCTGGAGATCTTGGTGTCTGCACTTCCTGGGTGCAGACACCAAGAAAAAATGACTTTTTTTTCCTTTGGGTAAATACACAGTAGTGGGATTGCTGGATCAAATGGTAGGTCTCCTTTTAGTTCTTTAAGGAATCTCCATACTGTTTTCCATAGAGGGTGCATTAGTTTGCAGTCCTACCAACAGTGTATGAGCGTTCCTTTCTCTCCACATCCATACCAGCATCTGTTGTTTTGGGACTCTTTGATAAAAGCTACTCTCACTGGGGTTAGGTGATATCTCATTGTGGTTTTGATTTGCATTTCTCTGATGATTAATGACACTGAGCATTTTTTCATGTTTATTGACCATTAGCATATCTTCTTTTGAAAAGCTTCTGTTCATGTCTTTTGCCCATTTTTTAATGGGGTTGTTTGATTTTTTTCTTGCTGATTTGCTTGAGTTCTTTGTAGATTCTAGTTATTAGCTCTTTATCTAATGTGTAGCATTCAGATGATGTAAACAAATGGAAAATCATATCATGCTCATCAATTAGCAGAATGAATACCGTTAAAATTTCCATACTACCAAAAGTGATTTACAGATTCAATGCAATGCCCATCAAAATACCAACGTCACTTTTCACAGATCTAGAAAAAATAATTCTATGCTTTGTTTGGAACCAGAAAAGAGCCTGAATAGCCAAAGCGATCTTAAGCAAAGTAAATTTGGAGGCATCACTTTACCAGACTTCAAGCTATACTACAAGGCTTTAGTAACCAAAACAGCATGGTACTGGCACAAAAATATAAACACAGATTAATGGAACAGAACAGAGAAACCAAATATAAAACCACCCACATATTGCCATCTCATCTTTGACAAAGTAGACAGCAATATACACTGGGGAAAAGAATCTGTATTCAATAAATGGTGCTGGGAAAATTGGACAGCCACATGGAGAAGATTGAAACAGGATCCAATTCTCTCATCACTCACAAAAAATAATTTAAGAGGGACCACAGACTTAAATCTAATACATGAAACCATAAGAATTCTAGAAGAAAATGTTAGAAAAACTCTTCTAGATATTGGCCTAGGAAATACACATTTTTAAGAATTTCTAGTGCATATATTGCAGATAAATTACTCTTGGGGGTAAGAGTTTGGTTTTGCCATATAAGAATCAATCAATAAGATAAATCATATATATATCTGTGTGTATATATGCACACACGTATACAATTTATGAAAGGCATTTACTGATGCATATGTACATTACTGATATATTAATTCATACATACAGAAAAATCCAGAAAAGCCAAAAATGGGGAATGGCAAAGTTTACAGCCTTTGATTCACAGTAGCATCTTAATCTAGTGGTCTGGCTTTGTAATTGAAAACAATGCCAATGGTCTTCCACATAAAAATGTCCCGTTTTTATTTATTTATTGAATGTAATCATTGTGATTAATACATTTATATTTTCATTTTATTATAAGTGAAGAACACATTAAAACTTCTAGTTAATAAAATAATATTTTATGAAAAATATTTTTATATGGATTAGCTAGGTTTGCTTCAACTGAAATATTCTGTTTGGTTTTAGTTAAACAAGCCTAGTGTCTGGATTTTCCACTGCCTGGGGTAACTCTGAATGTCCTGGGACCTTTCTAAATATCCCCGGTTTTAGCTTTTGCCCACAGCATAAGCATTCAGATGCCAGGAACGTGGATAATGCCCTTCCTTTTTTCTCACTTGACTTCTGTTTTACTCCTTTGAGAAACCCTTTTATGCAACAGCATTGGAAACCAGTTCTAAGAGATTTAGAGATGGCTCAGAGGTACAAGACAACTGGTCAGGATGTGCAGGGCCAGGTGAAGTGTCTGCTTGGCCTGAAAGTTCAGTCTTCCAGGAACAGTTCTCAGCACCTCCTTGACCACAGCAACTCAGACCTACTCAAAGTTGTTGGTTTCCATCACATATCACTTAAGCCCACCCGGGACAAGTTCAGAGGTAGGCAAGAAAAAAAAAAATCAATGAACCAGTGGCATAAGGCCCTGATTTCTGTGTATGGATTCTATCTGGGTTCCTTTACAGCTAATCTGTAAGGATTTGGGTGAACACATTTAAAAAGAAAATAGGCAGGAGCCATTCTGGGGAACTTTTACATTCTTCTGTTTTTCAGAGTCAAAGACCTATGTCAGAAGACTCTTGGCCAGGCACAGTGGCTCGTGTCCGTAATCCTAGCACTTCGGGGGCCCATGGTGGGAGGATCACTTGGGCCAGGAGTTTGAGACCAACCTAAGCAAGAGTGAGACCCTGTCTCTAAAAAAAATAGAAAAATTAGCTGGGTGTGGTGGTGTGTGCCTGTAGTCCCAGCTACTCAGGAGGCCGAGGCAGGAGGATCACTTAAAACCAGGAGTTTGAGGCTGTAGTGAGCTATGATGATTCCACCGTACTCTAGTCCAGGCAACAGAGTGAGACCTGTCTCAAAAAATAACAATAAAAAAAGAAGACTCTCAATCTGTAGGATTATTTGGGACCAGGAAGAAGGGCATAGAAGAAACATGTTTTTACAACTCCATAAGCAGACCATGTCTAGATCAAGCCTAATCATATCCCTCCTTCCAAGGGTCTTTCAAGGTCAACCTTCCCAGCTAGAACTGTCTTCTTTCTTTGGGGGAGGTTGGGGTACAGGAAACTCATCCCTAAGGAGGTACCCTCCCACTCTCATGCCAGATTTTCTCATCTCAGCCTCCAGATCTGGGGAGCTGCCTCAACCTATTCCTTTACTCTCCTTCCCTTTACTGCTGCAGCCAGGATCTGGTCACGGTGTTTTTCCAAGCCAAGAAATAAGACAAGGGTAGAGAAGAAATGAGGGTAAAGAAGGAATGAAATACTCATTCTCAAGGGAGGGGGTGTATGTAGGTGTGGCTGTACAAATTCCAGGCGCAGGAGGCTTCTTCACACCCCTGTCTAGTCCACCCACTGGGCTGGCTTCTTCTCACACTGAGAGTCGTGGCACAGGAGGCTGGATGTTGACAAGGGGATCACCGAGGTAGACAGGAAGTGAGGAGGGAAGAGCTGAAATGGAGAAGCAGGAAAGGTTACCAGATTCTGGAACAACGTCACTGTGCCAGAGTACAGAATAGAATTATAAAATTAAAACTTCCCCACATGTACCTGACTTCCATCTAACCCAGCTCCATTAACTCCTCTCGGAAACATACTCTAAGGTAAGCAAATGCAAATGGCAAGATAACACAAACACTAAAACAATCAGTGAACTTAGTGGCATCTGTGACTTGCTGACACCTGGCCTAGCAGTCTGGGGAAGGTTTAAAAGAATCAAGTGAGGAAGCCATGGGAGTCAGAGAGCTTTTGCTCCTACATTCAGTTTCCTCTGCTTTACTCCTGAGAATCTCTTGATTCTCTTTATTTCAGACTTAACCCCAGTTCCAAGCTGCCGTCTTCTCTTCCTGGACAGACAGGAAATGGCCTCTGTCCTGGTCTCCGCACATCTATCCTTGCCCCTCTTATCCATCCCTGTGTTACAGTTTGTGGGAGGTATCAGAAATGAAAATGTGACAATGTTGCTTCCCTTGGTTTTTCAGCGCCCTTAGGAATGAGATCAAAGTCCTCAAAAATGCCCTTATGCTAAAGCTCCTGCCTCTCATGAAAGTTCCCTGAATTCAAACTGTGTTATATTCCCTCACTTCTCCAAATACGCATTATACTTCTTTTCCTGCCCTGGACCTGTGTGTTTACCTAGAACGTGCCTCTTCCTTTCTAAAATGTACTTTGCCTAGTAAATCCTTACTATGGTCCAAGGGTACTCAAAAACTCAGCTCTAAATACTCTGGATTACCACCATAAAAAGGGCTTTGTATTTTATTAATACCCCAAAAATATCCAGCTTCTCATTACAAGGAATGAATTCCTTTCAAACAAAAATATGTCTCCCATGTTGTCTTTTTCTCATAAAATATAAATATGTTGATTAATGCCCAATTAGTTGAAAGTAAGAGAAATCCTTTTTAAATTCACACAGGAAAATTTTTTATTTTTAATTCTTTTAATTTTTTCTTTTCTTTTTTTTTTTCTTTCTTTTTTTTTTTTTCTTGAGGCAGTGTCTCACTCTGTCACTCAGGCTGTAGTGTAGTGGTGTTATCATAGGTCACTGCAACCTCCAACTCCTGGGCTCAAGTGATCCTCCCACCTCAGCCACCCAAGTAGCTGGGACTAACTATAGGCATGTGCCACCATGCCTGGCTAATTTTAATTTTTTTTGTAGAGGTGGGAGTCTCACTATTGCCCAGGCTGGTCTTGAACTCCTGCCCTTAAGCGTTCCTTCCACCTCGGCCTTCCAGAATGATAGGATTACAGGCGTGAGCAACTCTACCTGGTTGAAAATTTCTAATAAGGAATTACAGATCAGAAAAACTGTAAGGGAGAAAGTGAGACTCCTCCCTCAGGTAAGACTGGAACCGGGAATTGGAGATCTGTGTGCCCTGCCCAACCAAGGTGGCCACTCTCTTGCTACACTCTGCCACTGGGCCATGTGAGCTATGGTGCAGGCTTCTCCATATGTACAAAGGCTCCCTTTACCTCTGTGCAGCAGTGGATGGCTGTCACTGTCCCAAACTCGCATCCCTGCTTGCAAACTAGGTGACTAGCTTCCCAGTATCCTAGTTTCTCACTACAGGAAGAAAGAGCATCTGATTGGCTCAGCTAAAGTCAGGGAACCTAATCCAGAAGGTAGAGTCAGCAGGAACACACTTGACCATTGGGTGGGGGATGAGGTGGTTCTCAAAGAAGTGCAGATATGGGGGCTTGGTAGACACCTCAAAAGGTTTAAACTAACAAGAGCAATAATCATAATAAATAAGCACTTCTGAACATTATCATGTCAATTAGAATGTATAGATAGAGATTGCTCTTACAGGATACACAGTGCTATAACGAACACTTGTGGTGCTCATTAATCAGTAAATCCAGCCTCAAGGAGCATGCCTCTGATACGCAAGAACAATGAGCCATCAATTAATTGTAGACTGGATGGCATAAATTAATGCAGTGCATATTTCCATCTGATACTTGGTGAGTGCCTTTGACATGTATTGTGCTTTCATGAATTTGTTAATTAGAAAGTCGTCTTGAGGAAGGGGTCAGGTATTGTGTTAGAGATCAGAAAATTAGTGAAATTAATAAGGAAGGCTTCCTGCAGGAGGCAGGTCTTGAGCTGCATTTGAAAGGCCAAGTGCTTCAACAGCTAGCATACTGTGATCCGCAGGAATAATAAAAAATTAATACAAAGCGTGGCAAAACTGATGGAAGGAAAATGCAGATTGGGTTTCCCGCAGATGAAATTTACCTGGCAACCGGAAGATCATCAGGACTTTGCTCAAGTCACTTTCTCAGGCCTTCTGGAAGGCCTACCTAGCGTGGGCACTGTAAAGATTGGTTTATGGCTGGGATATTTGTTACATTTTAATAAGACTTGGAAACTTAGACGTTATTCACTGCGGCCGCCGATCAAGTACCCGTGTAAAAGCAAGACAAACATAACAATAAATGCTAAGCACTCCAGTGTTCGGCGCTCTGGCAGGATGCACTGCGGGTTTATGAATGTGTGAGAGTGAATATACAGAAGCCTGGGAAAAGGTCATTGGTATTTTTGGAGCAATAAATCAAGTAGGGAAAGATTTGCATTTTGGCTGTATAACATGCAGGACTGGATTAAAGGGAGAGAATACTTTGAAGTAATATTTCTCCGCTGACTTGTTTTATTAGCTTCCTTTAAACATGTTACATTATTGCTTATAGAATTTCATTTACTCGGATTGGCAGCTTGATAAATACGTCTATTGGCGATGATCTGGATTGCTCTGGGCATTAATATTATTAAAACCTGTCACAAGGAAATGTCTGAAAGATGACTTACTGTAAAGATTGCAGCACGAAATAAATCATCCAGTGGTATTTGTTACCATTTATGGCCTCTTGGAGCTGAGTCAATCCCTTTTTATGTTGCATTATTTTTCAAGTTTTTATAGCCTTACATTATATATCGCTGTCAGAAATGAACAGATGGGGTGTCAAACACGCGTTTTCTGAATAATTCCCACCCTCCAGTTATTGGGATGAAGGACAAGTGCAAAACTGTGTGTTCTTGAGCAAAAAGGAGAGAGAAAGAGGTGGAGAAGCTGCGGTTGACAAAAGGGATCCCTTTGTTGGATTGTTTAGGCCAATTCCACCAGCTGCTTGGAATCCCTGACTGGCAGTCACCCTGTTTGGGTCTCAAGCAAGAGATGAGCCAACAAAATGCAGTTTTCAAATGCCCTTTCTCAGAGTCCTTCCTGCTGAGACACCTCGCATTCGGAGGTGAATGTGTCATAGTACTCTCTTCCTTTTTAAAAAGCTGAGAAATTTGTGGTTTTGACTTGCATTTCCCTGATGATTAGAGATGTTGAGCATTCTTTTCATATGTTTCTTGGCCATTAGTCTATCTTCTTTTGAAAAGTTTCTGTTTATGTCCTTGGCCCACTTTTTAATGGGGTTGTTTGATTTTTTTATTGCTGATTTTCCTGAGTTCTGTATGGATTCTAACTATCAGCCCTTTATCAGATGTGTAGCATGCAAATACTTTTTCTCATTCTTTAGGTTGTCTGTTTGCTCCCGTGATAGTTTCTTTGGCTGTGCAGAAGCTTTTTAGTTTGATCAGGTCCCATTTATTTATTTTTGTTGTTGCTGTGATTGCCTTTGGGGTCTTCTACATAAATTCTTTGCCGAGGCCAATGCCTATAAGAGTTTTCCAACATTTTCCTCTGGAATTCTTATAGTGTCACACCTTAGGTTTAAGTCTATTATCCATTGTGAGTTGATTTTTGTGAGAAGTGAAAAGTGCAGATCCTGTTTCAGTCTTCTGCATGTGGCTATCCAACTTTCCCAGCACCATTTATTGAATAGGGATTCTTTTCCCCAGTGTATATTTTTGTCTGCTTTGTCAAAGATCAGATGGCTATATCAGGATGGTTTTATATCTGGCTTCTCAGTCCTGGTCCATTGGTTTATGTCTCTGCTCTTGTGCCAGTACCATGCTGTTTTGGTTGCTATAGCCTTGTTAGTATAGCTTGAAGTCTGGTAAATTGATGCCTCCTAATTTGTTCTTTTTGTTTAAGGTTGATTTAGCCATACAGGGGTCTTCTCTGAGATATCACTTATTACTAACTCCAGTGAGAATGGCTTTTATCAAAAAGTACCAAAACAACAAATGTTGGCATGGATGCAGAGAGAGAGGAACACTCACATACTGATGGTGGGACTGCAAACTAGTACAACGGCTATGGAAAGTAATATGGACATACCTCAGAGAGCTAAAAGTAGAATTACCATTTGATCCAGCAATCCCATTACTGGGCATCTACCCAAAGGAAAGAAAGATGTTCTGTAAAAAACACATCTGTGCTTGAATGTTTATAGCAGCACCATTCACAATTGCAAAGATGTGGAAACAACCCAAGTGTCCATCAGTATATGAGTAGATTAATAAAATGTGGTATATATATACCATGGAGTACTACTCAGCCATAAAAAATGGGGAACTACCTATTGTATTATCCTGGATGGAGCTGGAGCCCATTCTTCTAAGTGAAGTATCACAAGAATGGAAAAATAAGCACCACATGTGCTCACCATTAAATTTATATTAATCTATCAACACTGATGTGTATATATGGGAAGTAACATTCATAGGGTGTCGGGCCAGTGGGGGTGGGGAGAGGATATGGGTAAATACACACCAAATGGATGCAGTGCACACTGTCTGGGGTATGCATGCACTTAGTGGGCAGTGCAAAGGCAATTTATGTAACCACAACATTTGTAATACTCTGTAATACTCAAAAATAAAAAACAAAAGTAAAACATAAAAAAAGCTGAGAAATCTGAAAAACAAAACAAACCACTAAAAAATCCCAGTGGAACAAGAAGGAAGATGCATAGAAAGGACTGAATATTCTTTGAGTGAGTGACTAACGTGCAAGCACCCTGTTGAAAGGGGGCACGAAGGATTCTGAGCAATGTGAATTGTTCTGCAGGGCCCTTGGACTCAGTGTAAAGAGAATAAAAGGAGCCCCTTGGAGGGTCTCAGCACCTCGCAGAGGAGGCAGGAGCACAGCTCTCCAAGGCCTCCTTCCCACTGACGTGCAGTGCACCATGGGAGTCTTTCGCTGTCTTGCTGTGATGGGGCCATGCAGCTGCCAACAACGGTCGCAGGGGACCCTCTGCAGAGCCCTGATGCTTTGCCACCATTAGAGGAGGAGAGAAAATCACTGCACTAAAAGGCAGCCAACTTTTAAGAGGAGGAGGAAACGTGTGTGCACTTTCATCACTTACTTCCCCCACTTAAACTTCCCCCACCTGCTCCTACATCCATTCTGAGTAGTACTACAAAGTGTCAGCCTATTGTAGTAGAACACATAGCATAGACACAAACTCGGGTGTCTGGAATATAAATTCACTGCTTACCATCTCAGGAGTGTGCGTGAGTCACTTAATTTCTCTTCAGCATAAAATGTGGATAAGAATAAGAATATTTTTGCCTGAGTACCTCATGGTGTTGCTGTAGAAAGTCCTATCACACCATGCATGTGCACACACATGCACACACACGCACATACACACAGAAGTTTAACGACCCCTGCATTTGTCAAAGATGGCTAATGGCATCAGTGTTGCAGCCACATCCTTGCCTTCTCCCCTGTAAAGCTCTGCATTTGCATGAGTTTATCAATCTCTATTATCAATGCGTTTATCAATCTCAGCTCCTCATCCCCCAATCTCTAAATGTTGAGCCCTTTCTCCATTCATCTCTTAAAGTCATTTCCCTACTAGGAGTGACTTGTGGACAGTCATCTGAGCTTCAGCAGGCCTCTCTCCAAAACCAGACCCAGACCCTTGTCTCAATCGCTTCTTCTTTTATGTCATCTCCACAAGGACCTTCTATTGTAACAATAGTTTCTATCTATTTGTCACATTTGTGGAGGATTAAGTCCACATACCTGTTGATATTCATCAGTCACACCTGAAACAGGCAGGGCTGCAGAGGACGGTTTCTTTCTAGACCAAGTTCACAGCTTTGTGGCCTTTCATTTGAGATCTCACTCTCTAGCAGCACAGAAAGTTTTCTGCCCCTGACCCAGGGAAAGTGTATAAAAGGGTGAATTCAGATAGTCCATGACTTGATAAAGGCAATCAATCGGTTATGTATTCAGAGCTAGAATTTCTGTATTCCTATGAGAAGTACCTGTCCCCACCTTCTCTGGCCTTTCTTTTTCCCCATTTCCCTTCCAAAGGAATATTTGCATAAGTGCCCCATCCCTCCCTAGCCAAATTGGTGATGCTGAACCTCCATAGGTGGACTGCTACAGAAACTTGTAACTCTTAAATGTCGCATCAACCTATATAATACACGTTTCTTTTTTTTTCTTCCTCCTTCCCTCCATCACCATCCTTCTGTTCTTCCTTCCTTATCTGTTACATTTTACTTACTTTTGCTTATCCAGAGATACATTGATTAAGTTATTGAAATTCTTAGCCTCTTCTAATCAAGCATCATGAGGTCTGTGTTTCCACGTAGTAGTTCTCTTGCCCCACGTGAGGCTGTGATTCACTGAGCTAAGCAATCTTAGCTTTTCTGTCCTCTGGACACTTGGTGTGGACCTGCCTTTGATGTTCTCTCACCGGTCCCATGCTGAGAGAGCTCTGATGCACACCGTGTCCCATCAGCCTGTGGCCTATCGCATCTTAAAGAAGAGACACGTGGTGCTGAGCTTGAAGCCTGACTCTCTTAGCGATGCACTTTCTGTGGGCTAAATCCCCCAGGTGTAAATTTAGAGAGGAGGTGAGACACCAGCATCTAAATTTCCTTCAGGCTCTAAGTCGTCACTTTCTCCTGTTCCAGCTTCCACCTCCTGCAACAAGCTCAGAGTAATTCGTTTCTCCTTGCAGCACTTCGCCTTTTCTGGAGAGAAAGGATTCTGCTGATGATAGTCACCAAATCTCTCTCTCCAACTACTTCCAAGATAATACCTCATGCAGAGTTTATAAATCTTCCTCCCACGCCTTGTTTTAGCGCTCATTTAAAAAGTTACCGTAAATTCATGGACACCATTAAACCACGTATTAAACTATCCTAAAGGTAAGAGTGCCTGTGTGGGGTGTGGGGTGTGGGGTCAGGCGGAGATGCAAGTTTGACCCAGAGGGACCTGACATCATAAAGTTTCACAGTCATGTCTAATTACTGCTACCCACCTCTTTATTATTAATTCCACAATTCCAGCACATAAAATAACTTAATCATTTTCAGAATTTGCATGAGTAATGGAGTGAGTTCTGATAGAATAAGGATAAGTTTCATAATTAGGTTTTGCCGGGAACTTGCGCAAACCAGTCTATTTATAATTTGGTCAGCTACTGATTTTTAATGAGGACACTGAGAGGGACTGAAGCCTCTGGCAGCATTCACTTCATATTTTAATTACCCGCAGTAATTCTGACAATTACACACATGTCATAAATCACATCATAATGACCCGGGAAGAAAGTGTATTTAATTACCAAAGGGGGAGTTCTCAGGTTAAATGGGTAGATGGGATGGACCGAGATGAGAACCACATTTGGAAAGCGAGCTGCCTGATGCTATGGCGTAGAAGCACCAGTCTCTGAGACTGTGCTATGGTGAATAAGGAAAGCTGTTGCCGAGTTTTCAGTCTTAACCCCAGTATGTAAAGACCTTCCAAAGTCATCACTCCTGTCCTTGCAACAAGAGAATACTGAAGAAACTGAAAATTAAAGACTTTTCTCGGCTCATCGGTGAACTGAGGTTGCAGGGCAAACCATCACTTGCAAATGTGAGGAATTGCAGCTGATACCTAGTGTGAGTGTGTGTGTGTGTGTGTGTTTGTGTGTGTGTGCATGTGTGTGTGTGTGTGTGTGTGTGTGTGTGTGTGTGTGTGCCGGGGAGAACCACTGAAACTCTAAACCAGTAGGAACATTTACATGATCATTTTGATGAATGACTGGAGGCTGAGTGTAGACTGAGTAGAGAATGAGAAACTCCTGAGGGCTTCAGGATTGGATTCACCCACCTTTTTGAGGGTTTTATCTCAAGGAATCCCACCAGGTTCTCAAAGTGAGGAGCTGAGAAAAATCCCCTTGGAGACTCTGGCAGGGTGAAGGAAGAGTAACCACTGTGAGATACACTCAGAGCATTCTCCAGTACAATGGCCTCCTCTCCAGAAGAAAAGACTTCCCCAGTGCCTTGTCTCACTTCAGGAAATGCATGTCTTCTACTCTAGCCCCTTCCTATCCTTCTGTCTCACCTGAGGTATGGGGGAGGAACAGGCAGAGTTAAGGTATGCAGTGAAGGTCATGGCCCCAAGAAACAGGCCCGATGAAAACCTAAGATTCAATCATAAAATTATAATCTTCCCCTCTCCTAACACATTACCACCACACCAAAATGGATCCAGGAAAACAAAAGTGAATTCTACTTGAAAGAGCTGCAAAGCACAGACTATTCAAAAAGGAGTTCTTAAGGAAACCAAAAGACAATAAAGAAGACAAAAACAACGACACTAGAGAAATTTGGAGCCTCTGGAAACTACAGCTACAACAAACACAGAAAAATTCCTAGCCAGATTAACATAAAATCTCACATTAACACCTATTTACCGTAGTTTCTTTATTCAGTACACCATATCCCATCATAAAACAAAATTGCTAAGCATGCTAAAAGGCAAAAAATTAAAAAAAAACCCTGAAAAAACACTATATGAAAAGACAAAACAAGTATCACAAACATACTCATATATGATACCAATTTGGAATTTGAAAAAAGTATAATTAATATGTTAAGGGCTCTAATGGAAAAAGTAGACAACATGGAAGAACAAATGGACAATGTAAGATGGGGGGTGGAAACTAAGAAAGAAATTAAACTAGAAATCAATAACAGAATGTAAGCTGTAAAACTCTCCAAAAATGTGGAAATCAAACAACACACTTCTAAATAATATGTGGGTCAAAGAAATCTAAAGAGAAATTGGAAAAAAAAAAAAACACACCTACGACTAATAAGTGATTATAGCAAAGTTCCACAATACAAGATCAGTATACAAAAGTCAATTGCTTTCCTACCAGACAACAGCCACAAATAACTGGAATTTGACATTTTAAATATACCATTTACAATAGTTCATATATATAATTTATATAAATATGTATAGGATCTACAAAGCTCTGATAAAAAAATCAAAGATCTAAACAAATGCAAAGATGTTTCATACTCATGGATTAGAAACTCAATGTTGCTAAGATGTCAGTTTTTCCCAACATATCCTCAATTGAAATTTCAATGAGCTATTTAGTAGGTATTGAAAAACTTGTTTTCAATTCTCTTGAAAATATTCCCAGGAGTAGGATTTTTCTGTCATATGGTAACTCTATGCACAGCATTTTGAGGAACTTCCAAACCATTTTCCAAAGCCAATGAACTATTTTACAATCACACCAGCAATGCACAAGAGTTTCAATTTATCTGCATCCTCTCTGATATGTTTTATTATCTATCATCTTGATTCTAGTCATCCTATTGTGTGTGAAATGGTATCTCATTGTGCTTTTGATTTGGATTTCCCTGGTAGCTAATAATGTTGAGAATATTTTATGTGGTTATTGGTCATTTGTATGTCTTATTTGGAAAAATGTCTATTCAAGTACTTTATTCATTTTTTAATTGAATTATCTTTTTCGTTGTTGAGTTGTAAAAGTTGTTCATATATTACTGATTAAATCGCTTTAGAGCAGATATAGTATTGGAAAATACTTTCTCATATTTCATGAGTTGTCTTTTCACTTTCTTCATGGAGTCCTTTGAACTACAACAGTTTTTAATTTTGGTGACATTCAAATTGTGCATAGTTTTCTTTTATTGCCTTTAACTTTAAGTGTTATATTTTAAAAAAACTATTATGTAATCCAAAGTTTTGAACATTTACACCTATCTTTTCTCCTAAGGGATACTTTCACTTCTCACATTTAAGTTTTTGATCTAAAGGTTTAGTTCATTTTCATATGGGTGTGAGATAAGGCTGGAACTTTATTCTTTTGCATATGAATATCCAGTTTTCCCAGCATTTGTCGAAAATACCATTAATTTTCTCTTTGTATTGTGCTAGAACCCTATTGAAAGTGAATTTACCCTAAATGTAAGAGTTCATATCTGGACTCTCAATTATGTTCCATTAATCTATAGACATAGATTCTTATGCCAGTAACTCATTGCCTTGATTAATGTAATTTGTAGTAACTTTTGAAATCAAGAAGTATTATTCCTCAACTTTTTTGTTTTTTGTCAAGATTGCTTTTGTTATTCTCTGTTCTTTCAATGTCCATATGAATTTTAAGATCAATACAACACAGCTAAGTTTTTGATAGAGATTGAATGGAAGCTTCAGATCAATTTGGAGAGTATTACCATCTTACCAATATTTAGTTTTCCAGTTCATGAACATGGAATATCTTTCTATTTATTTAGATCTTATTTAAATTTCTTTCAATATAATTTTATAGTGTTCACTGTACAAATCTTCCATAACTTTTGTTAAATTTATTCCTAAGCATTTGAATGCTTTTTGTTGTAAATGGAATTTTTTTAACTTTATTTCAGACTTTTTGTTGCTAGTGTGTACAAATTCTATTTATTTTTGAATCTTGGTTTTGTATGCTGCAACCTTGCTGAAGCTTTTTATTAGTTCTGGTAGATTTGGGGGTGTGTGTTTCTTAGGATTTTCTGTATAAAAGAATGTGTCATAGGCAAAAAGAGTGACTTTTGCTTATTTGAATTCCTTTTATGTGTGTGTCTAACTGCTCTGACTAGAACCTCCTATGCAAGGGTAAATATAAGCAGTGAGAGTTGACCAACTTTATGGTCACCTAATGATTGCACTGAAATTTCCTTAAATACCTTCAACCAGTAAGTCTCCTTGCCTTTGCCAAGGAGCTCTGTGTACATGTTGGGGAATTCCTTCAACACTCTAGCAGTTTACATGTCCACCTTAGCCTTCATTTCTTGTTTGTACAGAAACTTAAGATCAGCCAAAGATAAATAATTAGGGACATCTCAGGTCTTCCCTGTGTGTGCGTGCAGCTCTGTACCTGCACATGTTTTATTTTGTTTTTTAATATTTCTAAGACATTTTATGTCCTCTAAATACTTTTCATTCTTCAGATTTTTCTTTTAAAAATTTTGCTCAGTCTCTTTTTTGACATACTGTTATATATTGCAGTTATCTGCAATTTTAACCAATTGCTGCTGCTGATTTTTGAAAAATTCCCAAGGGGAATGGCTATTAACACTGAGGAAGCTCTGGTCAGGTCAAATAGAGACAAGCCCTGTGAGTGGGTATCTCCAGAAAGCTGATAGAAAGCTCAAATAATGGCATTTTCTGTGAATAGGGATTTTCGGAAGGCTCCAAATCCCTCCTTTCCTCTCCAGTGGCTACTGGACTGCTGCTTTTCGTAGCCACTGTGATGGGTAAGGCTTCTGGTTTTCAAGCCTACTGTTGGAGCTGATATCATGGGTCTATGTAAATGCTGTTTTTCAGTGGTTCCAGGCTGTGTTCTAGATCAGACGTCAAACTCCACTCCACCACTTGCTTTTTTATGGTTTGCAATGGTAAAGCATTGTGCTTAATTTTCAATAAAAGTATATCTGTGCTAAAAGCATACATTATATTTTGACATTATCAAACCTCGGACTGATCAAAATATCCCAATTTACAGAGAAGCAATGATTAGAAAAAATGGAAAATTTAAAAAGACTATTTCATCACAGCATAATTTACAACCAAGTTTGTTTCTGAGTGGCTCACTTGGTAGTCAAGCAAGGGAAGCCATTTACTGACGGTTAGCCAATTAAATTGTGTTTGATTGCATCAACCAAAGAAATGTATCTAAACAAAATAAAACTGCTTAAAACTATTAATCTTTCAGCAAAAATGGTTGCTAGAAGAGTTGAGAACATTGAGGGCAATATCAGTAGTCAATTAAAAAATAAGACAAATGATTTTGAATGATTCCTCTGGGCTCCTAATCAATTGACAGATGTCACTGATAACTGCTTAGTTGTTATTTATTCAAGGAGTCAATGCTAAGTTTGATTCGACTAAAGAATTAGCATCTCTGTCTGCATTTCACAACTACCTCTGAAAATATATTCAAAGAGGTTGAAAAAACACTAATTCAGTTCAAACTGAAGTAGAATCTGCTAAGATGTATTACAACTGGTATAAAAATACATATGGAGCAGAAAGATTCCTAGTTAGACAAATTTACTAAGGTTGTAAAATGTAAGGTGCAGAGTGACTATGGCTATTCATTATATTATTCATCAGGAAGTATTTAGCAAAAAATATTTGAATTTATCATGAGTTATGCACTAGTAGTTATTCAACTAGTAGTGAACTTCATGTGCTCTCATGGACTTAGTTGCACAATTTTTTGTAAGAAAGAAGATGCTGAAAATCCTGACTTGCCCTACCACATGTCAGTTCAACAGGTTAGCATTAGTAAAAGTTTTATTGTGATTTTTTTTTCTTGAGCTCTGGGTCAAGACTGAAATACTTCTGAAGGAGAAGAACTGCATTCAAGCATTATTTTTGAACCTTAAATGGCTTTATAACTTATTATTCACTGGAGGCTTGATCATTTTTCTTAATGAATTAAATTTAAAATTAAAAGCCCAAGCGGAGCTTATATATAAAATTTATTCTATGATAAATTACAAATGACAATTATTAACCTTTGAATCATAAGTAATGTCACACTTTATATATTTCCTGTGCTGTCAAAAGTTAAAACAAAATGAGATCACTATTTCCCCATAAATTTTCAATGGATTTATTTTCTAATCTCAGTTCAAGCAGCATCTTTTTGGACCTTGATGCAAGTGCAAAATAAATTTTTATATCTCAAAGATTATTTAACTATGCAATTAAAAAGCGTCTACCTAAACCTCCGTTGCAAGTGATTAATCTGCAATATAATGACGTGCTAAAAGGGAAATATCAATAGAAGGATATAACAGAGTTCTATAAATGTCTTTGAAATGATAAATACGCCCAATTAGAATTGTATGCTCATGGAGCACTCTTAGTCTTTGGCAGTACCTATCTGTGTGAAAAGACATTTTCAAAGATGTAATATGTTAAATCTTATTACAGGTCAGCGTTAACATATGAACATTTGCAATTGATTTTGATGACAGAGAATACTATGAATGCCAATTAAGCAAAATTCCTTTAAAATTCCTTTATTTTCACTAGTAGAACTGTCATTTTAAAAATGTACTAAGCTATTATTATATTTTAAATATTATCAGTAAAATTTGTGAAAATTTATTTTCTCTCTTATCATATGACTACCTACATAATATAAATTCAGCCTCTTGGCCTGTTAGACATAAAATATTTACTATCCAGTTCTCAAAGAAGAAAATAGTTGTTTACCCTGTTCTAGATAGTTAAGTTGATCAGTATCACTTCATATGTCTGGAAATAATAGTTAAAGTTACCTTTATGATAATTTGACAAAGGCAATAGTTTCCATCCCAAATCACCACTAAAAGTTTTAAATTTAGATTGAAAGGTTGTTGGAGAGCTGAGGAAAGTAAGGTGAATAAGGAATACCTTATAAAGAACAATTAACTCAATTATATGATCTCAAATTTCCACTGAAACCAAAAAATAATATAGAAGTTAAGGAATAAAAGATTAGAATAAGATGACCATTAAGACACCTGAAATTTATAATGGTTATCGTTAGACTTTTGCCATAGATTCCTGAATGAAAGAGGATCAGTTCTTCTGGGATGGTCAAATGGAAGAGGCTGGAAAAAGACCTCACAAGACATGCAGTTTCTTTACTCTTTCACAGACCAGCAAGAGCTCAGACATAACTGGGAGTCTATTTCCATGGAGACTTTGATATGGAAAAGTAGGAGATGATAGGAAAACATTTTTCTTGCAAAATAGTCAAGAAACTAATCACCAGGAAGGCAATATTATTTTTATTTGTATTAAGATAGTTTTATACAGATGTAAATTTATTCTAGTCTATAAAAGCCAGGACACTTAACCTGAAAACCTTGACAATGCACAATTTTGAATCTTCCTTTTGGTCCACAGGGCAGTAAAGAGGGAGACCCATGCACTTCTGTAGAACCATGGGATGATCTTGCCCCTGCTGTGAGACAATAGCAAGAAAGATTCCAATTAAAATTCACTTATCAGCATGTTGCAATGGCTCCATGATACAGACATTCAGGTTAAACATAAGAAGAAATTTTATTGCCAAAAGTTGCATGTGTGTATGTTGGAGGGTGATTTTTAAATGGTAGGAAAATTCCCTCAAAGTTTATAGAATCATTCATATTCATTCTGTCTCTCTGTCTCTCCCCTTCTCTCCCTCCCTATCCCCTTCCTCTGCCCCCTCCAAATGGCCACAACTCAGTAAACATTGAAAAGGAAAAAAAAGACTCCCAAAAGTTCCCTCTGTAGCTTTAGGATAAGAGGCGGAACATTCAGATGTTTCTTGATGCAACAGGCCTCAGCTTCAAGGAATTCAGATATGAGTGTCACCTGTAGAGTCATACGTAAGGAAAACCAAGGACTTAATGAGTTTTAGAAACCTAATTTCAAATTAGAGGTGAACAGAACGGATTTGTTCTCATTCGCCTTTAATGCAAAGCACTAAAATACGGACAGTGTCTATGCAAGGATGCCCCTTCCTTGCCGAGGCTGTCTCACCCTTTGCCTCCTCTTCCACTTCCCACTAAACAAACCCCGACTCTTCCCCTCCGTGCCTATAACAGCTGTACTCCAGTCAGGCTTCTTGTTAAAGAACAACATCCACAACCTTTACCCTCCCACTAGAGACCCTTAATTCTAACTTTTCATCTTTAATCAAGGCGTGCCACTTTTTGGAAACAGCCATCACGTAACACCAAGCAGAAGGGCTGCATGTCACGAGTGATCCCCAACAGCCTCTGTCTCCATTATCTCCATTGCTTCTTGACAGGTCGCCAGTGCGAAGTAAAATGCTGTAACACTCAGGATCCCCGTATTCAACAGGCTTCCCTCAGTGAAGACTTCCAGATGGGAGGAAATTTTAAAAGACTGTGGCCCTCAACACAACATTAGGTCCTTCCAATGTTTCCAAAAATCCGTAATCACCAGCCCACTATGTTGTCTCCATTTCAACATTCAGCCATAGAGATTTCAGATAAACTAAGCAATATGAAGAAGAAGACTTCCTAAGGAAATAACTTCCTATTTCTAGGAAAAAAAAATACATAGTATCCATATACCTGTACCCTGGAGTTATTTTAATTTTCTCTGTAGAGTCTGTATTTTCAATTTGACACCCACCCCTCTGTATCTCTCTCTCACACACATACAAGCACACGTGCACACTTGCACCAGCAACATTCTCATGGATGCTATTGTTTCCACTCCTAATTTCTTTTAGAGGATATATTGTTAGTAATTTTTCCAGGCCAAGCCTCTCATCCCATTGCATAAGGAAAGCATTTATGTCATCTTAATCCCCGACCTGGGTTCAATCCATTGGAAAATGGAATACAGTAAAAAGGGAGGTAGTTTTCAGATTATTTCATGTTCTTACTCCCCACGTCCACACTCCATCAAAAAAGTAATAGAAAAATAGTCTTTTGCTTGAAATTTGCATTTGTTTCAGTAATGTATTGTAGGATTGAAAGTATCAGTTATTGACTTGATTGTTAGTTGTTGAGTCTATTGAACAAAGAAAACTGCATCCCAAAGCTGTGTATGGGAGGAAAATAATTTCCATGTATATCAATATGTTTTCTATGTCATTGGCTATTTAGGGAGTGTGGGAAAGAACACCTAAAAATACAACCTTATGCTGAAAAGATTGGCTGGGAAATTGTTCCCATGAGAGAAGAGACTTGCCCTGAATAGCAGGTTCTCCTGTCCAGGGCACAGACTCTGGCCTTCATTAAAGGTACCTGCGCCCCTGAGTCTTGTCTGATTTGTCCTCACATTGTGGAAAATCCCAAATGCAATATCCATAAAATATAAAGGGATTTAAATGAACGGCTGTCTGTGGAATGAGTGAGAAAGAGAGAAACTGTCTTTTTATCTTTCTCCTTGATCTTCCGTCTGGTAACAATTTATGTTCTGAGATGCCTACACATGTGTTTTCACAGAAGAGGCTCTGCAGAAAAGCTGTCAGTTTTTACTCATCAGAAATACAGCAAAGCTCAACAGAGAGATGCTCAAATGTGGGTTTATCTAAGAGAAACACCATCCTCTTCTTGCCTTCAACTGGGCTGGGGCCACTCTGACCTCAGATCTATCTTCTAAACAAGGGAGATAGAAAAAATGTCTTTGTGGAGATTTCAAATTGTAAATACTGAAAACAGAGGCCATGAATTTGATAGAACCCATCTGTAAAGCAGTATTTAAAGGCAAACAGAACGTTCCATTCACAGCTGATTGATGTACCTTAAAACACAGTTTATATTCCCTATGTAGACTGAAATAAGATTATACTGAATACAGTGATATCCTGAATTATCATACTCCTGCTTTTTAAAATACGATTTACAGATAGTTTTTCATCATCCCTTCAATCTTTACCATTAAAGTTTATAGTTACACAATGACTTCATGAAGACTTCGCATAGGCAAAGAATCAGGAGAGACCAGGGAGGCTGGAAAATATATTCACTAGAACTTGGTTGTCTTAAAATATTCAGGACTATGGCCACTTAGCTGTCCTCTCTCCCATTAAACATCAGCAAAGCTCATTTATAAACACAGAGACATGTGGAAAGTTTTCTGCACACTGTGGAATGTTTTCTGGGCATAGTGTTTCAAGTGTTTTATTCTATTTTTTTTACCCCCCTTCCTCCTTCCCTGGGAGATTTTCAAATTAGCAGGGAGAAGCAACCCCATTTTGGCAATAGGGTGATCAGTTTTAACTCTGAAAGTCTCATGTCCTGGGAAGCCCCAGTCCCAAGCAAATCAGAACGGCCCATTATCCCTTGCTGGTAGACAACGGATTTATTTCCCTCTTCCCAGTTTCCTAAGGTTTTTCCAGATGATTCCCAGGAAGGCCTGGTGCTTTGGAGGCAACCAGGCTGCTGTCAGTGTATGTCACATCCCGTGAGATTTCCTGGCAGGTTTCCTCTCAGTTTACCCAGTGAATGAGTATCAGCATGGATCCCTGGTCAAGCTTCATGCAAGACACGGAGCCTGGTGCGTGCTTTCCACTCCCCGTGGGAAGAGAAGGGCCACAGAGCCCTCTCTCACAGGGCAGTGGAGGGCCCTCGACCCTCCTGAGACCCTTCCCCGGTTGCTTGGTCCTGGAAGTTTCTCGGAGCTCCCAGGATCCCTATCAGCTCGCATGCACAGGTTCTTGAGAAAATGAACTGCTCAAAATTATTCACATTTTTAAACTTTAAACTTCCCTCCAAGGTAAAAATAATGCCTTATAATGAAATGAAATCATAATGTAGCCATAAAGATTAGGCTCAGATTTTGATATTTGACTATAGCATGTGCGTAGGTGTGTAGGGGGAGGGCCAAGAGGGACCTTGGAGTCGGATAGAGCGGGAAGCACTGATTATACAACTGGCCCTTACATCCTCCAAATTTTAGGTGACTTTTTCCCCATAACTCAAAAGTGGTGGTCAGAATTGACAATAAATGAATATTCCCAAGTCAGGTGTGAACTACATAGTCTTGTCACTATACACAAAGTCAGTGGAGAGAAGGCAGCTGTAGCTTTTGAGATACAAAAGTTTCAGCACCGTCAGAGGCATCCTGGAACCAAGGTTTTCCTTCTCTATTTTTGGTGGGGACTTGACTATTACGGTCAAGAGATAGTTGCAATGGAGTTTTCAAGGATTGAACCAAGAAGGTCATTGAAACTCTTGGACACACACACACATCCCTTCTTTCCTTCCAACACTTGATCAGGGGACTGGTCTTCCTCCTTATGCTGAAACTTCATGAGACTTGTTATTTTTGCATAACTCGAGTTTTGAACAAAAAATATATTGCTCTACATCCAGCCTAGAAAACGCTTTCCTAAGAATTTACAAGCCACCTGTGGAGTTTTAAGGAGATTGCAAATGGAATGATTATAAGCCAGGATTTCCTGACACAGCCAAAAATTAGGCCTGTAAAAGAATAAAAGGAACTGTAGGGGCTTTTTGAAATTTCTAACAGATATTGTGAGCAGTGGAAGATCACGTCCACGGGCAGATCATCTTCGAGAATAATGTGAGTCAATTCTGCAAGTTGGAGAAAATAATGACAACTAGTTTACCTTCTTGGAAATCATGCTTCCTAACTTGGCACTGTGAAACCTAATCCACCACGTTAAAAATGGTTTTCCTATATGGTTTCTTCTCTTTGTCGTCAGGTGCCATCACTGGTAACCAGAGGCACATAATCCTTTATTTATATTTTCCTTTAAGTGGTGGGATTCCTGCAAGATAAGTTGCTCTGAACATGGGAGAGTAAGTGCTCTGCTCAGAATCATTCCAGAAAGCAGGGAGGAAAGAGCCTGACTTCCACAGCTGGGACATGGTCAAGCATATGCTCACAGGACAGTGGCTTCATGCAAATCAAAGCAGCTCGAAGAAGGGCAATCATGGGAAAAGAAAGCTGGAGTCTTCCTTCACGTGTTGCTCCACACAGCTACATGTGGACTAGCTGAAGAAGCCATTTTCACTCAGCACACTTGGCCTATGGATTTCCAAATGTGAGAGCCACAGATCTGACTCTGAGGACCAGAGGTCCAGTACCTCCTGGAAGCTCCCAGGCAGAAGCAACATTCCCTGGGCAGTAAGAATCATGTCTTGAGACCAGGGAACCCGCCCCACTCTCATCCCAAACATGCCCTGCTGAAGGCCACCCCAGACAACTCCCACCATATTTCTTGCCAGCCTCTCCCCTACACCAAAGCCTCCTCACCTAAGGGGGCTTGGTCAGTGTGTGACATGTCTGTTTTGACCTGGATGGTGTCCCCATAGCTACCTTTTCCTCCCATAGCATCGCCTTTATGTTCTATTTCTTATTTCCAAGTTCTAAGGCTGCTAGTGCTGAGCTTTCTTGTAGATGATTTATTAGTCTCTTTAGAAGGTATATTTCTGCAAGGATCGTGTCATTTGCAAAGCATATGGCACAAGGGAACTTGAGTTAAGGGATGTGATCTAAATCACATTAGGCTCTGCTTTGGCAAGGACACCAGATGGATGCCTTTATGATGGAGTGGGTGTCCTCTAGCCTTTTCCTTTATGCGGTTCTCCAACAGGTGTTTCCTCTAAGGCATATCTGTTTTCCATAACATCGGAATGAAGAAAGATGTTGTCTGTGACAGCTTGTATACATAGATCATGCTTTTATTATGATAGAAATGTACAGTGATTGATTTGCTATTCTGAGTCAAGTTAAAATGTGCTTGGGAGAAGATCATCTTCCTTTTGCCAAAAGGGCATTTAATTACCAGACCAAGGACCCTTCATCCATCATGGGTGTGGAGGAGGAAGGGAAGTGGGGAAAAGCTGAAGAAAGTGACCAGAAAGAGAATAGTAGTAGTAGCCGTAGACTTGAGTGCTGGGGACAGAGAGCAGGAAGCCACCTCTCTGAAGGTAAGGTAGCTATTTCTAAATTGTTTTCAAAGTGTCCTTGAGAGACAGTCACCACCAACTTGGGTACTTTATGCAAACAGGTTTTGAGAAATCAAAGAGACAGTGTCCAGAAAGCTACTTGTGGAGAGAAAGAAGGTTCCATAAATGAGTACTATAGCCTGTTCTCCAAATCCTGATAAAAATTAAAACCAGACTCAGGTATTAAGTATGTTCCCCAGTGAGTCCCTTTAACAAGCTTGGCATAAAGCCAGCACCGTGGTCCTGTCTGGTACCATTCAGAGAGCCTGTGGGGTCCTTGGAATTTGGTGTTGGGGCTCACGACTTATGGATATTTAAATTACCGAAAGCCATGCCAATTTGAATGAACGAGGTAACCCATTTTGGTCAAGCTGACCTTGAGGCTTATGTCACATCTTCTCAAGTGCAGGAGGAGATAAAGGATTGCATCAAGGCCATGGCCAATCTCACTTGGAATTACCTTCCCAAACCCTTCTCCAGTGCTCCATTCTCCACCCCGGCTTCCCTGCCTAGATCCTCTCCCTATCCCATTTCTGTAGGTCTGACACTTCAGTCCAAGTTTGAGTAAGTCCTTTTGCCTGAAAAATTGTGACATAAGGTGTTGAATAATGATCTACATTAATTCACAGGGAAAACCCTTAACCCTTCAGCATAGAGAGCAATAGGTTGTATTTCTCCCAGGATGCAGAGTGAAATGGCGCAGGAGAGAATGCTGTCATAAGCTACCTATTGCCAGGTGCGACAAACTACAGTGTGTCTCCACAGTGTTTCAGGGGATAGTGACAGGTATTTTAAGATAAGTAAAGAAATAAAATAAGTAAGTATGTAAGTAAATAGTGAAAGTCTATTGGTCAGGTAAGTTTCTGAAACACTGGAGTACACAGTTTTTAAAGGATTTCCTTATTGCAGAAATTCTCTTATATGCTATTTCCAGAACGTTTCATATGCTATTTTCTCAAACTTTATTTAAATTCTGAAAACATTTCCTTGGGACTTTTCCCATTACTAATATGCCATGGAACATGCTTTTTGGGAAAGGTGTTGGTGTTAGGATAGGTTGGACTTAATGCTGTGGTAACAACTATGGAATCTCAGTGGCTCAGCAACACAAATGTTTATTTATTGTTCACAGGACATGTCTGACACGGGTCATGTCCAACAGGGATCAAGCAGGCAGGGGCCACTCTGCTGCCCACAACCGCTTGTGGACCCAGGCTGGTCATCCCTAAGTTGGTTAGGAGAGAGCCAGAAGAGGCCAAAGGCAGGGGGACTTCTCATGTTTCACTGGACAGAGCCAGTCACATGGCCCCATCTACCTGTCCCTACGCTGCAGAAGGAACCAAGAGCGGGTGGTGTGAGCACTTGTCACCTCAACCTCAGCAATATATTCAAGTGCTAGCTTTATAGTTTCTTAGATCTTTGACTTTTATCCATAAAATAAGGGAGGGTAGTTTTTAAAGTCTCTAGCAGAGACAGAAATGCTCACCAAATATTTCAATTTCTTCCCACATTCCCCAGCCCCCTTAAAGGTAGCAGGAGACAGGTGACTAGTTCTGGCCAAGGATGTGCGACATGTGTCACTATGGGCCAAGGCAGTTCCTTTCTCTTCCTCTGCCTAATGGCTGAAGGATGCCTGTTCCAGATGTTGAAGCCATAAGACAGTAGAGCCTCTGACCCCCCTAAGGCCCTGAGCGGCTGTGGGAGGCAGAGGCACTTTTTCACCCGAGTGAAATATATCGTGTGGGTGAGAAATAGCCTGTGTGGTGTCAGGCCTCTGGGATTTGGGGGCCGTTTCTGCAGTCTAAGCCTAGATTCTCCTGGCTTACGCAGGCCTCTCTGACCCTAAACTTTCTGTGATTCTGTTATAGAAGGATTGCCTCTGTTCTCTAACAAGCAAATATGCATTCCTTAGGATGTGAGCGGGATTTTTCAAAAGCTCATCTAACCCTTTCAGTGATTGAATATATTACAAACCGAGCGTTATGCCTGACTGCAGTGTGGGGTGATCACACAGAGGGTTTTGCCAAGACTTAGATCAAGATCAGAGCAAAGTCTGGGAAAATGCACATCAGTGATAGAAGCTGTAAAGAATGGAGAATGCATTCAATTAATAAGGATGTTTCCACAGACACCCATAAGGAAAAAGATGTGTAAAGGAGGAAGGAGGAAAATAGGCTAAAGAGGGAGATTCCACCCATAATTAAATCTCTCACAGCCTTTTAAATGCTATATTTGGGTGCCCTAAACACTGCTTACGATTTCTGCCAAGCAATAATAGCATCATGATAACAGCAAAATTAAGAGCAGAGATAACTACCTTCAAGGTACATATAATCGGAGGTAAAGAAGACACCCCGATGTGGTTTTTGCCCAAAGTGCTTGGTATATTTCAGCTATGACATAGTCTGCTCATTCAGCCCCTGGCACTCTTCAGACGTGGACATTTATTCTGCAGTTTCGCAGACCTGAGATCATTCTCATTATGTTATTATCCACTTTAGGCTCAAGGCTATAATGAGTTTTATATCTTGGCTTTGTTACCGCGGAGCCCCAAATTGTTCTCAGACTAACTCTCCACTCTCCCTGTTTAGGACTTTTCTCTATAATCAAGACAGTGACCCGCTCGATAGCAGTGGCATGTTTCACTGGTGCAGATCGACCCCTTTGGACAAGGTGGTTCTGGTAGGTGATCTTGGGTGAAATCTCAAATAAGATAAGGCATCTCTTAGGGTGAATGATGTTCTTCTGTTAGTCATAAGCACCTGTCACTTCTCGTTGTAAACTGTGAGTTTAGGAAAAAAACAACCCACAGACCTCACCAGCCATGTGAATAACAGGGTAACACGTGTGGCAATGACAAAGTGTGTGTGGATAACATGCTGGGATTTAAAACAATTATATCTTCAACTATTCCCTCCCTCCTTTAACAATTTAGCTGACTCAGTTATTCAGAAAAATGTTCTCCTGAAGATTTGCTGTTTTGCTAGTAAATCTAATTAATTTAAATGCACCAGGGAAACTTCCTGTTTACAAAGACTCTGCAGTTTTTTCTTTGTTCCAAAGAAAATAAGTAGTTTCCTAATTTATTGGTTTTGAAATTTGGATTTTGTACAGTGTTTTCTCTTAGAGCTGGTTATACTTAACATTTAGCACATTAGCCACAAATGTGCCCCCTAAATGTCCTCCTCCCCCCAGCCCATACAACCTTGGTGAATCCTTGCAGATATTACAGTCCTGTCCCTGTGAGTCATCTCGAGAAGACAAACCAGCTTAGATCACAGAAGTGCCAGCAACTAAGATATAAAAAGCCTTGTATCCTAATCCAGGCTCTGCCACCTGCTTTCTGGACCTACATTTACTCTTCTTTTCAGAAGCTGGAAACTCAAGCATAATCTCAGGGGTTTACCTTACAAGCAGTAGCTGATAAATTTAACTAATAAAATGATTGCTTGCATGCTATATGAGCCCTATATAATCTTTCATTTATTACTAATTGACAATTATATATATCTTGTCTTGCTTTCCGAAAGTAGTTTAGTTCATTTTTTTTTTTCTGCGAGACACAGACATACACACACGCACACACAACATCCTTGTGGCTTAGTGCCAGTGTCCTGACAGAATGTGTTCCAATTTTTTGTAAACGCATGATCGATCATTTGATCAGAAGCACAAAACTGTCAGAGCTATCATAACTGAAGACTATAAGGGTTGCTGAAACTCACCATTTTGGCAATTATGTCTGATTCTAAACTATGCAAAATAAACATCCGTTGAGCAGGAAGCCAAACATGTTTTCAGTGGGAGGCAGATCTTTAGAAAGGTTGGGAATTTGGTGGCAAAGTGAGACATCCATGATCGAGGAATGGAAATAGCAGATGTTTTATTCGATTGCATTTAGATATTTCCCTTATGACACTTGATATGGGATATAGTTCAGAACACCCACTGAGTCTTTTGTTAAGTTTAGAATGCCTTCTAGTTTTAGAAAAGCTAAGGATTTTGAAACGTATGTCCCTAGGAGAGAAATGTCCAGGTTGCAAAATTGGTTTTGTGAAAACGTGAAAACTCGGTTTTGTTTGCGGGAGGGTTAAGTGGAAGCGGTCAATTTAAGTTACTTTGAGCAAATGGCACATGCTCCTCTTCCCCCAATAGCCACCATCTTTCTGAATTGGGAGACAGTTTTGTGCCACTGTTTCTTGGAGAAATTTCCTCCCTAGCTGTGCCTATTAATGGTCTCTGCCACATATCTTGTTTCTAATTGTTTAGTTCTACTCAGAAGAGCAATTGTTGGACTTCAGGCTTGTTCCATTAAATACCGTTAGAGGCTTCATTACTCAAGTTAAAACTAATTGGATTAGCAAGAGACAATTATTTAATAGATTTGGTTAAGATTCATATCCCTCTCTCGGAAGGCTCTCCAGACACATAGCTTTATTTCCCTCATGGGGAGATTCCCCCTTAGACAGAGAGGACAGTACAGTATTTCCCAGTATATGCTAACTTGGTAAACTTGAATTGTCAAGATGTCAGATGATACTTATTTATCCTGTTAGATATTTTTCCAATTTCTGTTCCATAGAATATGTCATTTAACCCAGCAAAGGACTGGTACAGGAAGAATGATATATCCATTTGAAATATTTTGAGTCTTTTTGTGTCTAGGAATATAGAACATCCCCATGCTTAAATTTAAATACATATACTTTACTTCTAAGCGTCTTCCTTTGAAAATCTAGAAATTTAATAAGATCCAGATTTGATTAATAGTAATTGAACAATTGTCAATGAGTCAAGTAACATATACTTTCAATACATACTTAGTTTTCAAAACAAAATTAACCTTTTGATTTTAATCATTTTAGAGAAATTGAGGATCAGAGGTGTTGAGTAATTTGCTCAGTCGTATATCTAACAATAGAATCAGAATACAGAATCGTGTTTTGTGATTCCAAGTTCAGTACTTTTTCTATTGGGCCCCAATGTCATAAGAGGAGACACTAGCCCATTCCCTGAAATAAACCAGACATAGGGTTAAAATAAGTTTCCTATAAGAATATCATTTTCTTAAAGTTCCATTGATTGTTTGAGTCTTTATGAATGTGTAGAAAACCTAATCTAAATATATGTCACATATATTATTTTGTTTTCAATTTAAAAATTTGGGAGAGATGTTAACAATTGGCAATACTGATAAAAGTATTATATAAATTTAAATGTTTGGGATCAAATGGAATGTCTATAACCTTCCTATTTCTTTCTTTCTTTTTTTTTTTTTTTTTTTTTTGTTGAGGCAGAGTCTCGCTTTGTTGCCCGGACTAGAGTGAGTGCCGTGGCGTCAGCCTAGCTCATAACAACCTCAAACTCCTGGGCTTAAATGATCCTACTGCCTCAGCCTCCTGAGTAGCTGGGACTACAGACATGCGCCACCATGCCTGGCTAATTTTTTCTATATATATATATTTTAGTTGGCCAGATAATTTCTTTCTATTTTTAGTAGAGATGGGGTCTCGCTCTTGCTCAGGCTGGTCTCGAACTCCTGAGCTCAAGCGATCCTCCCTCCTCGGCCTCCCAGAGTGCTAGGATTACAGGCGTGAGCCACTGTGCCCGGCCTAACCTTCCTATTTCTTTTGTGCACTTTGCATGATGAATTCCTTGACTCAGGAAAGAGTCTATTGATGGAATCATTTCAATGTATTAGGTTTAACCATATGAAATTGCCAATACTTAACCATTTTTGACCCATAAAAAGGTAAATTCATATGGTTCAAACCAATATATGAAAAACATCTGAATACTGCGACATGTCGTACAACTTGATATAATTTTCAGGGCTCACTAGATGACATAACTTTAGCAATGGACTTTAAAATGTCTCAGATTTTAACCAAATCTTACTATAGCACATATAAGGCTAACAACATATGATAAAAATCAAGAGATCTTTTCCCCATTTGGTCCCATGATTTTACATCCTGAGGAATGATGCTGATCTAAGCTTTAATTGATGCATTCCAGGCTAATAGATACCTACAAAAAATAAAGTAAAATAAGAAGGAACTCCACAAAAATATAAAAGATATAATTGTACAATTTATGCATAATTTCAATTTTTATAAGCAGTTTGTGAAATTCTATTAAGCTTATGAAAGTACTGCTGTGGATATACCTAGAAGAGTTGGGATGAGGATAAGGAGAGGGAGCTCACTTTGAGAGACTCTCATCTTATGTATCAAAATGACCAGACTCTGGAATGCTTATCTTTAGAAACGAACTGACAAGTCAACACATGGATTTCGGAATCACATTGTAGCATGTGTATTTGGAGATGCCCATTCAACCCTGCTGGGGCTTCGTAACTTTGTAATGCCCTTGAGAACCAGCAACTACACCCGGCAGGAGCTGAAGGACATTGTGTTCATTGGGTCTCTGGATTACTTGCAAAGAGAATGGCGATTTCTCCGGAACTTTCCCCATGTATACATTCTACCTGTAAGTATCACATAAGTGGATAGTGAATATTTATAATGATAAATAATTGTATTAGTACTAGAATTAACACTACTACTACTAATAGCTTTCAATTATATAGTGCTTACTGGGTACCAGAAACTAACTGTTCTAAATATTTTTACATATATCAACTTATTTAATCATCAAAATAATCTTACGGGGAAGATATTAAACATGGTGAACTTTAAGCACTAAAAGAGTAAGCAATTTGACCAAGATTACACAGCAGGTAAGTGGCAAAACTAACATTTAAATGCAGACATTGTGTGACTTGAGTATGCTCAAACACCATGTCTTCATACAAATAAGAGTTTCCCTGCATTTCTGAGTCTGATTTTAATTTAATAGCAAAACTTAAGCTAATAGTGACCGGCCTGTGTGCTATAACTTTTTTCATCTTTCCTGGAGACATCTTATATGGATCACATAATGTCAGATGGTCCCTGATAGATGTATGAAGAGGAAGAATTTTTTTTATAAGAGACAAGGGCTTGCTCTTTTGCCCAGGCTGAAGTGCCATGGCATGACCATAGCTCATTGCAGCCTCAAACTCCTGGGCTCAAGTGATCCTCCCACCTCAGCCTTCCAAGGAGATGGGACTACAGGTGTACACCACCATACCTGGCTAATTTTTTTTTTAGAGATGGGGTCTTACTATGTTGCCCAGGCTGGTTTCAAACTCTAGGGTTCAATCAATCCTCCCACTTTGGCCTCCCAAAGTGCTGGGGTTACAGGCATCAGCCACCATGTCCAGCCAAAGAGGAAGAATTTGGCTTACCTTTTTGAGAAATGGAATTATGCAGATGTGGCATTGCAGTTGCAATTATATCTTCCCTAAACTTTGGTAGGTCTTCATCCCACTCTATGCCATTTTCCTGCATGAAAAGCCCATTGTGTGCACTGTGAAATGCACCAAACCATTTGAATTTTCATGGAACAATGCTGGCAATATATAAGGAATATTTTTCAAACTTGAAAAATAATTGTCTCAAGGAGCAAATTGCATTTGCTTCTTTTACAAAAGCCACTATATAGTGCCCTGAGCCATTCCTCTTGCTTCAGTCATAGAAAGGAAGAAAAGAAAATGACCAGAATCTCCAGATCTAGCTAATGTTAGGAATTACCAGTAGTGGCCTCTAAGCTGCCTAAAGGTGGGACCGGATCCATCCCTATTTCTCCACAAAGAGAGAAGTAACTGCCACTCTGCTGGTTAATCTGGAGAGTACATGTAGGGCCAACTACTAGCTAGCAAGATTGTGAGGATGCCAATTTTGCCTTTAGATCCATCTCTCCCTTCTCTGAATTTGTTCCTCACCGCTGTTACCCTGACTCTGTTTCTCTTCTTCCACTTGAGTCATCTAATAGATTTAAATCGCATCACCCACAAAAAGCCACACCATGAGTCATGAGACCAAATCCCTCCATGTGATAAGTCTCTCCTCTATCTGTTTTTCTCTCATTAGGGATCTGCACTCTATGCTGGAGACCTCCACGCAGTCAACATAGAAGAATGTTCCATGTGCGTTGTCTTATCCTCCCCACCCAAGGCATCAAGCAGCCAGACTCTGGTAGACACAGAGACCATCATGGCCACCCTCAACATTAGATCACTGCACACTGGCTACCCTGCCCCGTCACCTTCAGTGGCAGGTGAGAGCAACATCCCCAGCAGAAAGAGGGTAGGAAGAGTGGAATAAGGAAAGAGAACTCCCCTTGGAAGTACTTCAGTTACAGAGGTGGGCCAGATGCCCTGCAAGATCCCTTCCAACTCTAAGAATTCTATGATAGGAATAGCCTACAGTTTGGTCCTCTGGAATTCTAAGTCAAGGGAAAAAAAATCTACCTTTTAAGTAGAATGCACATAACATTGTTCTCTCATTTTAGGAAAAAATCACAGAATTGTAAGTGCTATTATTTTTATTATTAATCACATATCAGTGAATGTAGCAATTGGTATATTATTATAATTAATAGAGGTATTACTATTCAATTCTCATTAGATCTTGTGGTTGAGATAATGAACTATAATTCCCTTTTCCTTTTCAAGATGCTTTCAGTATATAAATTTTAGGAGAATAAAGTCTCTTCCAACTTCTAGACATTTAAAAATTAACTTCCATCAACTTCAGATTGGAAAAAACGATGGTGAGAGAGAAGTGAGGATCCCTTCAGAACAAGGATCATGTCTTTTCTCCTTTGTAGTCCTCTCAGTGCCTGGTACAATTACTGTCACTTAGGAGATACTTAACAAATACCTACTGAATTGAAGCAAATGAGCTAGTGAGCTGAACTCCCAAGGAGCTGCCATATATTTCACTGTACCCAAAATTGCCTATGGTTAATCCCACTGCAAAATTGCAAAGTTCTTTCTCCTCCAAAATGTGAAAAGGCTTATATATTAGTCTATCTCAAAAAAATTTGACTACCATCTACTCAACCTAAAATGAAAGTACTATCACTAAAGAATTTTCTTTATGTAAAACAGACCTTCAAATCAAGAAATAAAAGTAAACTGTGATTGGGATCCCCTGGGTCCAGCCATTTCCCTTGGGGATGTTTAATCCTCTGTGTCAAGATCAGGTACTCAATTCTCAGGCCACACAGTTGCTGACCACAGCTATTCTACTTCGCATGGCACTTGGAGAGGTCAGATATCAAAGGCATCAGGCATCAAGAGGCTTTCCGTGATAATGGCTGTGGCTAAAAATATTCATGAGTCAAATTGGGAGGCCTAAAGAACTCACTCTGATTCTTAGGCACTGTTGCAATGTGGGAAAATATAAGGCTATGGGGACAAAGGTATAAAGGAATAATCTAATCTTTGGTGGGTGACCTGAGCCAGGTAATAGACACGCTCTCACTACACAACCAGGGGTTTTAGGGTGTTTTGCAAAACTGAACTAATAACAAAGCACCTCATGAATAACAAAGGGCCATGAAAAGCCAGCTAAGGAGGTTTGAGCCTTGCCTCTGATGAGCAAGTGCCATTGTGTTCTGCTGCATGAATCCTGAGCTTAGCAATTAGACTCACTCCTTGATTCACACACACGTGTGTGTATATGTGCATGCGTGTGCATCTAACTCTCTATAATTGGATAGAGAAGTATTCATTTTAAAGGGAGTGTCATCCGTGTACAAATGAATGTGCACCTGCACTATAAGCCTGGGACAAACTGACGACACCATAAGCCATCTAGTTGATGGTCTGGGTGAGTCGACCTTCCTGTTGTTATTTTTTTACATCACGCCTCCCATATAGGCTAGAAAGATATAAACCTACAATTCTCATTCCAATTTCCTTTTTATCTAGCAATTTTCACATTTTCATTTATTCATTCACTCAACAAAAATATATTGATTTTGTGTGATGTGTCAGGTACTCTGTTACTGGCTAGAAGGTTGCCCTTAAAGGGGCAGCTGAGTAGTTTGGTAGAAGGAAGTAGAGGAGCCAGAGGAAAAGCCTTGGAAAAGGGGAACAGAAAAGGAAGGAATTTCAAAGTATTTGAATTGTCATGAAAAGAAGTGGGTGCTTTCCCTAAAGGTGAAAAGTTAAGAGAAGAATGTGCTGTGTAGGTCTTGTGCCATTCTCTGTAGGGGTGGGATCATACCCATTTGTGTGATGGGAACTGTAAGTCCAGACAGGCTCTACCAATCTGCCTAATAAAGATCATCAAGTCTGCTTATCTGGCACTATGGCATCCGTAATACCACATTTTGAGCATATTTCGAGGTGACATATGCATAGCAAAGGACCATTACCCAGAAACTTTACCAGTCACTCTAGAATCATAGGAATCTATCTGGAGTTTGTATATAGACATTCCCACTCCTCAGATAAGCCTGTTTGGCACCTTAATCGTTCTTCCCATTTCATATTAATACTTCTCTTGCACCATACATAAGAGGTGGAACCGGGAATACCTCCAATAATTGAAAGCATAAATGATTGTGAAATTCTACCAGGAGGTAGAAAAGATCTTCCACACTAAACACTCAAATAAGACCAGCCGATGGGCAGTTTTCTTTCCCTTTCTCTAGGTCAGTGGTTCTAAACCAGGGGCGATTTTGCCCCCTGAAGTCACTTGAAAATGGCTGGAGACAGTTTTGGCTGTCACAACTGGGGCATGCCATCAGCATCTGGTGGGTAGAAATCAGAGATGCTTCTAAACGTCTTACAATGCAATGCACAGGATAGCACCACCCAATGAGGATTGGCAAACTTGCCCTGGCATATCTGATCTGCCCTCTGTGGGCTCAGTGGGCTTTTCCACTGCTTCACAGCCATGAAAACTTCCATATGAAATCAAGCGAGGACCACCGGGGCTGTTCCATACAGAGATTCACCATTGGACGTCAAGGGTGACGGGGAGACAGCAGAGTGAGGACTCCCCGAAGGAACGGTGAGAACGCCAGGCCCCCTGGACATCTGCATGTGAAATTTCAGGCTTTTCAGTAATGCTGTAATTACTGCCCTGTCACACCACAAAGAGAACAAGGTTGGCAAACCTAGGTACTGAACTAAATAATCTGTGGCATAATCTAAACATATAACGGTAATTAAGCCTGACAACTTAATATGCTACTGAAATTTAAATGTACGGTAGTAATCTACAATTAAGCAATCTTTTGTAATAGCACCCTGCCAGCCTGCAAGACTTCAGGTATAATACTGTGTACCATTAGGTAGCAAAAATATTGACATTAGAAAAATGTACCCAGGCTATGATCTGACACATTCAAATTAACCGTTGCTCTGCGAAGAGACGGAGTTAAGGCAGAAATTCTGTCTCCACCCTTCAGCGGGCATCAGAAGCAGATATTTTATGCAGTCGCTTCAGCTGATGTGAATGTATCTGTCCCCAGTTGTAACATTTGACTCTAAAAGTCAGATATTCCAAGCCCTTTGCTAGCAAGGGAATCAGAAAGTAGGAGTCAAAGGAGTATTTCCCCATAATGGCATATGGAGCTTCAGCTTTTATCCTATATCCATGACTCATAAATTTGCTGAATATCAGAAACATTGAGCTCTACTCTGCATTAACAAGACTTGGCTCTTTTACTGAATATGTCTCAGGGAGTTGGAAGAGGTGTTAAATATTGCAGTACGTAGCATCCCCTCTGGAAACAAATAACTTTGCATTTCCTCTCTTTCCCTGTCTCCGCCTAAGTGGCTCATGTATTTTTCAGGGAGCCCTTACCCACTTCATTCACCTACATTCATTTCACATCCCACCCCTCCCCAACCAACTACCTTAGGTCAGTAAACAAAGGACCCGCCAGAGATCTCACCCTCTTCCAAAGCAACAGGGAATCTTAATTACGGGTAGACCAGTAGACCCTGAACGTTCACAGTATTGTTTTCCCTGTTGCATAACATCCTCAGAAAAGTTCATGAGAAGTAGCCAATAGCTTTAAAGCATAATTTATGATGAGATAATTCTGGGGACTTTTTTAACTGCACCCTATCTTCCCATTTCTGTCATCCCTTTTCTTTCTTTACATTTTTAGTTTAACTTGGAAACCAAAAATCTAGCATCATGCTTCTTTTTGAAACTCTTCCTAGTTCTCTGCAAGGCAAAGCTGTGTTTCAGGCTGGCCCCGTGCTCCAGCTTTGTGCTAGAGTCGAGGCTCACGGGGGTCAACACAGTGCCTTCTCTCCTAGGACAGGAGGAACATTTGTCTAGACACTGGGCACAGAGGTCAAGGGCCCCAAGTGACATTCCATCCCTGTCTTTAAGAAACCCAGAGGCATTCCCAGTGGAGGCAGGCTAACCAGAAGGGACAGCAGCCCATCCTGCTGAGAAGACAGAAGACAAGAGCAGCGTCTCAGCCCAGAGAGGATCTCAGAGAGGCAGATGGCTCCAGGGGCCAGGAGCCAGTTGCAGTGTTTCCAAAAGCACTCATGGAGCAGCACCACCAATTTATTCGCACTTTCCTGAAAGTTCTACAAGCAAATTGGATGTGTTTTGAGGCCCTGCCTGACTGAACCATGATCCACTGGAGAATAATCATATCTTAGTTATGACAGCAATAAGCAACAACTTGCAGAGCTTTGCTGTTTTTGTACTTTATATGAAGCGTCATTTGGAAAGTAACACACACACACACACACACACACACACACACACACACACACTCGCTACTCTTCAAAAGGAGATGCTTAGGACACACAATTAATATATACTTTTCTAAATATAGAAATAGATTTGGGATTTGGACAGGAGAGTAACGTTCCTAAGTTAAAGCACCAAGTTGCATGATGTTCTACATTCTTATCAAGTTTTATAAGCCATTTGGCTTGCATTTATCATCTCTTGTCTTCTTTGTTTTTGTCTGTGTCTACAGAGGATATGTCAAATTACTTAGGTGGAGCTTATGGAAAAGAAAACAACCAAAGAGTCCCCATCCTCACTGAACTGAGTAAGTTGTGTTTTAAGGGCAAAATTCAACAGAGAAATTTTTGTGATGCATAACTGATGTCCCAAGGTTCTTTTTCGAAACCACAGTCAAAGGACTGAAGAACCAGAATGGGGCCCCAGGAACTCGAAGTGCTTGGCTGGATGTTACCCTTGGCTTTTACTCAACTAGTGACATCATCTAGCCAAGCCTGTTACGTCTGGGTGTCAGGGTGCAGGAATATCACGCACCTTCGCTGCTCTTCCAGTTACCCGGAGACAGAGGGGGACCAGGAACTGGCTCAGTCTGACTTGCAGGGGACATGGATTTGAAGACAGCTAGAAAGGGTCTTCCTGTACTGACTTAACTGCCCTGTCACGGGACTTTAGGTCAGACACCTTCCTCTCCCGTAGTGACACCAGGGCTAGGGCCAGAGTTACAGCAGGCGAGGCATGCAGGGTGCAGACTTTGAGGAGGTGCTCACTCTTGGGGTCCTTGACTTTCGTGTCTCAGGTATCTCCCTTGCGTCCTCTTATTCCCAGCCCTGAGTGATGCTTTCCGAAAATAGAAAAAACCCTTTGAAGAAATAACAGAATATGCTATCATCTCTCACCTACGCCTTATGGAAAATGAGCATTTCTGAAACTCCACAACATGAGGAGCTCTAGGAGCAGAAGGCAGGGGAAGGGGGCCAGAGAAGGGTGCTCATGTGCACTGGCAGGGCGGGGGGTGGCGTTGGTGGGGCACCAGGGGACACACTAGGATTTGCTAACGAGAATTTCTGAAGAGCAAAGGAGAAAGAACCAAAGAAGAGGAAAGTGATGCCTTTAATGCAGATTGAGCCAGCTCAGAGATGATCTCTAGAGCTGGTCCTAGGTGTGATTTGACCTGATTCCATACAACAGCAAAATGCTGAATGGGCATTTTATGATTAAGAATATCTAAGCCAGTGTGACTTATGCCAAACTAGATGAACAGATCTCCTAGCCATATAAATGAAACGGGGACTTAGAGAGGAATCAGCAGGTCTCTCCACCATGTGAGCTGGGAGGACCGTGCAGTGGTGGGGAACCGTACCCACCTGGAAACTGTTGGCTGCACTTTTTATTTATCTTTTTCTCCCCCTTTGAACCATCTCTAACTCCCAAGGTGTGTGCAGTTGGCCCTCCACATCCACAGGGCTTGGTTCCAGGACCATGGATACCAAAATGCTCTGATGCCCGAGTCCCTAATATAAAATGACACAGTGTAGTAGATCTTCCATGACTGCATGTTACCATCCGTAGTTGGTTGAATCCTTGGATGCAAAACCTGCAAATATGGAGAGCTGCCTGGATGCACTAAATGCATTAATTTGAAGAAGATTCTAAGTTGGGGTGGTTGGGAGGAAATCAGCCAGCTTCTCACTGGCCCAGAGGAGCATCTAGTCACTCTCCAAAGGCTTATGGGCTTTGTGCAACTAAGGACTCTCTGGCACCAGGCTGCCCTTGTCAAATGAGCCTAATGAGTCAGCTGCCAGTGCACTCAGTTTCTTGTTCTTTGCCTGGCTGGAAAGGGTTTTGTTGACATAGGAGCTGCAGGCCCGATGCCAGCGCTGTGCTATAGCATGGACAGGGTCCGCAGGAAAATGACTAGCAAAGCTGAGGCTGCCGGTTTAGGGTGACACAGCAAGATTGGGACAAGGCTCGTGGAGTGTGTGTGTGTGTGTGTGTGTGTGTGTGGGTTGAGGGCTGGCAATCCAAGGGGAGGAAAGCAGGAGCACACAGGACATGGGGGTTGATGTTAGTCATACCTTGCTCATTTTTTATAAAAATGATGCTGTTCTCGGAAGCAAATGATTCATTAACACCACCACTATGTCACTTCCCTGAAACCCACTAAGGAATAATGTAAGGAATTAGGGAATAATCCAGTCTTAGTAAGGAATGTGTTCTGAGCTGTATGTCCAGTTCATCTGTTTTGATCGATAATATCAAGAACTGTAATGTTAAGGATTGTGAAGGGTTTAAGATGTCATCCTACTGCAGACCAAGTTCCCCTGCCACCACCTCATGGATACTGGCAGAAGACACAAGGCCCCCTGGGTCAGAGACAAAACAAACAGTTATTATTCAAAGCAGTAACAGTGGCCAGGCTGAGCTGGTTGCCCATGCCCTGCTTCCCACATGGTGACATGAAGAGGACCAGGTGACACATGTACCCATAGTGGATTGTTTTGTAGGACAGGAATCTGTCCTTAGGAAACCAGAATCTTCTGTAACAGGCAGTAAGCATGCCTTCCCTTTGCTCTAGGGGGAGATATTGTCTCTATCTTCCAGTGCTGTTTTGAAACAAATATTTTGAGGCAAGAGTCCAAGACCAAAGGCAGCCAGTGGCTCTGCTCTCAAGCCCCACAAAGACTGGGTCCCTTCACTGCTGGAGGCTGCCTACAGCGGTCTGAGATGTCACCTGGAGCCAGCATAGACATGCAAATGGATAATTTGTACTGGCCCCAATTAGGATGATTCCCTAGGCCCTTCCTACCCGAAGTGTGGTCCATGAATCAGCAGCATGGCCAGCATCTGGGAGCATGACTCTCAATCCCCACCCTGCACCGAGTGAATCAGAGTCTGCAGTGTGAAAAGATCCCCAGCTGATTCATATGCACATTAATCCTGGGAGCCTCTGCTCTAAGGCATTTTGGGCTCAGATAACTCTGGGAACCCAATTAAATGCCAAGTCATCTACAACATAGTATTATGAGAAAAGACTATAGCTGGGGTGGCCATACCTTCCTATGTATGCCCATTGGTCCAGTGCAATTATTGAGAGACCCCCTTTTACTCCCCAAAGTGTCCTGGTTTGAAAGATAAATTCTGTAAGTGTGACAATCAGGACAATTTTCTGGAGAAACTGAGCCCATCCTACAGGAATGTCCCCTTGATGGAGAAGGTACCCAACAGGGATACATGGCTTTAGGGGAGGAAGATATTTGGAAAGAAAAAACATGTGCTGAAGTACGAGTAGATCCCAGAGACTTCTAAGTAGGTGTCAGATTCTTTGGTCAAGTGCTCACCCTTTGACCTGCCTTGGACAGCTGTTCTTGTGTTCTTGACCTTGTCTCCTTGCCTTCCCTCTATGCCTCCATTGCCTTGCAGAGAATCCTTACAACATCCACTTTATCGAGCAGCTTGGTGGAGTGGAAGGCTCCCTGCCAGGGACAGACCTGCATCTCAGCACTTCCTTTTCCACAGGCGCCGTCTTTTCTGGCAGCTTCTTAGATTCCCTCCTGGCCACGGTAAGGACAGCTGAGCCACGGATCTCCCACGCCCAAAGCCCCTCGCAGAGGAGCGAGTGGGTGGGAGAGGGCCAAGTAGATACCACCTCACAATTGTAAGTTCTCTTTGAGTTTCCAAGAAAACTCATTCACATACATTATTTCATCTTTTCTCACAACTACCTGGTGACAAAAGCAAAATTTTCTCATTTTCTTTTTTTTTTTTTTTTTTTTGAGACAGAGTCTCGCTCTGTTGCCAGGGCTAGAGTGCCGTGGCGTCAGCCTAGCTCACAGCAACCTCAAACTCCTGGGCTCAAGCAATCCTCCTGCCTCAGCCTCCCGAGTAGCTGGGACTACAGGCATGTGCCACCATGCCCAGCTAATTTTTTCTATATATATTTTTAGTTGTCCAGATAATTTCTTTCTATTTTTAGTAGAGACGGGGTCTCGCTCAGGCTGGTCTCAAACTCCTGACCTCGAGCGATCCACCCGCCTCAGCCTCCCAGAGTGCTAGGATTACGGGCGTGAGCCACCAAGCCTGGCCTCTCATTTTCAAGATTGAAAACTTGAGGCCTTGGAGCCGGGACACCTGCTGTCGGGAGCAGAGAGTGCCAGCCTCTCGGCTTCAAGCGCATCTCAGGAGCCCAGGCCCCTCAATGTCAGAGCTCAGGAGATACTGCTTTCTCTTTTCTCTAAACTCTCCCCAGCAGCTCACGTGGAAATTGGCCATAAAGGGACGCAGGGATTTCGGCAAAAAAGCTCTGGCCTTTGGTGGTGCGAGCTTTGTTTAGAGCTAAGTCAAATATCCCTCCACATTGCTCCTCCCATGGGGGGCATTTTTGACTACGGTTGTTCTTTAGCTTTCAGCACCTCTTTAGCTACTAAGCAGACCTCTTGCTCCCGCTGCAGAATTCCCCTAAGTAGAATTAATTAGTCATACAAATGCCTATTGAACACCTACTCTGTGCAGGGCACTGTTCCAGGTGCTGAAAGTATAGCAGTGATGAGACAGACGTTTCCACCTGCATGGAGCTTGCCCTAGTGGAGGAGGGGCAAACACACGGTAAATAACAGAGGGATGCCGGCTACAAGGGCTAAGGACTCGTGCGACGGGAAATGCAGGGTTTGGGGAAATGGTTGCAGGTTGCAGCAGCGTTGCCAGGGAAGGCAGCCCTGAGAAGGTGGCAGGTGAGCCTGGCTCTGGAGGAGAGGAGGCCACACCTACAGGGCATCACAGCCTTGGGGGAGAAACACTCCGGGCAGAGGCAGTGAGGCAGGAGCACCCCCAGGGTGTTCAGCGAATTTGAAATCGACTGAGACCCACGGAATCTCTGTGTAGCCATTTGTGAATGGCTGCAAGAACTCCTCCGATGGCACGCCATGTAACCCACCACCTCGCAGACCCTTCCCACACAGATTTTCAAGGGAAGGATTGCAATGTGGCTGGATGCCAACCTGCAGGTGCTTAAATGCACAAGGCCCTGAGCACACGTTGGTGGCCTTGCTGACCTCTGGAACTCCATGCAGAGAGGCACCCCTCCTGAGCCGCAGGGGTGCCGCACACATGGCTCGCACATTTAGGGGAGCGTGGCTGGACACATGCATCTCCCTGGTGGCACCAATGCTGTTTGGTACCGAGGGGATTTTATTCCTGTTGATTCTGCCTCTCTAAGCCGTGGCGGGGGATCTCATAAACCCCACAGAGCTCTCAGACAGAGAACACTACTTCAGTGACAGTTTTCCATTCAACAAGTTGGTAGACTACAAGGTTCCTAAAGGGTTAAGCAGCAGCATCCAACCTTAACTGAGCCAGACAGGGACACCTCAGAAGAAGTCAAGTCAGCTCACTTTTCTGCGAAGGTGGCTCTGTCACAGAAAGTGCTCTATCACTGTCTGTCACCAGTATGTCAATTAACTTGCCTGGAATTAATGCCTGGAGTGTCAGGCAGAAGGTGACTTCTGATGAACTTGACCTGTCTGCAGAATATATTTAGATGGGTTTAAGGCCCTAGTTCTCTTTGGAGAGTCTCAGAGGGAAGGAAGCTTCATGCCTTAAATTAAACTTGAGACTTAATTAAACCGGCCCACACAGGCAGGAACAAGGCCACAGATTCTATTTATAGCTAGTCGGAAGGGCAGGATGGATGCAGCAGGGCTGGAAGAGTGGAAAGAAGAACAATGAACACACAACACAGGCCGGCATAGGGAACACGGCTTGGTCATGAGTCCCGGACCAGGTGTTGGTACCTGAGCCCGGTGACGCCTCCCGTCACGCACCAAGTGAGCATGGCGCTGGCCCCGCGCGGTCTGAGCAGCCAGATCCTTCCCAGGCTGCCTTCAGATATCGCATCAAACAAAATGAGCCACATAAAATCTCAGGGCTCTTTTCTGAGTCCCCATGGCGAAGTCTGTGGGAGAGAGAAAAAGCCACACAGCGTGGCCTGACTCGGGGGGTAGTCACATGAGGTCACAACCTACCTTGGACCATTGCCTTATCCTTAAGAATTACGGGAAGTGCTTTACTGGGGACTGGCACTTGGCCATCTGAATCTGGGGTGGTGGTGGTGACAGGGCACTTGGGTAGGAGGCATCCTTTGTGTTAAGGGTTCCGGTTTGGACCTCTAGGTCTCACCTAGCAGCCTTTGCCCCGGCGTTTGAGTCTTTAATGAAGTACGGCTCAGCAACATGAGCGAATATTAGTTCTACTTAAGAGATGAGCTGAACTAGACCATCGAAGATCATCAGCGAATGCTTCACACTCTCGTTTCCTCCCCTCTGGGCCTGGTGCTACTGGTTCCATTTGCCCATCTAAGGGCTGCTGTGATGTCCTATCATGACGTCCACTCAGAAAGCAAGAACCCAAGGGTCAAGCCTGAGCCTCCAACTCCTTGTGCCCTCTCTTCTGCGTGCCATTTGATCTCAGCTGGACTCCCGACCTTGCCACCTGGTCACAGAGAAGTAGCCTCAACGAGGAAGAGAACATTCCTCACTAGGGCAGCTCTGGAACATGTTCTCAGACACTCCGTTTATCCTCCGTGTACACTGGAGCATCTCCTTGCTGAGAGTCAGCAGGAAGGCAACGACTCTGGGCTCCCCATAAAGTTAGGATGGCAGCAGTGGGCCCCGTGGCCATCATCCCCTAACAGACCCCCATGGCAGAAATCACTGATGACCACAGTTCTCCTCCCCAGGTCAAACCCAGCACAGGCCTCTGGGCAACTTACTTTGATAAACTTTGTTGTTGAGATAATGATAACAGCAATATCTGTCCTAGGAAGAGTAGCAACATCTCTCAAGCACTTACCTTGTGCCAAGGTCTTCACTAAGCACATTACCCACATTACCTTGTTTAATTCTCCCGTCAAACACTGAGGCTTAGCAGGGTAAATAATCTGCTTAACGTCACATCACTTGCATGATTAGAAAGTTGGTTTTCAGACCCAAATTTGTGTGATCCAAGAGTCAAACCTCACTACCACCATCAACTGTCCCTCTAGAAATCGGTTTCTGTGATTATGAGCATCTTTTCAATGCAGTGATTTTCCAGTTTGGCTTAAAGGAATCTATTTCTGACAGTGCTGGGGGAAGGGCAGGTTTCTGGGGAGACAGATAGAGGGGGGAGTGACAAGCATGTCTCCACCCCACCTGGCCCATCCACCCTTCTCCCCTGATCAGAGCTTCCGTATCATCTTGGAGCTGCCCATGTGACATTTGATTGTTAAGAAGATTTTGGAAACCACTTCCTTGAGGTGAGAATATATGACCAACAGAGAGAGAGAACATAGACAGAAGTCTGTTCTCCTCTATTCCAAGGCAGGTTTCCAATTTCGCTCCCGAAGACCATCTTTCTAGGCTTGGCTCTTCCAACCCGCAACCTTCATGCACCAAGAGATCTGTGTCCCGTTGCTACCCAGAGGTTATAAATAGACACAGAATTTCTCTTTCCCAATGCCCACTCTCTACAGAAGGTCAAGGCCAACAACAGGTGCATTCAGAACGGACTCCCTCGGGAAAAAGGAGGCTCACACTTCAACAGTTTCCAAAACAGGTGAGAACACCAGTCTCGACTCCAACCCCTGTGAACTGTATTTCCAACCTATTAATAATATTACTACTCGTCCTTCCCACCTTTACTCAGAAAGCTGAACGGAAAGCTGCTCCCACTTCCTTCCCCACTAAGAAATACTGAGGTTTTGTTTTAAATTTTTCATGCAATTTTAAAAATTTTATTCCCTGATAGATCTATATTGTTTTCAGTGTAAAATAATGGGTTTTCCTTCCATATCTCCTGATACAGTTGACATTAGAATGGCTTCTAGTACCCCTGGTATGCTGCCATAAACTCCTGCTCCAGCTGAAGAAATATGCCTATAAGGGGTAATTCAGATTCGCTTTTCATCCTCTAGCAGCTCAATGCTGTAAAAATTAAAATACGTTGAGGAAGTCGGGCCCATAGGCACGACTCCTATATGCATTTACAGCAAGAGACTTTCAGAGCTAGACTTGAACTTGGGGAGCATTTTCCTTTACTTATAAGGAAATTGAGGCCCACAGAAGTGACATGACATTCTCAAGGTCACTCAGCTTGTTAGTTGCAGTTTTCCTGCCATATAGCCTCACTCTGAATTAGAAGTATTTCCCAGACAACATTTCATCGTAGGGCCTTTTGGGGTTCTCAGAAGAAAAAGCAGCAAGAGGCTAGGGTCTATACCATTAGGTAATATTCTAGGTTATGAGAGAGACCTCAAGATTCATTGCAGCTAAAAGGTAAAACACGTTGGGCTGCAACATTCCCTAACATTGGAAGTCCAAGCTCTGGTAAATATTCTGATATTAAAAATACTTTCTAAGTTTAGAAGTCTGAAAATATTTCAAGTGCATTTAGACTTACAGATTTTCTTGAGAAAGAAAAAAGAGAGGAGGGCAGGAGAGAGGGAGAAAGGAAGGAAGGAAGGCAGAGAGGGAAGAGAGTGGGGAAAAAAGAAAAGAAAAAGGAAAGAAAGAAAGAGGTTGAGAAAGGTCAAACCCAGAGAACCCAAATCATGAGAATAGGAGACGAGTTCACAGACTAAGGCTGACATATAAATCCCATTATGTTCCTCAATATAGAACTGCAATCCTTTTGATGTCAAAACTGAAGAAATGGTATATTCAAAAGCTAAGCCTCTTGTAGTTAAATATGTAAAGCATGTTTCCCTAGAGCCACCCACACCAGGATCACCCTGGAATTTACACCTTTTCTTTAATCAGTGGGGAATTATTCTAATAGTATTGTGTTTGATCACTCTACACTATGACCACATGTCCTTAAACGGATTGTGGCTCAAGCTGGATTTGATCCTCCTCTCCCCGCTGGATGTCAGGAACCTGATTCCACAATCCCCCCTGGGTGGTGGTGGGATGTAGCAGAGAACTGCAAGGAGGGAACCATCACTCCAGGGACTCTTTCAGTCTGGAGACGAGGGTGAAGTCATCTTTCAATCTGGAAAATATTATAGAACTTATTTTATTACATTTTCTCTTAATCCATATAGATTATATTTTTTCCTTAGGTCAACTTGTCCCAATCACCTCTGTTTTACTAGCAATATTTGTTTATTTGCTAAAAACAGCGCCTATTGTAGTCAATATCCCTAAAGCTTCCAAACACCTGCCTTGTTCAATGCACGACCAAGGACATGACTGTTAAGTTGACAAAGTCTATCTTCTGAAGGCGCACAGCATTTCAAGGAAGTGTTGTTCAGTCTGATCTAAGGACCATCAGGGTCAGGACCACTCGGCGTGGCTCTTTAAATTCTGATTCCCACTGCTGCCCACAAATTCTGATCCAGGAGATCCGGGATCCCAGAAATCTGCACTTGTCAATATCACTCCAGATGATCCAGACACATCAGAGCCGATGATAAAAAAAGAAGAATGTAGTAGTGTTTGCCCCCATCTCATTCAACACTGTAAACAATGCTAGAAGGTGGGCATTATCATGTCCACTTTAAAGATTATAGAACTATTGCTAAAAAAAATAAATACGTGACTTTCCCACAGGAACTGGACTAAGATGTGGCAGTCCGAGATACACACTCAGGTCTGTTTCATACACACAACTATAAAGTACAAAAGAATGAAACAGATGAAAAGCCAGTGGCCATGGGATCACACAGAAAGAAGAGCTTCATTCTGATGCAGAGGCCCAGGAAAGAGTCACCAAGTGATGGGAGGTGAACCAGATGGTCAAAAGCAAAGGCATCAGGAGACCTTGGGCAGCTACACAGATTGGTGTGCGCCAGAGGGAACAGTTGATGGGGGAGATGGCCTGGAAAGGGAGGTTGTTTCGGATCATGAAGGATTTGAAGGTCTCAGTGAGGAGTCCGGGCCTGGTTTTACAGCGGGATACGCAGAGTCTGAGGATATGCACAGAGTGATCTGATTTGTGTTTCTGGAGAATCACAAACAACGGAAGCATTGCAAACAATGGATTGCAGATGAAAAGAAAATCAAGGCAGGAAAACTATTAATAATAAAGAGGTCCCTACAATAATAATCTAGGCTTTGGAAGACAAACCCCTGAACTTGGGAGTAGAGAAAATGAATGACAAAATTTCTAGAACAATAACAATTGAATTCATACCATTATTTAGTATAAAAACAAAGTGGTTGCTTTTTCTGTAGGTAATATACAAAAATAGAAATTCTCATTTCTAGTGTAGCAAAGTCTAATTTAGATAAGACAAAAGGTGGGAAATTAAAAATTATTATATTCAATAGATTCGAAGAAACACCCAATGAGTAATATAATAGGATGACATTTACATGAATACTGATGCCTAGTCTACACTCAATGTGTTTGGAAGCCCAGAGAAAGGGAATTTATGAAAATAACTAGGAGTATTCAGACTCAAGCTTGTTTCAAAATAAGAAGTTGGTCCACATGTCCTCCTCTGGGTGCATTTTGATGCCAAAGATTCTAAAACGCCATGCATTTATTGATTCAGCACCTACAATTTCTAAAGTCCACAATAAGAGTTTTGGGAAATCCACACATTAATAAGAGCTAAGCCAGTAGCTGTTCTCAAGTAGGTCACAATCAAAAGGATTTTAAGTAGATTTACACCCAGGAGACTCAAGTATAGATGACAATGTTATCAGTAGTTCCCCCCGGAGGAAAATCTATAGGAAATCAGATTAAATAAATATATATTTTTTAAATATATATATTGAGGATTATTAGGGTATCTGTGGTCTGACTTACTCCTCTGGTCATTTTTGAAAGAGTGAAATCGTTGGTGTCAGTGTCAGGATCCACTTTCTTTTTCTTCTAAAGTGTATCCTCCAGGGAAGCAGGAATGGGGTCAGTCTTGCTTTCTCTGCACTTTGCCTAACCTAGCACCCTACCCAAGCTACCGACTTCTGGTTGGATTCGGTGACAATAATGAGAGACACTGCTCTGTACCTTCAGGTCCATTTTAAACAGTGATGCTCACTCCGTCTCCAAGTCGACACACCTCCACCGTTCCCGTGTGGGCTCTCCTGACTTTGCACGTGGCCTGTGCTTGCTTTCCAGGCTTTCTACAATTATCACGTCCTGGAATTACTTCAGATGCTGGTGACAGGAGGGATAAGCTCCCAGCTGGAACACCATCTGGATAAGAAGTTCCACAGGGAGGCCGACAGCTGCGCGACATTCTTGTCTGGGAGAGCTCGGTGTAAGCTGGGGCTCCTGTCCTTGCGCCAGACCATTTTATCCGATGTTCAAGTGAGTCTCCTCCTATCTTCATAGAGCTTCCTCCTTCCTTACCTCTCTGAGTTTCTGAAAATGGTCCAGACTATTCGGGCTCATAGATGACCCATGTAGCCCAGAAATAATAATAATGACCAAAAAGTAACACGCTTCATACTCACAGAGCATTTTACAAATCACCGTGCATCACCGTGTTATATTTAGTTTTTACAACACTCCCGGGCAGTGTATAAACCAGTTGTTATTCTCCCCATCTTCCAGATAAATAACTTAAATTTGCAGGAAGCATCAGAGAGGCCCAATAACTTTGTACCTTGACAAGGGTATTAAAAATAATTATAGTAGCTAATGTTTACTAAGTGTTTTCTCTGTGCCTGTCTACTTTAGTTTTTTCACCTAATCCATCCAAGGATTTACGTGGTGGGCATTATTATTAACTCCATCTAACAGATCGGGAAGCTTAGGCCCACAGGAGCAAGGACGTACCCGAGGCCACATCGTCAGCCAGCGTCAGCCGAGGTCCATCCAAGGCAGTCTGACCTCAGGTCTGCCCACTCTCTCTGATCCGGAAATGCTAAAGAAATCTGATTAGAGCCCCTGAAATCAGGCACGATGAGTCTGCGTTTGGGTCTAAGAATCTGGCTGTCCCAGCCAGTAGAAAATGCCTGAGTTTTATTAGCCAGAGAGCTGGTAAACAGCAGATTATGGCAAAGGAGAAGGTAATGATTTTGACAAATTCCAATGGGCCCTTTGGCATTTGGGAACCTGAGCAGAGGCTAGCCTGGGAATGAGTAACCCACTGGTCAATGTGGCGCCTTCTGCTTTCGTTCTGATTGACATCACGTGCAGGAGTCCAGTGTTAGGGTTAGGGGCAGGCTTTCACAAGGGGACAGCTTTTGTGGGTTCAGAAGACGTCGGCAGCACCCCCTTTGCAGGGAGCAGGCTCTTCCAGGCCTCTGCGCCCAGGGCAAGTTGACATGTGCTGCTCAAAAGGGCGAGTCTTGTGTTCTACGTATTTGAATCCCAGATGCAAACAGCACTCCAAACCTATGGTCCGGTCCTCTGCTTGTCTGTGGCCCTGGGTTTCTCGTCCCCAGTTGGCTTGGGAGGGCTGCCCCTGGCAACCTCTGTGGGTGTCAGAGAGGACGGGAGACCAGTTCCCCACCCTTCTCTTCCTCTCTCCATCTATGTCTTGTCCTCACTTTGTTCTTTATCCTGAGGAATCACAGACCTGAACAGACTATTTGCTTTTGACTTTGCCGAACCCATGTGTGGCTGCGGGGCATTCAGAGTGACCCTGCTGGCCACAGCCTCAGAGCAAGGTGGACATGAGTGTGCCGGACCGTGATCTGTGATAGAGTGGGCCCAGAGGATGATGCTCGGGTAGTCACTTAACATCTCAGCTCCTTATATACCTTGAAAACCGAATTTTCCAACCTGTTGCTCAGTGTTAATTTACAATGGTCACCAAAACTGCAACAGGAATTAGAACAAGCGCAACAACGTGCCACATCACACCCACCAGAGACTCTTGAAAGAGCCAGAGTGATAAAAACCGTCCCTGGGACTCGAGGCTCAACCTGACACTGCCACCATAAAGATGTTAGGGAATGGCTTTCGGGGCTTCCAAACTTCTGCTACTGCCAGAAAAGGCAAATGACACCCCAGAAAGTGCTTGTCATTGCTTGATCAAAGTGCCCAGCAGACATGCTTTTCTCTTTTCTTCCCAGCCAAGAGACACCTTTGGACAACTCTTCTGTGGCTCATTAGATCTTTACGGAATCCTGTGTGTTGGCTTATACCGCTTGATAGACGAGGAGGACTTCAATCCGGAGCACAAAAGGGGAGTATGCTAGTTTGGAAAGTGCTCACCACCCATCCAAGCATAAGAATCAAAGCTGCTTTATTCAACATGAGAGAGATGTCTGGCGCTCAGGGGAAATAAATAGTGATGTAGGAATAAGGAAAAATGAGTATAAACAAGAGGAACCCTAATGATTAGGGTCTGATTAATATTGGCCATGTAAGAAGAATGGAGTCTCTGCCCCCAGTGAAAATTGAAACATAGGCCTAGATTTTAAATCAGGGCTCTTTTGTAACTTATTTGCATGTGTACAACTTTCTAAAGCTGAAAGCCTCTGTCCAGCGTAGACTTAGTTGTTTTCTGCTGGAATCACTGGGTAGATATTGACCGAGTGCTGCTTTTCCAGCCACTGTGCTTTGTACATATAAATCATGGGGGTGATAAGTTCAGATTTCAGTGTAAAGAAGGATCATCCTGGCAGCTGAGGGGAAGATCAGATTGGGGACATGCGTGTAAAGGGCAGGAGGGGAAGAGAGAGAGTGCAGTTCAGAGACAGGACAATCATGAAGGTCCAAACCAAGATCTGCACAGTAAATGACACTGAAGAATCAGGAAGGAGGGTGACATGGGCTCCCAGCACTCACTGTTCAGACCATGGTGGAGGGGTGATGTTCCGGAAACAGTGTTGGGAAGCACACACGATGCTGGTGTGTGTGTGTCTCTCTCTCTGCCCCTACCAGCCCCCCAAACTCCACCCTCTCCCCTAAACACCTCCAGAAAACCTGTGCAATGTGGCAGTTGGGAGAATATGCAGCTTATACTTGAGAGAGGACCTCAGGAAAGGACATGATAGTTTGGTTTTAAATGGGATATGTCATCTTTTTAGTAGATCCTTTTTATAATAGAGTTGGGGTTTCAGAGGACTCAGTGGGAAAGAGAGGAGTAGGTAGATTATTGCATGGATGAAGGTCAATGGTGCCCTGAGATCCACATTAGGGAAGAGGAGGTGATCATCTGGGGCAGCGGGAAGGCCTGCGGGATGCGAGCCCTGCACGGTCATCCTGTCCCCGCGCTCCCACAGGAACACCGGTGTCCCCCCTCACTTAGTTCACACTCATGGAGGACTTGCTCAGTACCCGGCAGTGTGCTAAGCTTCCTTACTACATCTCCCCATGCAGGTCCAGGCCCCGGGTGCTCTTTAAGAGCACTGACATCCATTATCTGTTTACCAGTCAGAGTTTTAAATAGAACTTTTGTGGGTTTCCTTTGTTTTGGAAATGCTTTCCTTCATTGGCCAGGCCACATTCCGTGTGCAAGTTGGTGGCACAAGCATTAGGTTAGGGTAGGTGGCCTAAACCAGAACGGAAACATCTGAAATGTACGTCGTGTTCTGGTTTGATGAAGCTTGGCTCAGTGCGTGGGTGCATGGCTTTGTGCCAGCTGAATGCATGGATGCAGTGTCTATTAAAAGTAGATAAACCTGGAGTCAGAAAGGCTGTTGGCTAAGAACCAGTCCAAGCCACAGTCTGAGCCCTCTCCAGTTACAACAATGAGAACAGCAAGGCCCAGAGGAGGGACATCTCGTGCCTAAGGTGAGAGGCAGTTGGGTTCAGAGACGAGGGAGGAAGCCAACCCCATAATTCCACCTCTGGGACCTCTCTTATTGCACCCTGCCAGGGACATTTTCTATTAATCAGAAACCAACAAAGCATGGCAAAACAAAACATTTCCTCTTTTGGCCCGGCAAAACAACTTCTCTTTCTGGGGCCATTACCTAGAGCTCTACTGTCCTAGCTGCAGAGGCTCAGAATTCATCTTTGGCTTGTTCCACAGGTTTGTGATTACCCGGCCAGCCAACAACTTCAAGCTGCTGCCCTCGGATTTTGTGTTTTGTGCCATCCCTTTCAACACTGTTTGTTATAAGAGTGATGTTGATTCATCTCAAAATCCATATGAAACTATAAATATAGTGTCCCTGACACCAGAGACCAGTTCAGTTGCAGACAACCCTTCCAAGAGTAGCAAGTCTACACCACCACCACGGTATTCACCCGTCCAGTCTTTGGAGCCAAGGACTAACCTCCTTTCCGTAGCTAAGCAAATCACGTCGAATCAGGGTGTCATGAACAGGGCTGAATCATCCCAGGTGACTCTGGGCAAGAACGTGAAAGAGAGTGGAATGGGAAACAAGAAGTAGAAGGGAAAGCACAGAGGAGGCCACCTCCACACATTCAAAGCCAAGCTCAACCTGCCCATATTCTCCGCCAGCTCCTACCTCTGCTGCTTACAAAGGCATCTGCAGAGATGGGAACTTTGAACAAGAAAAATGAAAATGGGAGCAGGCCATTGTTGTGCAGATGGCTCAGTGGTTGATTATCAAGGCCACACTGTTCTGGAAGAGATAAAAGTCTAATCTAATCCCACTGGATCTGGTGCACTAAATAAAGAAATATATGATAAATGCCTCTGTAAGAAAAGTTGTTTTTTCTGTTCCCCTTGAGCAGAAAACGTATTAGTTTGAGCTGCATTTAAAAAGTCCTCCAGTACTGGGTGGATCCCCTTCGTCAGGGAATATAAATAATCAAATAAAAATAAGAAAGACTTAGACACAGGAGATAAGAAGTAGAGAGAGCCTCTCTAAATCAAGAATATTATTTTTTTCTATCCCAGAACAGGCAAAAGGTAAACTAGTACATATTTCCCTTGTTTTTTTTCCCCCTCATGCCTTTTCTTATTTCATCTTTTTGCAGAAGGTGAGAAAGACCAGGTGGGGAGATGCTTCTTGGAACTGGAAACCAATTTGTCTATAAGACCTGGGCATATGCCTGGCACACAGCAGGTGCTTAATGAGAACGCATATAAGAGTATCCTGAGAATGGGGTACCTCAGTGAAGTCATGTTGATTGAAATCTGTAACCTTCCAAATTCTCTAATTCAGTAATAGAGTCTTCATTGCATTAAAAGGATAAAGTATTTCCCCATTCCATATTCCAAAGCAAACCAATCCACTATTCTATAAACCTTAAGTCACTTCACCCAGATACTGCTCTGTTAACATAGTAAATAGTGTTCAGCACATCTAGGAAGTACTTACTCCCACTGAGTGATCTTATATTGATGAGTTTTGAGAGCAAACCCTTCTTGCATTATACATACAGTATAGGTATAAAAAGGAAAGGAAAGAAAATAATAAACCGTATTTCCCATAAATTGTTTTATGTAATGTTTATGAGATTCTTGAAATTTTTAACAACATTTTTGCACTTTGGCATTATTACCCTTGTTTTACAAAGGAAGAAACTATGTCACAAATAGTGTTGCCAGATAAAATAAACACACCCAGTTAAATTTGAATTTCAGATAAACAACAAATAAATTTTTAGGCCAAATTATGGTGCTTATCTAATAAGTGATCAAATCAACATTCAGACTTGGTTTATTTGACTCCAGAACTTGTAGGCATTATGCCTCCAAACATGCAAATAAAAGAAAGGAAACAAACTAAAAGAAAAACAAAAACATGCATCCACAGGAAATGAAAGTTTGTATTAGTTTGGGTTTGGTTATAAAGAAATCAACTCTGGCTAGGCACAGTGGCCAATGCCTATAAACCTAGCACTTTGGGAGGCTGAGGATTGCTTGAGGCCAGTAGTTCAAGACCAGACTGAGCAAGAGTGAGACCCTGTCTCTACTAAATATAGAAAAATTGGCTGGGCATGGTGTTGTGCACCTGTAGTCCCAGCTACTTTGGAGACTAAAGTAGGAGGATAAGGGTCACTTGAGCCCAGGAATTTGAACTTGCAGTGAACTATGATGATGCTACTGTACTGTAGCCCGGGGAGCAAGCAGAGCAAGACCCTGCCTCAGGAAAAAAAAAAAATCACCTCAATCTGTAGAAAATAAAGAGAGTAAGAACAGTTGTCAGGGAACTAAAGAAATTTTTTTTTGAAGCTTACCTAAATCTTCATCATTCTTCACCTTTTTACAGACTGACTTTCTTTATTTTTCCATATATGTGGCAACATATATCTTCCTGCAATTCAAATTTATAGGTACAGTTACAAGCACATGAAGAATTTAACTGTCTCTGAATCCTAATTTCTGAAAATGTATGACCACTCCATCCCAACTATTAAAGGCTGAGGAGCAGAGTATCTCTGAATGGGGGACTGTCCTCAGAGAAGGGAGGACAGTTCAATGGCATGGGAAGATGTATCACCAAAGTCTACTACAAAGGTAATATGATTCCCTTTTCCCCACTCTCCTGGCCATTTTATGCACATAGCAGATTTAGTAGAAACAAAATATTCCTGAGAAATAAATTATGGATTAGCTCTATGGACATTCAAAATCCACAAACCCACTGCTACACCTGTATTGACCAATCTGCTTAGCATCTCCAACTCAGCTCTCCAGAGTAAAAACTTATCCTATAGATGATTTCATTTCCAACAAAGTAGAGCAATTTGAATGGGAAATACTTTATTTTCCAGTATTTTAGAGGAATGTATACCAGAAATCTGGCTAAAGAATATTTAACTTATATGCAACTATAGCCGACGTGTGAGCAGTCATATTGCCATCGTGATAAATAAAATTGTCAGAGTACCCCTAAACTCATGCGCCAATTGATTCTATAAACTCCAGAACCAAATTCTTCACCGTATAATACAGTTTTATAAAGATAGATTTTTTAAAAAATAGTTTTTAGACAGTAATTCTTCAAATAAATGAAAACTCCCAGCCAGGCATATTATAGTCAAACTGTCCAAAGACAAAGACAAAGAGAAATTTCTAAAAACAGCAAAGGAAAAGTGTCAAGTCACATATAAGGAAATCCCCATTAGAATAACAGCAGATTTCTCAACCAGAACCCTACAGGCCGGAGAGAATAAGATAAGATATTCAAAGTGCTAAGATAAAAAACTGTCAGCCAAAAATACTACACCTAGCAAAGCTGTTCTTCAGAAGTGAAGGAGAAATAACATCTTTCCCAGACAAACAAAAACTAAGAGAATCCATCATCACTAGACTGGTTTTTAAAAATGTTTAAAGGAGTTCTATATCTGGAATTGTAAAGACAATAATTACCATCATGAAAACACATGAAATTATAAAACTCAGTGGTACAGTAGATGTGCAAAAGAAAGAAAACCAAACCTTATCACCACAAAAAACCACCAAATTTCAAAGATAAGCAATAAGACAGGAAGTTAAAACAAAGGGTATGCCAAATAACCAGAAAACAATTAATAAAATGATAAGAGTAATTCTTCACCTATCGATAACCTTGAATGTAAATGAATTAAATTCCCTCAATTAAAAGATATAGACTGGCTGAATTGGTTTAAAAAAAAAAAAGACTCAACTATATAATATGCTGCCTACAAGAAACTCACTTTGCCAGTAACGACACACATGGATTCAAAGTGAAGGGATAGAAAAAGATAATCCCCAGAATATCAAACCAAAACCAAAAATGAGTAGCAGTTATATCAGATAAAACAGACTTTCAGTAAAAAACATAAAAAGAGACAAAGAAATACATTACATAATAATAAGGAGATCAATTCAGCAAGAAGATGGAACAATTGTAAGTATGTTTTTACCCAACACCAGAGCACCCAGATACATAAAGAAAATATTATTATATTTAAAGGGAAATATAGACTCCAATACAACAGTAGTTGGGGACTTCAACAGCCCACTATCAGCATTGGACAGATTTTCTACACAGAAAATCAACAAAGAGACTTCAGATTTAAGCTGTACCATAGACCAAATGGATCTAACAAATATTTACAGAACATTTCAACCAATGGATTCAGAGTACATATTCTTTTCTTCAGCAGATGGAACATTCCCCAAGATTGACAATATTCTATGACAAAAAAAGTCTCAAAAATTTTTTAAAATATTGAAATTATATCAAGTATTTTTTCTGACCACAGTGGAATAAAACCAAAAATTAGTAACAAGAGAAACATTAGCAAATATATAAATACATGAAAATTAAACAAGATGCTACTGAATGACCAATGGATCAAGGAAGAAATTGAGAAGAAAATTTAGAAATTCCTTAAAAGAAAGTAAGATAGAAATCCAACAAACTAAAACCTATAGGACTCAGAAAAAGCAGAATTAACAGGCAAAATTATAGCAATAAATGCCTATATCAAAAAATAGAAAAATTCCAAATAAATAACCCAACAATGTACCTCAAGGAACTAGAAAATAGAGCAAATCAAACCCAAAATCATAAGAAGGAAAGAGATAATAAAGATCAGAGCAGCATAAACAAACAAAATTGAGACAAAAAATCAATATTAAAATTTTTCTTTAAAAGATAAGGAAAATTGACAAAGTTTTAGCTAGATTAACTAAAAGAGAGGAGACCAACATACAGCAAGTCAGAAATCAAAAAGTAGACTTTGCAACTGATAAAAGGAATGATGAAATATAAGAGATGATTCAAGACTAATATGAACAATGGCCAACAACTTTGAAAACTTAGAGGAAATCAATAAATTCCTGGATATATATACAACCTACCAAGATTGAACCTGGAAGAAATACAAAACCAGAACATATAAGTAATGGATAATGACATCACATCAGTAATAAAAAGTCAACTGATAAAGAAAAGCTCAAGACTGGATGCCTTCATTGCTATATTATACCGAACTTTGAAAGAACTAATACCAGTTCTTCTCAAAGTATTCCAAAAAATTGAAGGAGAGGGAATTCTTCTAAACTCATTCCACAAGGCCAAAATAATCCTGACACCAAAACTAGATAAGAACACAACAAAAGAAGAAAACTACAGGCTAATACTTCTGATGAACACAGATTTAAAAATCCTTAACAAAATACTAGCAAACTGAATCCAAAAGATTCAGCACATCAAAAAGATAATACACCATGATTAAGTGGGTTTTATTCCAGGGATGAAAAAGAACTAATAGTTTTTAAGGGATCATACTACTGAAAGTGATCTACAGATTTAATGCAATCGCAATCAAAATAGTAATGATGTTCCTTCAGAAACAGAAACAACAATCCTAAAATTTACATGGAATCCCAACAACAGGCTCTGAATAGCTAAAGCAATCTTGCCAAAAAGAACAAAGCTAGAGGCATCATACTACCAGATTTTAAAATATACTATAATACAAACTATAGTATACCACACTATATGTATACTATAGTAAACAAAATAGCATGGAACTGATATAACAACTAAAACATAGACCAATGGAACAGAATAGATAACCCAGGAATAAGTCCATCTATTTACAGCCAATTGGTTTTTTTCAAAGGCACCAAGAGCATTCATTAAGGAAAGGAGAGTTTTTTCAATAAATGGTGTTGGGGAAACTGGGTATCCATATGCAGAAGAATAAAAATATACCATTATCTCTCATACAAAAATGAAATCAAAATGGATTCAAAACTTAAATATAAGAATCAAAACTATAAAACTAGAAGAAAACATAGGGGAAACACTTTAAGACATTGGTCTGGGAAAAGATTTTATAAATAAGATTTCAAAAGCATAGGCAACAAAAGCAAAAGTAGACAATTAGGATTACATCAAACTAAAAAGTTTTTACACAGCAAAGGAAACAACTAACAAAATGAAAAGACAACCTACAGAATATGAGAAAATATTTGCAAACTCTTCATCCAAGAAAGGATTCATATCTAGAATATGTAAGAGACTCAAATAACTTAATAGCAAAATTGCAAATAATTTGATTTAAAAATGGGCCAATGATCTGAATAGACATTTCTCAAAATAAGACATACTAATGGCCAAAAAATACATGAAAAAATTTTCAATATTACTAATCATCAGGGAAATGCAAAATAAAACCACAATGAGATATCATCCCACTCCAGTTAGAATGATTATTATCAAAGAGGTAAAAAATAATAAATGCCAGTGAGGTTGGAGAGAAAATGCAGCTCTTATACACGGTTTCTGGAAATGTAAACTGGTATAGCTTTTATGAAAAATATCATAGAGTTTCCTCAAAAAATTAAAACTAGAACTACCATATGATCCAGCAATCCCACTACTGGGTATATTCCCAGTGGAAAGGAAATCAGAATCTTGAAAGGAAAGATGCACCCCATGTTTATTGCAGCACTATTCACAAAAGCCAAAATATAGAATCTACCTAAGTGTCCATCACCAAAAAATGGATAAAGAAAATGTGGTATAATACACAATGGAATACTATTCAGTTATAAAGAAAATAAAATCTTGTTATTCATGGCAGCATAAAGGAGCCTGGAGAACATCGTGTTAAGTGAAATAAGCCAGGGACAGAAGAATATATGCCACATGTTCTCACTCATATGTGGAATCTAAAAAAGTTGATCTCATAGAAGTGTAGGGTAGAATAGTCATTACTAGCGGCTGGGAAGGGGAGGGGCGAATAGGAAGCAATTGGTTAAAGAATGTGAAATTACCGCTAGCTAGGAGGAATAAATTCTAATGTTTTATAGTACCGTGGGATGGCCATAGTTAACAATAAATAATTACATGCGTTCAAATAGCTGAAAGAGAGGATTTTGAATGTTTCCAACACACACACAAAAATGATTAACACTTGAGATAACAGATATGCTAATACCCTGATTTGATCACCGTACATTGTATGTATCAAAACATTACTATATACCCCATAGATTTGTGCAATTATTATGTGTCAATTAAAAAAAAATAACAAGTGTTGGCAAGGATGTGGAAGAACTGAAACCCTTGTACACTGTTGGCAGGAATGTAAAATGATGTAGCCACTATGGGAAACAGTGTGGAGGTTTCTCAAAAAATTGAAAATAGTAATATCATATAATCCAGTAATCCCACTTCTGAGTATTTATCAAAAAAAAAAGTTGAAAACAGGATCTTGAAAGGACATGTGCACACCCATGTTCATTGCAGCGTTATTCACAATAGTCCAAAGGCAGAAGCAACTTAAATGCCCATCAGCAGGTGAATGGATAAAGAAAACGTGGTACACCCATACAAGGAAATATTCAGTCTTAACAAGGAGGGAAATCTTACCACGTGCTACAACACAGATGAACCTGGAGGCCTCTATGCCAAGTGAAATAAGCCAGCTGCAAAAAGACAAATACTACATGATTCCACTTATATAATGTATCTAAAGTTGTCAAATTCTTTGAAATGGAGAGTAGAATGGTTGCCAGCGGCTGGGGTAGGGGGAAAAGGGGAGAAATTGTTCAATGGATGTAGAGTTTCAGTTTTGCAAGATGAAAAAGTTCTCAAGAACTGTTGCACAACAATGTGCACACAGTTAACACCACTGTACCCTTAAAAATGGTTCCAATGGTAAGTTTTGTGTTTTTGACCACAATAAAAAGTGCAATGTACATATAAATTAGTGGAAATCAGTGAATTTATAACTTTCGATGCATATGTAGAAATGAATGAAAGGTTAAGAACTAATGAGTAATTGCTGAATTTAGTAAATTACAGAAAGAATAGCAGAGTAAACTGACATAAAAATAAAGGGATTTTGCATCAGCCGTTTCTCAACATGCTTGGCTGGGACACGAAACCAGGACACAAATCAAGAGTCTGATTTAGGCAATAGCTAACCACTTGTTATTCTGAGCAAAAGCAAAACTGTCCTTTATCCAGCGGACTCCTTTGTTCAGGTGGCCCAAAGAAATCCTGGAGCAATATTCGAACAGGATGGAGGAGTGGGATGGCTGGGTTAGGTGGAAGCTGGAGGCAGGGCGTGAAATCTCTTTGAGGCTGCTGTTCAAAATGCATTGCCTGAAAGTAGACTCTATTGCAGAACTATTGAATTAGAATCGACATTTTAACAAGATTTATAAATGGTTCACACATTAAAGTTTGAGAAGCAGGCTTTCAAGGAATATATATATGTATATGTATGTGTTTGTGTGTAATACATGTGTTATATGTGTCGCACATGTATGTCATATTTACACATACACATATACATATATGTAAATACATATACATAGATATACACACATAAATATAAACACACACATATGCAAACATAGTAGCTTCTGGAAATAAAAAAGATCTGAGGGTTTAGTTTTAATAAAAACTACCTCCCCCAACACTTTTGCTATTTGGCCTGTGCACTTCTATTTAAGACCTACGGTGTGTTCCAAACATCTCTAATTAATGATAAAATCCTCGAGCTGAGTACCTTCAAACTGGAAAGGGGTTAAGGGAGGCTGGAGTTCAATGAGGTTGCTGTATTTTTTTCCTGGAGGAACAATAACACCTACGGCTCAAATCCTAAGAGTTATTTCTTCCAGGCCCCAGAGACAAAAGAGCCCACGCTCTGCAAGTAATCTCGCTTCAGTTCTGCCATCTGCAAGTAGGGAGCGCTGGGAAGCGAGAGGGAAGGGCGGCAGTGAGGAGGAGGAAGGGCTGCTGGGAAGCGGAGGGAGAGGGGGAGAAGGGCCCTAACACTAATTAGGTCTGAAAGACTACAGGCTGAGCCCCGCCACCGCGTGCTGAGAAGACAGGAACCTGCGCAGCTGATGCTTAAGTTCAGACTAAACTAGCTGCAAGTCCCCTGGGGACGTCACAAGGTAAACCTGATCGTCCCTGTCATTTACAATCATTATCACGCAGGCTGCTTCTGTAATTTTACTGGGGAGCCAATTAACAGATCCCTGAAGCTACGGGAAAATGTCCCAGCCCTCCTCTTGTTTTTGAAAAGGAAAGGAAGGCAGACTTTGTGCTGCTGTGCTCTGACTGTCGCCCCTTCTCCGGGCAGGGGAGGGCTGACTTCATACCGCGCAGTGTCTCCTCCTGTCAGGGGAAGGGTGGAAGTCTGTCTTTTCTCTGCCTTAATTTACTCTTTGCTCCAGCAACCTAAATTAGCCTCCAGATCGCCCCGCAAGCCTTGTTTCTTTTTTCCCTGAGATATGGAAATGCTGACCAGCTCTTTTACTCTTCTTTGCCTTCAAAAAATAACTGTGTGGCATTTCATCTTGCCAGAAAGTGGGGAGAGGCCAGCTGACGCACTAGGAAGGCAGTAAAATAGGGCTGTCTGTTGCTCGACCCCACGTATTTTTCCCTGCCACCTTCCTCTCTCTTGCCTTCTTGTAGCAAACTTACAACTAGTCATCTACATTCACTACTGTATTTCCACATCTCTGACTCACTGCTTAAACCTCCCCAACCTGGCTGTAAACCCCTATTATTCTACTAAAGATGCTCTTTCTGAGATCATCGATGACAACGACATCACTCACTGTGGTAGAATATTCAGCGCTAGCCTGAGTTGAGCCTTAGCAGGATTCAGTGCAGTTGATCTCCTCCTCTATCCCCAAATGCTGTCTTCCTTTCACTCTGTTGATAGAAGAACCTAAACTCTGTAAAATAATTTAAAAGAGGTTTCTTCTAAGCTGATTGTGTGCTACAGTGGCCTGGGGAAACACGCCCCCAAGGGGTCTTGAGAAAATGCACCGAGCTGGGTTACAGTTGGTTTTATGCATTCATGGAGACAGAATTGCAGGTAAAACCATAAATCAACACATGGAGGGTATACAGCGGTTTGGCCCCAAAAGGCAGGACATCTCAAAGCTAGGGCCTACAAGTCATAGGTGGGTTCCAGGGATTCTTTAGTTGGTAATTGGTTGAAAGAGTTAAGCTTTGTCCAAAGACCTGGAGTCAGTAGAAGGGAATGCTTGAGCTAAGACAGGGCTCTAATAGGATGCTTCAGTTAAGGTAACGGGGTGTTCTGTCTGTCTTGGGATGTCAGATGGGATGAAGTTAGAAAGTAAACCACATTATACTGTGTTAATAAAACCTGTTTAGTGAGATTTTATCATTTGTAGGCGTGACTCACTTATCAGGCAGTCCTCTTGGAAGGGAATTTGGGCAAAAGAAAAAGGGTCAGAGTTCAGTCCTCAGCTTCCACAATATAATAATCTTCCAGTTTTCCCTTCACTCCTCTGGCTTTGCATTCTCACATCACCTGTGACTCTGCTTGTCCACAACACAGTTGGGTATTCGTGGCACTCCAAGCTTGATTATGCCCCTCTTATTACTAGCACAGATAAGTGAAATGACCTGGATGGAAGTTAACTGAAACCAGAAGGACAAGGGCTGCTTGCCTCTAGCCATTATTTTCATGCAAGAATGTGGAACCAGCATTCTATTTTTTTTTTAAGAGAAACTGGGAATTCTAAATTATATATAAAAACACTCTCCTTTTTAATTTTTGTTTTTAGCTCAGTTAGTAGCTGTAGCAGACCAACTCTCACTCCAAGAACAAAAAAAAAATGTAAAACTGGATAAAATTTCTTTAAAGTATCTGTTTGAAGTAATCAGAGAGCAACAAAGTCAGCAAGAACTTGAAAGGCTAAGATCCAAGAGAACAGAACAACTTTGAGGTGAGCTCACCATTCTCCACTGCTCTTCCCTCAAGGCATTTGCCAATTAGTATGTGGTGCCAGACAAGAGGTCAAGTTGAACTGCAAGGTGCAGAGCTTTCAGCAGTCTCCCGGGCCTGAGAGAAAACAGGAAAGCAATTGGAGTTGAGGGCTAGCAAGGTAGCCAGTATTGAGAGGACTAAATTCTGGAGAAAAGAGATCTGGAAAGCAGTGAGCATGATTTTCTGTGCTGCTTTTGTCCTTTGGGAATTTATTTACTCCTAATGTTTTCAGCATGAGAGGCCGAGAATCTAAAAAGAAAGCATCAGCTAAGAAGCTACAAAGCTAAGCAGGGATTTCCCCCCTCTCATAGTGGTAGGGAGGGAAAAATGGGCCTTCAAGTCTTGGCAAGGAGAATGGTCCTCAGAAAACAACTTGCTTTCAGCAGAGATTCTCGAAAGGCTCTGCTTTAGAATTACTGCAAGCTAGAAGTGGAGGAATGCTCACAACATCTGAATCCACAATGCCTGGGTTTTCCTCATTCCCTGACTACATTAAGAGTGTCCGTCAATACCTGCTATAAATGCCTATAAGTAACAACAACAAAAAAAGATAAATCCTCTCTGCTAGAAGTTAACATTATTCAGAGTTTCTACACTCTTTATATACAATATCAAGCACTCAATAAAAATGGTTGGAGTCAATCTTATTTCTGCTTTGATTTACTCTGTTCTCTAGCAACCTAACTTTGCCTCCGATAGATCAGCAAGCCTTGTTCCCTTCTTTCTGAGATATGGAAATTCTGACCATCTCTTTTACTCCTTGTTACCTCCAAGAAATAAAGAAGTAAATAATTATCATGAATGATAGCAACAAAGAGACAAAACAAACAAACAAACAAAAGCCTAAAAACCAGAGAAAAGAAGTGGGTAGTGGAGATGGCCCACAGGTAATCTAAATATAATATGCAAGACATAGACTTTAAAGTGATGCTGATGACCATGTTCAAAGAATTGGATGACAAGATGAAGTAGTTTATTATCAGAGAATGATAATTTCTCAAAATATTATTTTAAAAATACAAGAATTAAAATTATAAATGTAAGAGATGGGTTTAATAGCTGTTGGATAAAGAAGGGAAAATTAGTGAATTGGAGAACGGATTAATAAAAGAAAAAAATTGCAGTAAAGCATGGAGGAAAAAAAAAAAAGGAAAATGTCCCATATGTGAAAGAGACATGGTGATCATGTCTAAAATGTAATTGGAGTCCCAGAAAGATAGGAAAGAGTAAACATGTGGGATAGAAATATTTGTGGAAATACTGACCAAGAATTACTCTAACCTGAAGACCTCAACTCATACATTCAAGAATCTCTTTGAACCCCAAGCATGAAACATGAAAAGAATTCCTACACAAACCATAGTAAATTTTTCTTCATATTAAACTAAAATAGAAGATCTTAAAGGCATCCTAAGAAAAGGCATTTCAAGAGAAAAAGACCTTACAAAAGCTATGGTAAAATTTGTAGCTGACTTTTTCATTGAACCAGTGTAAGTCTTGAGAGAATGGATAATAAGTTTAAAGATCTGGAAAAGAGAGGAAAACTAACTACTTAGCATTCCATGCCCAGTGAAAATATCCTTCATAAATAAAGACAAAATACAAATACCACCAGGTATACAGAAAGTGAGAGAATTTATCACCTTCAGACTTATACTAAAAGAAATAATAAAAGGTATTCTTTAATCAAAAGAAGAGATCATAAATAGGAGTACAGAAATACAGTATTGAATGAAGAGAGAAAAAGTAGTAAATATATGGATAAACAGAAATTGATATTGACCATGTTTAATAACAGTTATATTGTCTTGTAAGATTTAACTAAAAACCATAGGAGTTGGTAAATGGTGTTAAAATTATGTAACATTTGTGCCTTGCTGGAAAATGGTAAAAACAATGTTGAAAATACTAATTCATAATAACTTCATTAAGCGAAAGATACACATTATAATTTCTTGGGTAAACATTAAAAGAATAATGAAAAAAATGAATAATGAACTATTAAAAATGGAAAAATGATTGTTCAAAAAGGTGGCAAAAAGTAAGGAGAAAAAGAAAAGAAAAAAAAAGCTAATAGTAGTCAAATAGCAAGATGGTAGATTTAAAAAATAAAAATGGGTAAGTGCGAAGTTTCATACCAAAGAACACTTTTCATAGTTTTACAAAATCTCACTTAACTAATTCACAAATAAATTTATAAACTGTCAGAATGTGCATCCTGGCGTTTCGTACCACTAAAGACATGAACAAAAGAAGTTCAGAATAATAGCAGTTCATTATTTTGTGGCTACCAAAGATACTCTGTGTTTGGGCATCTTCATGCATGGGATTCTGAGCCTTCAAGACTCAGAGGAGACCTTCCTAGCCTGCTGCCAAGGAATTAGCACTCCAAGAAGTTGAAGAAAAATTCTCCTTTTGAAAATATTCTTCAGAAAGTATGTCCTTTATTAATCTATGTGTTTAGAGAAGACTATTAGAAGTTCCACAATTAATAGAATCTTCTACTTTAAGTCATTCCAACATTTCCCAAATCTTCTCCTCATTGCATTGTCATTTTATTCTTACCTTTTAATAATCCCAAAACCAAATAACCTAATCCAACCCCATTAAAAAACCAGTGTCTTCTTATTGGAGTGATAAAATCTGAGTACCAGTCGTGTGAAATGCAAGTTGAAGAAAAGCAGCAGGTTTTAAAGGCAGGGAGGCCCGGGCTCCGGCTTTGGCTCTGTTGGTTGGGGGCCATGAATTTGGGGAAGTGGCCTACACTCTCCTAATCCCATTTCCCCATCTGAGAAAATTTGTCAATAATGCCTCCCTTGCAAGGTGCTTATAGACGTAGCCATAGTCTAGTTGATTCTTGACAACTTTTCTGGATCTTTGCTCCAAGGGCTCTATTTCGGTCACTGTCAAACAGCTGTTACTGATTGTTATTACTAGTGCCAGTGGCAGGGCTACCTCGTCCCAGGACCCAAACAACTTGGGACAAACGAGAAATAAAGGAGACTTGAGACAGCTGTGAAAAGTCTCACTCATTATATTCCATGTAGCCACCCACGCTGACTGCAGTCACAGGGAAGATGGTTAATAAACACTTCAGAATGAATTAATAAATGAAGATGGGTGGTTTTTCTTCATCAATTATCCACTATGTAAGTCTAGCCCTGTTTTTCATTGTTTCGCTGCACTTTGCATGCAAGAAACCCTTGCACTTGGCTGATTGTACAAAGGGAGCTCTGCCCTGCCCAGGAGCGACTGGGAAACAAGAGGGGGCGGGGACTGCGGGGGAGGAGTTTTGAGTTAGGGGCGAGCAGAGATTTGATTCTGAACAGAAAACCTTTACTGGGTCAAGGCTGCTTTTGCATAATTCTATTATCACCAAGAAGAGGAGCAATAATCACATTAGGTTGTGCAGGACTGCCCGGCGTGGCTCGTCTTACCTTACTTTTTGAAGTCATGCAGGTTTAAGTGCTTTGTGTGGGTGAGTTGTTGCGAAGTGCCCGATCAATAAGGCCTGCGCTGCCAGAGCAAAGCAGGGAAGTTTTTGATGTTGACAGTGACATACATTCTTGTGCAGAAAGGAGTAATCCATTTGGTTACAGTTATAAAAAAAGAAAAAGAAAAAAAGTTATATGTGTGTGGCTTTGGGGAACGGAGGCAGTGCCGTCTGGGAGGGATGTCTCCAGGCCAGCTGGTGGCGGGACATCAGGTGCTGGTGGGTCAGCCCAGGAGCTCAGGCCACCCTTCTTTTTGTGCCATCCAGCAAGTCCATAGCCCTGGCTTCTAAGCTCCGTGCATTGCACCTCCCTGTCCTGTGTATGGAAAAATGGGCATTGACACGAGCAGCCGCTTGGTGCTACTGAGATCTTTGGCTCCACCTCATCTTCTGCTTACAGAGCCCAGGCATCTCATTAGTTTGCACTGAGTCTCCGCCCAGCATCTCCTCTTCCTCAAGTCCAGCACAGCCCACAGCAAGGCCCATGTTCATCCAGGCGGGGCTCGTCCGAAGCCTCCCCTGCACTGGACCCAGGTGGCCAGGGAAACATTGGAGCTTCCCTCTTTCCAGACCATAGCTCTTGCTGTCTGTCCTCAGGCCGGGTACCTCTACAGTAGGGCCCAGGTGAAAAAGGATCTAGAAAGAAAGGTGTCGATCTTTTTAAAGACATGCTCACTCTTTCTCTTTGAACTGTGTTGGCTTTGTAACCAAATGTCTCCCTTTCTAACTCTCCATTCTACCTCAGCCTCCACGAATGATGCCAGGCATGGCATAAGATACTGTCATAAAACCGTAAAGAGGAAAAAGCCATCTCCCATCAAGTAGCTCCCAGTTCGCAGTGGAGAAGCCGTGTGTAAATGAAATCACGATGAAAAGCAGGGGTGGCAATGCACAGAGCTTAAAAGCAAGAGCTATGAAAATAGCTTTTTCATTTTCCTCTACATTCCACATTTTCCATTTATTCACTGGGCACCCTTAGCGACTTAGTCCCTCGGTACCTCAGTTTTTGTTACTTCATACAACTGCAATGAGGATGAAATGAAATGATACAGGTGATACTCAGCATGGTTTGGGCGTTTAGTGAATTTTCCGCAAATGTCAATACTTTAAATAATAATCGCTGTGGAGAAATCCCCATACTGGGTTCTGCAGATGCACAGAGAAGAGAGAAGTCAATGCCAATGAAGAGGATGGAAAGACACGCTTCATGTCAGTGAATCTTGCAAGACGATAATGGTGCTGTTTGCATTATTAGAATTGCATTTTAAAACAGTTGCTGTGCAGGGATCTCTGTGTTAAGTACTTTACAGATATTGTCACCTTCATTTACATGACAACCATAAAGATAAACTAAATGCCCGTATCCCCATTTTACAGATGAACATAAGTATAGTCTTGTTAAAAACTAATAATCCTTGAACGAAAAAAAGAAAATGTGTTTTTATACATATACATGCACACGCACCCACACATGTACACACATGCACTAGAATATTATTCAGCCATAAAAGGAGAAAATCCTGCCATTTGCAACAAGGATAAACCTGGAGGAAGTCGGGCTAAATGAAATAAACCAGGCAAAGAATGACAAATACTTTATGATCTCACATATCCTGAATCTAAAAAAGTGGAACTCACAGAAACAGAGTAGAACCATAGTTATTAAGAGCTTGCGGGTAGGAAAAGCGGGGAGATGTTGGTCGAAGGGCACAAATTTACAGTTATAAGATGAACAGGTTCAGGGGATCTAATGTACAGCATGGGTGGTGATGGATGCGTTAAGTAATTTGGGGGCAATAATCATTATATGATGTGTATGTATATCAACTAGTCACATGGTATGCCTTGCATATATACAATCTTTATTGGTCAATTAAATATTTTTAAAAATAATCTAGTTCACAAGATAGAGCTAAGAGCTTCCAAGTATGCCCTTACACAGAGAACAGAGACTTGCCAGATACATGTGAAGCAAAAGCACACTTTAGTATCAACTGTCACCTCCCTGGGCCCTGCGAGAAGGAGAGTTCCCTAGTGCTGATGGGTGTTTGCTGTCACCACGCAGGCAGGACCCTGCGCTTGCTGACCACTGAGGTTCAGGGTGTCAGCTGAGAAGGAAGTTGGGGTCCCCTCTCCTGACCACAAGAGGGAGGAACAGTGCAGACCAGAGTACAGTCCCGTTACGAAATATGCACACATGTGTGTTCAGAGACCAGCGTACTGACTTTATGGGGCCACCAGAAATCTCAGCATGACTCTTGCTAAGAGCAGCCAGGTGTTCTCAGGCTGGGCACATTTATGCAGATAACCCACAAATCCTCCCAAATCACATGGCATTTGCAACGAAGCTACTGAACTATCACAACCTTGCATCCTCTTTCTTAAATCACAGGACCGACAGGCTTCAACTCGTTTAGGCAAGAGTTTGGTGAGCAAAGGGAAAAAGCCTTATAAAAAGGTAACCTTTGCTTAGAGGGTCCAGGTAACTCCAGAGATTTTCCTGGGTGTCACTACGGTAGGTATTCTCCAGATGGAAAGAACATAAAAAGGCACACCCAAAGCAGTGTTAACAGGGTGAGTATGGCTACAGAGTTGTGGAAAAGTTTTGTGTATTCAGAGCACCTCAAGTGTTTCAATATGGTTAAGGCTTAGGGTGTTGGGGAGGTATAGCAAAAGATAAGGCTAAAGAATATGGCCCAGGCTAGAGTATGGAAGGTTTTATATTCTAGGCTAAAGAGTTCTGGATTTGCTCTATAAATTTTCAAACTATTTCCTAGTTGCACAAGGAATCTCGTATTCAAGTTAGTACTTATAGCAGCTATAGTAAAAATATGTAGCACGTGTAGCCACTCCAGCTCCTCACACCCATGGCAGACATTACTAATCAATCATAGCACTCTATTCCCTGAGCCTGCAGGCAATTTAATTACCCTTCACCGGAGACCTCTAGACAGCCATTAACAATTGATAAGAGTTTCTGTGAGCTAAAACCTGTTTGCCATCCCCAGCTCATGAGGAAGCCTAGTACGTCACAGATGAAGGTAGATACTTTCTGATGGAGGCCATGGGTGGTCCAGAAGGTGGGGACAGTGGTGTTGTGCCGAAGCAATTCACTGATGATGGTATGTTGGGAGCTTGAAACTGCCCCCAATGGGAGTATCTATACCATGAAAACCAGCAGATTCTACACATAAAGGTTTTGTGGGTTTTGCTCTTACTTTTTGAGAGCTGGTTGTTAAACCTTGGCCAGCACAATACTGGATGAAGGGCAGAGGGCAGAAAGTGGGCATCTACATATGTTTTAAAGCCTTTAATGACCCTCTCTCCCCACCCCCCACTGTGGCCCTACTCAAGTAGCCCTGCCAAACCTCTCCTCTGTAGGATGACAGCCACTGCAGGCTGTGCCCAGCCACCCAAGGTTTAGAGTGTGCTTTTGTTTCAAATCAGATTTGTGTTTTACACAGGCAACCCTGGCTGCCATGTATTGGATAGGCTGAAAGGGTGTGAAATTTGAAATAATATCAGAGGCAAGGAAATCAGACGGGAATCTAATTGCCCTCGTCCTAATAAAAGATGATGAGTCCTGGAGTCAGACAGGAACAGCAGGAATGGAGAAGAGAGGACAACTATGACAGATGTTAGGGAAAGAGAGTTGAAAGGACTGATTGATTGGGTGGCAGGGTGAGAAAAAGCAAAAACATCCAAGTTTCCGATGATGTTGCTATTCACCCAGTCGGGGTACGCAAAAGGATTAGCAGGTTTTGGCGGAAAATTTATGACTTGAGTTTACTTATTTATTTATTTTTTTAGAGACAAGGTCTCACTCTGTCACCCAGGCTGGAGTACAGTGGCGCCTTCATGGCTCACTGAAGCCTTGAATTCCTGGCCTCAAGCTATCCTCCCTCCTCAGCCTCCCAAAAGTTCTGGGATTACAGGTGTGAGCCACTATGCTGGGCCTGATGACTTTAGAGCAAGGTGAGATGCCTGCACCACAGGTAGATGGGACTGAGGCTCAGAGAAGGGGTTAATTACTGCACTTTGAAAGTCAACAGAAGATGGGAGATTGACACCAGGTAATTAGAAGAGGTCAGGGGGAAGGCGGGAGAGGGTGTGAAGTGAGAAGATGTCCAAGGGAGAATCATACACAGAAAACACAATATTTAGGGGTCACACAAAGAAATAAGAGTCAGGAAAGGACAAGAGAAGGGTCAGTTAGTGAAGCAGGAGGAGAACTGGGCGGTGAGCAGAGGTGGAGACTCGGCTGGCCATTAGTGTAAAATACCAGGTCTGAGTCGAGCAAGATGAAGTTGAACGAAGAACGCGTTGGGTTTGGCTGTCAGAAGATGGTTGGGCCTTTAGCCAGAGCAGTATCTGTGGAGTGCAGGGACAGAAGGGAACAAAACGCGGGCGTTTGAAGAACAAGAGGCAGAAGGTGGACAGAACAGAGAACAAGTCAAGAATCAAGACGTGTAAGCTTGGAAGGTAAGAAAAGGATGGGAGATGCAGGGCAAGGGGAGGACTTAATTTTTTAAGGTGGACACCAGGCTTGATCGTAGTCTTACAATGTGAGGAAGGAGCCAGTTCGGAGGGAGGTGCCGACTGGGGAAGGAGAAAGGCAGTCACAGGTGTAATAAGATCCGCGGGGGACAGCGGCATCGCTGGTCAAGGGCACAGGTCGAGGGAATGGCCGTAAACAAGAGAAATAACAGCTCTTCCTACAAGCACAGAAGGAGAGGGTGAGAACAAATGCAAATATGGATAGTTTTTCAACTGCTGGAAGTTGAGGGAGCTTAAACCTGATAATCTCTGTTTTTTCTTGGAGTCTGAAAAGTTTAAGAAGAGTGGTAGACGTTTGAACTAAGCACTATGGGGTACAGGAGAGGGCATAACACTCGTTTTAAACCTACATTACATTTTAAGGGTTTAAAAGACATGATTCTATTGTGCTGTCATGTTTTGTCTATTTTGTGTCCCCCTTAGTAGCAGTGTATCACAGTCATGGTAGCACTACTCACACAAAGTCACTGTTGCTCTTTTGCTTACTCACCTTCCTATCTAGCAATAACCCTGGCAGGGTAGGAGCAGGGCTTTCAGCCCAGCAAAGCACCGGAAATACAATGGGTAATTAACAGATATCTGTTGAATGGATGAATGGTTGAGTAAATGAGTGGATGTCTGCATGAGTCCAGTCTCCCCACCAAACTGCTGACTCCAGGGTGGAGATTGTGTCCTAAATTTGGCTGGATTACTCGATATACTCAGTCCATAGGAGCAGCACGGTCAGGATGCATGAAAATGAATTGAGCCACTTAAAGACCAAAGCACTGACATACAAATCAAGGAGTGCATCCAAGGGAGGATCTCAAGACGAGGGAGGAATGGAACTCAAATCTAGCTAAACTGGGAGGAGAAAATACAGCTCTCTTCCTCCTCCCAACAGCTTCCTGATACTGTGATTATATTTTTGAAGGTTCAGACATTGAACATCCCAGTGCCTGGTGCTTTCCATTTGTAAGCAGAGTGGGCAGATCGCACCGAGGGATTGCCAGGGTCCCTCATCCAACCTAGTCTCTGGCTCGTTGGACCTTAATCCCCATGATCTAGAGACTGAAGCTCAGGTAAAGCAGCCAATTGGTGTCGGCTGTTTTCCCGCTTTGTGGTTTTCCTGGTTCTAAAACGGTGCTGCCACCCGCCAGCCCTCCGTAGTGGTGAGAGAGAGAGGGAAACCCTTCAGGCAGGCGGTGAGAAACAGCTCCTCTCTGCCCTGCTCTGAAATGTCCCATTGCAAATGACAGTGGCAGGGAAATGTCTTAATAGAGCGTGTAGTTTAGCGTAATTGATGTTCAGATGCAGCGTTGGTAAAAACAAGCCCCGTTAATTGGTCTCTCAACCTACATTAGCTCCTGCATTGCATGCAGCCAATTAGGCGGGGGCCAGAGGGCCCTCCACCTGGCCGTTAGAGACCCCCATTCCGAGGCGGGCAGGGGCAACAGTGAGGTGGAGCAGCCCGTATAAACGGTCTTGATGAGCTGCGTGTGCAGGTGCACCGTCGCGGGGGCCATCTGTCCATTTAGGAGTGCGAGACCCTCAACAACCGATCGCAGACGTGAAAAAGAGGAAGGTGATGCTCAGGAAAGAGAAATCCAGATGCTCCCCAAGGGGTGAAGCGCTAGAGGAATCTTTGAAGATCACAGATTTGAAGGATCTAAACCTAGCACTTGTCCTGCAGCAATATTTCTGATGAACTAAGAGCTCGTGTCTGTCCTCTGAGCCTTAGCGTTACTGCAAGCGCCCTGGAAATGCAAAGGAAGGATATGTTCCAAGGAGACACGGTAACACCTTGCTGCTCAAAGTGATGTCCGCAGACCAGCCATGTGGCAGAGTGTCGGGAATGCAGACCTCAGGCCCACTCCTGAGCTACTGATTCGGAATCCACATTTTCACAAGGTCCCCAGGTATTTCATGCCCCCATTAAAGTCTGGGAAGCGGTGCTCTGGGCCGGGGGTCAGCAGACACCTCTTTTTGGAGCACAGCCCTGTCCATTCATTTACCTATTGATGGTAGCTGCTTTCTCACCACGATAGCAGAGCTGAGTGTTTGCAACAGAGACCTATCGGCCCACAAGCCTTAAATATCTCCTCTCTGGCTCTGTTTTACAGGACGAGTTTGCCAACCCCTAACTCCAGGCCCCACTGACGGGGACGGCAGAAATCTCTGTAATACACCCATGTGACAAGTGTTTCTGTTACCCTAAGAGAGCAGGCTAGTATCAGATATTCCATTTGTTGTTTCAATATCGTCACGGATGTTACGGACGTGTAGAGTGATGTCTCTTAGATGATAATGATCTCGATTTCTAGGGGCTCAGAAGTTGATAGAAACTTCAGTGAAAGTTGGCAAGAACTTTGAACTCCCTTCTACCACGACTGCATCACATGGTTTGCAGAACCTTCTCTCTCATACAGAGGATTTAAAAAAAAATGATAAACTGGCATTTGTTATAAAACAATCACCAACTTTC